>NC_088401.1:58771990-59076990 GCF_034236695.1 Oncorhynchus nerka
GTTACAACATGTTCTACTGCAGGTCGTTACAACAAGTTCTAAAGCAGGTTGTTACAACATGTTCTACTGCAGGTCGTTACAACACGTTCTAAAGCAGGTTGTTACAACATGTTCTAAATCAGTTCATTCCAACATGTTCTAAAGCAGGTCGTTACAACATGTTCTAAAGCAGGTCATTACAACATGTTCTAAAGCTGGTTGTTACAACATGTTCTAATGCAGGTTGTTACAACATGTTCTAATGCAGGATGTTACAACATGTTCTAAAGCCGGTTGTTAAAACATGTTCTAAAGCAGGTCGTTACAACATGTTCTAAAGCAGGTCGTTACAATATGTTCTAAAGCAGGTCGTTACAACATGTTCTAAAGCAGTTCATTACAACATGTTCTAAAGCAGGTTGTTACAACATGTTCTACTGCAGGTCGTTACAACACGTTCTAAAGCAGGTTGTTACAACACGTTCTAAAGCAGGTTGTTACAACATGTTCTAATGCAGGTTGTTACAACACGTTCTAAAACCGGTTGTTAAAACATGTTCTAATGTAGGTCATTACAACACGTTCTAAAGCAGGTTGTTACAACATGTTCTAAAGCAGGTCGTTACAACATGTTCTAAAGCAGGTCGTTACAACATGTTCTAAAGCAGGTTGTTACAACATGTTGTAAAGCAGGTGCTATCAAAGCTAACTCTGAATCCCAAAAGATGGAAAAAAACAAATCAACAAACAATGGCAATTATACTCACTTAATCTGATACCAAGAGGCATGTTCAAAACAAGTCAGCGGCAACTTCTGTTTCATAGCAAGCTCAGCGCTATGTCAGGTTGTTTATGATACCAATCATTGAGACGGCATACTGAACTGAATTCTTTCTTCTAGTCTATCCAAAACATTGTGCACAGTGCAAAGCACAAGAAAAGCAGCTGTCAAAGTGTTTTCAATAATCAATATGACTACTTCTAAAAGGCTAATGGATTTAAAGCTGAGAAAGGGAAAGCGTTACCCTCTTTAGGGACTCTAAAAGTTACGTTTTTATTTGAAATGTATCAGTCTAAGCCCAAAACCTTAGCCTGTCATATGTCCCACCAGTGAGCAGTACAGTACCTGAGACTACTTTCAAGTAGAGCATATCTAAAAGGCCACTATCACCCACAGGAAAGGTAGTTTAAAACCATCAAAGAGCTATTACACTTCAGAACTAACAATAAAGAGAGTGCCTATACAGTTATGGGGTATGTTTAAGTCATCTCTCAGAGGACAGAAAAAGTATAAAACGTCACTGCACTTTGAGAACAGGGTTTGTACATGGAAAACATAAGAAATATGTTAAGCATTATTTCTCTGATCGACTGCAGAGTTTTCAAACGAAGAGATTAGTATCTGTGGTGGTGCAGGCGAAACGGGAGAGCATTTGATATCCCCTTTTGACCAAACTAACATTAAGTTAAATGACTTAACGCCATTTTGCCAAATCTGTGATTTTAATCATATTTGAGTTTGCCTCCAAATACCCGATTATTGTATTGGATTTCAATTTCAGTTTTTGTAATGGTTGAAGTGGTATCCACAAAAACGGTCAAAGCATCCGATTACTGTCATACTGTTAGAGCGTTTCAGGATAGGCCCTTTGCAAGCAACTTCCAATAATAAAAAACACATTTTCTTGAAGGAAGCAGCAGTGAAATCTTTTCTGGTTGCGCTCAGAAAACTCCCAATATATAAATGCGTATCATCAAGCCTGTAATAACATGAAATTCTAGGTTCCAGTTGAAATTTCCAATACACATATATAGCATATAGAATCACATGTTTTAAATCTGAGGAGTGGCTAGGGCTTAACCACCCAAAGCTGGGTTTACAGTTTCAGCACTGCACTTCAGAGAATTTAACTCCACCCCCAAGGGAAGAGGTGCATCACATAATGCAAACTGAATAGAGAGCTTAAGTTTCAGTCTTCGAGATTTCTTCCCCTTCTTCTCTCCCCGAAAATCTTTTCACAGTCTTAGGAGGTCATGCAATTTTAACGGTCACATATTGCCTGTAGAGCCCGGCCCAGTGGTGGAGGAGAGTACCACAGGAACACCCTTAAACCAAAACAGCCTCAGGCTTAAAACTCTGTGATATTGGCCGGATATAGTCTACCTGCACTAACTCATCATGATATTTTCTTTGTGTGTTCCATTACTACCTATAGAAACCTGGAACAATTCATCGTGGATCTTTATCATATGAAGCAACCCAGGACGATAATGCCTGCGAAAGAGAAAAAGTGCTACATTTCGATTTGTGTAGTTCTTATTCAGTGATAAGAATATCCAAGTTCATAACAGCATGAGCACAGCAGAAACACAGGATACGAGGCACTCATTTCCCCTTCCCAGAAAACACAGACAAATGCTAGAAGGATTGTTATGGCCAGTCCTTTTTGGGAACTGGAACAATACAGTTATCTTGCCAAAAACCAAGGCCTACTTACTCATGTCCAGGGCAATTTAGATTTTATGTATCACAGAACTTTTAGCAATATATTTAAAAAAGGAATGTAATTAATGTGCATATGAATGCACTAGGTATACCTGTTTTATGTGCGACTTGGATATTTTCCTTTCACTCCCAGGTTTTCCAGTCGAAACCTTGATCTCATTTCATTTAATCCCACTAAACGACTTCAACGGCTGTACGGGTTCCAATTATGCTGTCTGGAAGCCATCGACCACAATGTGAAGAAGCCATCGCCCTCCAAAAAGAGAAGAGAAATAAACGCACTACTAACCTCAGCCCTCTGCGTCCTGGGATGACTGGCGTCCGTCTCGATGGCGTACACATCCACCAGGTAGAGGTCAGAGCCCTGTTCCCGGTCCAGTTCGGCTGCGGTCTGGATCACCCCAGTATGGCGGCCTATGGTGAACAGGCGTCCCATGGCCTTGCTGCCACTGCGGACTGACACAATGAAAAATTCCACCTTGGTGGCTGAGCCTCTGGGGCTGGAGGCATCCAGGGAGATGACGTTGGTGCCCGGTGGTTGGCCCTCCTTCAGGATGGTGATGTATTTGGGCTGGGAGAAGACAGGCCCATCGGCGCCCTGGAGGATTATGGCGAGCTCGGTCCTGGAGGTCTTCCTGTCCGAGCCATGGTCGGTGGCCGTCACGGTCAGGCTGTAGATGAGGCGAGACGGCACCAGCTGTGAGGCCAAGCGGATATCCCCGCTGTAGCGGTCCATGATGAACGTGTCCGAGTCCCCCTTCACCAGCTCGTACTCAACCTCGCCGTTGGAGCCCTCGTCAGGATCGAACGCCACCACCGTCGTGAGGATGGAGCCAATGACTATGGTGGACTCCGCAACCAGAGCATTCTGGGAAACAAACGTGGGGACATTGTCATTCAGGTCCGTCACCCATATTGTGACATTTTTCAAGGCAAAGCGCCGGAATTCCACAGGAACTGCCTGGTCAGTGGCTTTAACTGTCAACTCAAAGAGATTGGAGAACTCTCTGTCAATCTCCTTGTTTGTGAATATGAGCCCACTGCTGGGGTCAATGCTGAAGTGACCTCCCCTGGGTGTCTGTTGAACTATGGAGTAGTCCAGCTGTCCGTTAATGTCTGCATCCGTGTCATGAGCAGTGATTGTCATTACTGATGCAGAGAGGGGCATATTTTCAGGAATGGATTTAAAAATGTCACCAGGGGTAAATATAGGAGGATTGTCATTGAAATCTCTGACATGAATGACCACAGGAATTGTTGAGGACCTTGGTGGTCTCCCATTGTCCTTTGCAGTGATGTTCAGTTTGTAAAAAGACTGAGTTTCAAAATCCATCTTTTTTACTAGGAAGATGCTCCCTGTGTTGGGGCTAATGCTAAATGTCCCGTGGTTGTTTGTGGCTGTGATGCTGTATGTTATGTCTGTGTTATGACCCGAATCAGAGTCCGTGGCTGTCACTGAGGCCACCAGCTCTCCAATCCTCATATTCTCCAGAACATCCACAGATATGGCAGATTTGGGGAAGGAGGGGGAGTTATCATTCTCATCCTGTATACTAATGCTGAGCATACAGGACGAGGAGAGGGGCACGGTTCCAGAATCAACAGCAATCATTTTTAACGAGTAGGAGGATGTCACCTCATAGTCCAGCTTTCCCACTAGTGTGACCTGTCCTGAGCTGCTGTCGATGGCGAACTGGCTCTCCTCGTTGCCCTCCTTTATGTGATAGTGGACCAGTCCATTTTTGCTCTCATCCACATCGACGGCAGACACCCTCAGTAGCTGCGTCATGTTCTGGGCCGACTCGGAGATGGAGGCCTGGTAAATGTCTTTGGTGAACTTGGGCGGGTTGTCATTGATGTCTTGGATGTAAACCTGCACTTTAGCCTGGTCTCTCAGAGGCTTGGGGAGCCCCTGGTCTGAGGAAACTACTGTAAAGCTGAACACCGCTGCGCCTCTCTGTCTCATTAGTGACTCACGGTCCAACTGCAGAGTACTGGTCAACTCCCCCGTGATGGCGTTCAGCTCAAAGTTGGGCTGTTGAGTCTCAAACGCGTACCTGACCTCACTATTGGGGCCAAAGTCCTTATCCACTGCAAACACTCGCCCTACCAGCGACCCTCTCTTCTGCTCTTCCTCAAAGTGGAACACATAATTAGTGCTGTTAAAGAGGGGGCGATTGTCATTCACGTCGTCCAGAATTACACTGACATTGACACTGGCACTTAGTGGCTCCACTGCCCTGTCTGTGGCCACCAGCACTAAGTTATATCTGTCCTGGACTTCTCTGTCTAGCTCAGCCTTAATATACAACTGCCCGTCTGGAAAGATCCCAAATACGTTGGCTGTGTTCCCGTCAACTATGTCATACATAACCTCCCCATTCAGGCCTGAGTCTTTGTCGGTGGCTTCCACCTTAAAAAAGCGACTGTTGACTGGTTCCGACTCTAAAATAATGACCTCGTAGGAGAGCTGATCAAACATGGGAGAGTTGTCATTGACGTCATACACGCTGACTGTTAAAATTAGAGTGGAAGTGAGCAGGGGGACCCCCATATCAGAGGCCAGGACCTCCACCTGGTAGGAGCTGGTGGTGAGCTCCAGCGGCCCTGTCAGTGTGATAAGCCCATGTTTCTCATGGATGTGGAACAGGCCTTTGGGGTTCTGCTTGAGGCTATAGACCACCATGCCATTGGTGCCCTCGTCAGGGTCGGCAGCTTTAGCTTGGAATATCAGATGCCCTGTGCGCCAGTTCTCCACTGCACTGACGTGCTCGGTGGCGTGGATAAAATGGGGCGCGTTATCATTTAAATCCTTCACTGTGATGTTGACGAGGGCCTCGCCTGTTACCTCACCACCTCTGGCTATGACTTTGAGTTGATAGAATGGCTGCTCCTCTCTGTCTATCTGACTGGATGCTTTGATTTGACCTGTGGCACTACTGACAGTAAACAGCCCCCTCTGGTCCCCTGAGGTGATTAAATATGTGATATTTGTATTCAGATCGACAGTGGTGGCAGATACAGTGCCAATAACTGTGCCAATGCCCACATTTTCAAACATGACAAAACTGTAGGCATTCTGACTAAAGGTAGGGGGGTTGTCCTGTGTGTCTATGACATTAATGGTGACGATGGCCTGGGTGTGTGAACGGAGGTCTCTACCATCTGCTGCTGTCACCTGCAGCTGGTAGGCGGTCTTCTCCTCTCTATCCAGCGGCACCAGGGTGGTGATTTTGCCCGAGTTACTATTAATGTGAAATTTAGATGTGTCTCCAGCAGATATGATATACTTCACTGTGCCATTTCCCCCCAGGTCAGGGTCCGTGGCTAATGCAGTGGTTATGAACGAGCCAGAGGGTTCATTCTCTTTGACATTGGCAAAGTACTGGACTGGGTAGAAGACTGGCCTATTGTCATTGATATCACTCAGAGTTACGTTTACTTTACCAATGGAGTGGAGAGGGGGGCAACCGGAGTCTGTAGCCTGGATATAAAGTAAATAACTCCCCTGGTCCTCCCTGTCCAGTTCTGTGGCTGTGCTCAACCTGCCTGATACAACTTCCAGGCGGAACAACTCTTGTACACTAGACGGGGTCTCCGGGTCAAAAGAGAACCGGATAGTTCCATTGGCCCCAAGGTCATCATCTGAGGCTGACAGCACTAGGAGCTCAGCACCGGCTGGAGAGTGCTCCACCAGGGACACATGATACATGCTCTGTGTAAATGTGGGCACTTGGTCATTCACGTCAGTTATGTTGACTATCAATTTAGTGTAAGAGATTTTGGGTTGCAAACCCTGGTCTTTGGCACTGACGTTGAGCACTATTTCAGATGCTACTTCCCTATCCAACAAAGCGGCGCTGGTAACCAGACCACTGTTTTCACTGATGGCAAACCAGCCCAAACCGTTTCCAGACACCAGGGAGTAGCGAAGGTTGGCATTTTGCCCGGAGTCGCCATCTGTTGCAGAGACCCCTTTAATGTAGCTGCCTTTTGGAATGTCTTCACTGATATCTACTCTGTACATGACTTCCTGGAATATGGGTGGGTGGTCATTGATATCATTCACAAAAATAACCAGGCTGGCAAAAGAGGACCTGGCCATGGGTTTGCCATTGTCTGATACCGACACAGTCAGGTTGTAGGAGGAAATGCGCTCTCTGTCTAGAACACTAGCCACTTTGATCAAGCTTAGGTTGGGAACTGGGGAAGTGTGCACTTCAAAGTGTCTCTGCTCATTGCCCCCCAATATTGAGACAGATATATTACCATTAGCTGTGGGAGAGTCGGAATCTGAGACTGTCAATAAGGCTACCACTGTACCAATCTGAGCATTTTCATCAACAGAGGCAAACTTAGATGTGGTGGGGAAATATCTAAACTTCACAACTGGGTCATTATCATTGACATCCAGTAGTTTGATAGTGGCCTCTGACCTACCTGACAGAGAAGGTACCCCGTTGTCCATAGCATGAATAGTCATAGCGTATTCTTTCTTAATCTCATAATCCAAACGTTCTTTTATAATGATGGTACCTGCTTTAGGATCGATTTGAAAAGGTGTTCCCTCATCTAAAAAGTACCTGATGTCTGCATTAGCTCCCTCGTCTTGGTCTGATGCTGTTATCTGCAGAACACTAGAACCCACTGCTGTATCTTCAAAAACATTTGTTTGATATTGGTCATGATCAAACATAGGGGGGTTGTCATTGATATCTTGAATAGTTACATTTACTTGCAGGTACCCAAACTTCTTAGGGTCTCCTTTGTCTTCCACTTCAATCAAGAGTTGGTAGAAGGGAGTGATTTCCCTGTCCAAGCCTCCAGTTGAAACGAGGTGACAGAATGCCCCCTCTCCACTAGGATTCACTGTAATATCCAAACGGAATTTCCTTTGCTCGTTGCCATTCACTATTCTGTAGGTGGTGTGATCCACTCCATTACTCCCAATGTCTGAATCTGTAGCCGTGTCCAGAATCACTTGTCTGCCACTGCTGGCGTCTTCTTTAAACGAAACTACAATTGATGCGTCGGGAAACACTGGCGAATTATCATTTATATCCAGTACAACAATCCTAACTTCGGTAGGATAGGTAGGTTGGCTGGAGAGGACCACCACATTGATGACATTACTTTGCAAAATCTCCCTGTCAATCACAGAGGAGGTGTAAATGACTCCAGTGGTGCCATTAATTGCAAAAAGTTTGTGGTTTTCACTGAAGCGATAGGTGAAGCTGGGTCTCGTCTCTATCGTCCCCACATAGGTACCAAACGGTTGCTCCTCCAATACCTGAAACTCTTGACGAACTTGGCTGGATGAAGAATATTGCGACAGAGTCCATAGCATCAATAAAATCAAATGGAACCGGCCTAAGTCCCTACCTGTGAGCGCCATGGTCGAAATCCAAGTCCACCTTTATTAGAAAAAGTCCATGCCGAAGATGCATCAACTTTATTCGAGTTTGGCCAACGCTAAAGCATTGTATTCCAAAAGTGCGCGACACACTGTGGTAATTCCAGAAATTATACGGATATTTCCACTGAAGTATTTTCTCCCGTATCTAGATGTAGTAATTGAATCCTTGGGATGCAATGAATCCCTAGTGCTCAGACTTCCCTTGCTTGTCAATTAAGTTTCGCCACTACTCCCCTGTAGCAGAACGCATCGTATGTGAGCGGCAATGCATGATGGTTTATATGCGCAATACACTTACGGATGAATAGGAACTACAAAAGTGAAAAATACATGCCAATGTTAATTCCTCTCCGTTGTCAAAAGTGTATCCAAAAGTTAAGTGATTCAATAATTGCTTTTATATAATATGGAAAGCAAGGCACAAATACTCTCAGTGGAACCAATACAATGTCCCGTGGAATAACGGTGCAGAAGCTTCAGACATCATACACGCTTAGGTACCTACTAACTTAGAACAAAACTCGAGTTAGACAAACTCCCTCCCACCTGTGATCCCATTGGCCAACTGTGCTCCTGCTCGCCCTCCTTGCCTTTTCTTTCTATTGTAAACCGGAGCCTTTGTCGTGGCTTGTGGAGGACAACGTCAATCAAATTAAAGAAAGCTCTTTATGGCATGAGAGACAGGTAATGAGTGTACCGTTAGTTTGTAATAAATGTAGTTTATTAGGTTACAATATGGAATGCACTGATCTACCTAAACCACACAGGTTGATTAGAAAAGTATCTAGTATTAATCTCCAAGTGGAAGTCTACCAATTGCATTTATCATATAGTCACACATTTAAAAAAATATATATTACCCAATGCATCTTGTTACTCCTAATGTAAAAATGCAAAACAAGATTGCAATTTGGAAATGTATTAATATACAGAGAGTATCATGCGTCTTCTTATGAGGAGGGATAGTTGACATATAAGTATGTACCTCCATCTAGTGTCTTAATTAAATCATCAAGCAGCAAGAAGGTACAATTATATTCCACCTATGTTTGATAGAAGGCAACATGCAGCGAAAATATCGCACATACTGTAGTTTACTAAAGTTCCAATAATATTCTTAAGTGACTGAATAGATGACTCCAATTACCTAAATGACTACAATATGTTAATAGTATGTAGCATTAAACATTTTAACTTTCAATTGGCTTGTCATGTGACTTTAAATATATACAGTACCAGTCAAACGTTTGGACTCCCCTTACTCATTCAAGGGTTTTTCTTTATTTTCACTATTATCTACGTTGTGGAATAATAGCGAAGACATTTAAACTATGAAAAAACACATAAGGAATCATGTACTGTAGTAACCAAAAAAGTGTTAAACAAATTAAAATATATTTTATATTTGAGATTCTTCAAAGTAGCCACCCTTTTCCTTGATGGCAGCTTTGCACACTCTTGGCATTCTCTCAACCAGCTTCATGAAGTAGTCACCTGGAATGCATTTCAATTAACAGGTCTGTCTTATTAAAAGTTAATTTGTGGAATTTCGTTCCTTCTTAATGCGTTTAAGCCAATCAGTTGTGTTGTGACAAGGTAGGGTGGTATGCAGAAGATAGCCCTATTTGGTAAAATACCACATTTCAAGAACTTTGAAAGTTTCAGTTTCTTCATTCGCATAAACCATCAAGCGCTATGATGAAACTGGCTCTCATCAGGACCGCCACAGGAAAGGAAGACCCAGAGTTACCTCTGCTGCATTAGAGTTTCCAGCCTCAGAAATTGCAGCCCAAATAAATGCTTCACAGAGTTCAAGTAACAGACACATCTCAACTGTTCAGAGGAGACTGTGTGAATCAGGCCATGGTTGAATGGCTGCAAATAAACCACTACTAAAGGACACCAATAATAGGAAGAGACTTGCTTGGGCCAAGAAACACGAGCAATGGACATTAGACTGTCGGTGATTTATTTGGAATTCAAGGCACACTTAGCAAGCATGGCTACCACAGCATTCTGCAGCTATATGCCATCCCATCTAGTTTGCGCTTAGTGGGACTATCATTTGTTTTCAACAGGACAGTAACCCAACACACCTCCAGGCTGTGAAAGGGCTATTTGACCAAAAAGGAGAGTGATGGTGTGCTGCATCAGATTGTAACGACCGTTGGTGGAAGAAGGTGAGGACCAAGATGTAGCGTGGTAAGTTATCATTATTTTAATAAACTGAACGCTAAATACAACAAGGAACAAAAGAAACAACCGAAACACCTCCGCCAGGTGCAAAACACACTAAACAGAAAATAACTACCCACAAACCAGGAAAACAGGCTGCCTAAGAATGGTTCTCAATCAGAGACAACGATTGATAGCTGCCTCTGATTGGGAACCATACCAGGCCAAAACCAGAAATACAAAACATAGAACAAAAACATAGAATGCCCACCCCAACTCACACCCTGACCAAACTAAAATAGAGACATAAAAAAGGAACTAAGGTCAGGACGTGACACAGATGGCCTGGCCTCCACAATCACCTGACCTCAACCCAATTGAGATGGTTTGGGATGAGTTGGACTACAGAGTGAAGGAATACCAGCCAACAAGTGCTCAGCATATGTGGGAACTCTTTCAAGACTGTTGGAAAAGCATTCCAGGTGAAGATGGTTGAGAGAATGCTAAGAGTGTGCAAAGCTGTCATCAAGGCAAAGAGTGGCTATGAAGAATCTCAAATATAAAATAGATTTTGATTTGTTAACCCTTTTTTGGTTACTACATGATTAGATATGTTATTTCATAGTTTTGATGTCTTCACTATTATTCTACAATTTATAATATAGTAAAAAATAAAACAAAACCCTGGAATGAGTAGGTGTGTTCAAACCTTTGATCCATAACAGTGCCTGTTAAATTGTAGCACTCATATGTGACCATTTGCGCAGTGAGGTCTTGATCAGTACATAGATGTGCTGGAGAATCGAAGAGGACATGACTCAACCATACTAATTGAATTACAAACGGGATCGTTGGCACAGACTGCATGGACTGACAGCCAATGCACGCACCCATTCAGTGTTCCAGTAGCCTACCAGACAGAGACAGAACGTATCAAAGCAGATTAGCTTCCCACACTGTCTTTCCTGACTGACAGCCAGCCAGTTAAACTGATTATGCTATGCCTGAAGCTTGCAGGATGCTTTTAACATCAAAAATCATCTTGTTATTGTGTTTGTGCTATTTTTTTAAGAACTTGGACTGATGTCTTCATGAGCTATTTCAAAGTTGACGGTTTTCAATCCAGATGACTATTTTCCCCAAGTCTTACCTCTTGTAACAATCAGCTTGGATCTCAAACGAACCATTTTAAAGTTCAAGGAAATACTTTGTGAATATGAGTGCAACAAAAACAAAACAGACAAACTGTTATGAAGTGAGCAAAATAAGCATAGTGTCACAAAATCAGAGTTTCAAACAAAATAAAAGTTATTATCACAAATACAATCCCAACCAAAAGGCTTCATGTCCAACTAAATAAGGAAGTCCAAAATCCAATCAATCAGAGTTCGGAGAGCAGAGATGCTTCAGACGGCTTACCGTTCATCCTCACAAAACCAACAAAAACGTACTCCTTTGATGGATAAGAATAATCCACAAAAATGTGCAATATGTATTCCTAATTGTCTATATTTTTAGGCTATGGCCTTCTTTGATTTGTCAGTGCAAATGATGCATGCAGGCAGATACAGTACAGTACATCACATAAACAGTTGGAAAATCAAACATCACATAGGGAGGTTTATTCTTGCCTTGTACATGTGTGTATGTGCCTATCACCTAACATTTGTGGCAGTGTCACACTCTTTTGCCCTCAGTCACTGAAGTCATGGGGTTTCTGTTATTGAGCAGTGAATTTGGGTTCTTTATCTTTCACATCTCAATGTGCACAGTATGTTTTTTTATTTTAAGCAGGGACAATGTAACCTTATCACAGTGACCATTTGTTTGATAGCTATGGCTCTTGCATCTAAGCACATCACCACCACACTTGTAGACTTCTGAAAACAGATGTTTCTCTACCTATCGTCTCAGAATCACAAGTGAAATCCCTTGATCTGATTACCTTGTTGGACCCCCTCAAGGACTGAAACATTGTAGCCTGTTTCCTTTTAAAAACACATGAGCAAAACCCTGCAGGAGATGTACTCGTAAAATCTGTCAACATACAGTAAAGTCGAGGCCCAGTAATAAAGATCAAATTCAGCAGTCAATGAGAGGATGAAGGAGTGCCATAATCCAAAACAGACCTGATGTGCCTCATTGGAAAGTTTTACTGTCATCAGCCGACAGAATGGGACTGAAAGGCGAAGCGTTAACTCAATGGGAGAAGGACGCATACGGTAGGAACATAATGTTAATAAAAGTCTAGTCATTATTTGAATTCAAATGAGTGGAACATAGTTTCAGGGCTTCCTTTCACCTCAATCTTCAAGTAAACAGTGGGTAAATCCGTCGTTGTACAGTACAATCATTTATTTGAGTGTTCAAGCAAGGGCAGAATAAGTTCAAGTGAAAGTCACAAAAGGTTATTGTACAACCAGGCCTGTGAAACAACAGTCCCCTTTTTCAAATAACTAGTGTGTGAACGGCCAGGCATTAACGCTGACAGTGGATCTATTGCGTGTCTGTATTTGTTTAACATGCCTCCAGGTTTTAAATTGTCGTCCATGATTTCTCAGGGATTTTCCCTGGACCCTTATTGCTAAGTAAGATGTAAAGGCCTCCTGTTACCCAACATGCTCTGTTTTTCCCGTGGCGTACTACTATGAATTTCCATCTCCCTGGCCAGTTGTGCTTAGCAGGTCTCAGCACCGGGATATAAATATCAATCAGCCAACTCGTTA
This sequence comes from Oncorhynchus nerka, assembly GCF_034236695.1. Classification (NCBI taxonomy): domain Eukaryota; kingdom Metazoa; phylum Chordata; class Actinopteri; order Salmoniformes; family Salmonidae; genus Oncorhynchus; species Oncorhynchus nerka. The sequence goes on from NC_088401.1 coordinate 58,784,793, forward strand.
GAATACATCTGTGTTGCAGGTACAAGAGATCATTTGTATTTTTTGGAGGAAAACCAGAATATTGTGGTCACATTTTCTTGAAATATCCCACTTGTGTAGAGTCTAACATTACACAGACATTTTATATTTGGACTGGAAGTGACTGGGCGTGAGGAGATGTGGATAGCACTAGAGAGTGTTTTGCATGAACCTTAGTGTCCATCCATAAATAAATGGTATTCATTAAATCCATGCACCAAAACCTGTCCCTATGTCGGCATTTGCCCACCAGATGTCGCCATTGTATCACCATACAAAACAAGGTCATAAACAATAGTGGAGAAGAGGAGTGCTTGTATTTTATTTATTTTTTCATCGTTACCAGGCCTCCATCCATGCACAGAAATGTAATTTAAACCATTGATTCGACAGATCACATTCGTGATCCCTTTGAAAACAATCGGAAACTTTAAACCCAGCGCAGAGGAGTTGGGAGGACAGTGACAAATTGCAGCAAGTGGAGTATGGTTCTGTTCATTGGGTCCGTATCCATTTCACACTTGCGTTGGGGGTGGATAATATGGATTCCTTAGATGTCCTTTCAAATGTCAGACCCCGAGTAGAACCTCAGTTAAAATCCCTGAGATGCTTTAACCACGGTCACATTCAAGTATCTCATGCGTGCAGCTCCTGTGACCACGCAAAGGGACTTGAGATGGATAGGCATATTACAGAGAGAAGAAGAAGAGTGACGTTTCAAAAGGAAGCTCACAGTAGATGCTTAAAAGGGAACCCGTGCATAGAGAAACAGTGATCTGCACACTATATAATGCTCGTAGAGTAGAAAGTGTATGAATTTTGCCGCCACAGTTATGATCAGCATGATCATGATGATTTTGTGTATTCACTTTTGTTTGAAGGTAGTATCTTCAACTTGAATCAGTTCTTGGCGATTTTGAGCGATTGCAGAAGACGTATAAATCATTTTTTTAAGGATATTTTCAATCTGTAAGTACGTTTGAGGCTTCGTCGCAGCTCGTCAATTATTTAGGAATGCAAAGTTGTGCTTGGTGTCATAAACCACCACCCTTCCCCTCCACAACCATAAAATGTTGATGTGAAGAAAACTGCAGTGGACCTGTTGTATGCCACGTCAAGGGCATCGTTTTACAAGCCATAAAGATATTCCATTAAGCAGGAATTGCGGTTAGGGTTTTTATTCGGGCTGTTTAATGACACATACACATTGATGATTGGAATCTTCACGCTGCATTTGGATTCTGCTTGAAATGTGGAGTTATGGGTTCGAAGGAGGTGCAGTGTATAAGGCTGAGGCTGAGCAATTATGTCTACAATTAGACTGATGAATATCAAAGTACATCAACTCTGATGTTTACAGCATTGTTAATTACCATTAATTAATGACAGTGAGCTTGAGATATTTCATTCTCACCCAGATGGACGAGCAACATCATGCAGCACTGTTGTGTTGGCATCAATATTTCCACCTTTTCAGCATTAAAATGTGAAATTCGTCTTTTTCTATGTGGGTGTTATGCCGGTTAAAGGGCTTCACATAATTAAAATATTGCCTCATATTACCTGTGCTTAATTCTATTCCACCATTTTTGCTTTTCCTAACATTTCACACTTCTCAATCACCCAAACAAATGCATTCCACATTTCTTAAGGAAGAATGTGATATCTTTGACAATATAACATCCATGGAAATGTTGTGCCCAAGAGCCTTATTTTAATGTTCTGACTGTGGGGGCAAGCACATAAGTCTCCTAGGAAAGAACAATACTGTCTTCTCCGATTCAGTGATCACATATCCTGCCTGGTGGCGGATTGAAAAAGTGTTGGGCTAAGGACCGATCCCTGAGGCACTCCATTAAACCAAGTTTAACTGTGGAAGCATTTTTTGAGTTTCACCGGTGTCAAATGTACTTCAACCAATAAGGTGCCTGGGGTAAAAAATGTCAAGATAAAAGAAAAGGGACATTCCACCTCAATCCCCCACACTTTAAAATCACAGCTGGAATAAAAATCAATGAATTAGATCAAATTTGTCATGCTACTGTACAAAGCAAAACAAATATCACATTTCTGGTCGATAAGCCAATAATAATAATGTCTGGACAAAACCTTTTTTTTACCCATATGAGAAGGGAATAGGAGATTCAGTGAGTCCAGGAAGTGGGTCCAGGAGTTTGGCAAGCACATGCAGAGTTCCATTGAGGTTGGGAGATGTTCTGTAATTTCCGACCCCTGGCTAATGTGTCCAGCCTGCTCTGTGGTGGGAGTGTGATTTCCACTTCAGATGACAAAATTGTGCATGTGAACTCGCTTATGTGCTCTTTGTCATGTTTCTAGTTAAATGCATACTCTACAGAAGTCACTGAGTTCGGGGCAATAATGGCCTCTGTGCGAGGGCCCTCTCCTCTTCAGCTTCACTTTATGTTTGTCGGCATAGTGACAAAACCCATGGACGTGCTTAACATGGAGTATTGACGTGCACAGAATCTGTCTCCACGACTACAAAAAAACTACAGTAGAAACTGCAGTGGCGCTATAATGGTGAATTCTTAGATGAACAACCTCATGTCTATTCTGAACTAAATGACTGACAGGCTGACTTCACTAGCTAATGGAGAACACTGTGACTCAGAACAGGTTCAGAAGGTGAATGTGGGTGAATATAATTCCATTCTTATGACAGTCCATTTTGTTTATTTTTTTGGAAAACAGATAACGATTTGAGTAGAACTTTCCACACGTCTGTGAAAGATATTAATTTGGTTTGGAGGCAATAATGTGCAATTCTCACACCATAACACAGATCTGTATCATGTAACAAATCCTGTTTTATCCGACATTCCTTGGAAAAACATCCTCCCCAAAATGGGATTCAATGTCACTGTACAAACACGAAACCATCTACTCGCTTGAACGCATTGCTTGTACAGTATCTCTTTGATCAAAGGTGTAGAACGTCTTTCCTTGAGAGTGTATCTCCAGTGCCGTCCATCACGTCCAACAACGGAAAAACAGCTGTGCTCTATCAGATGCTTGTTCGCACCTCAGTGATGTATTAAAATATCTTCACTTGCTGGAGTATTGTTATAGTACATGTAAATAAAGCTAATGCTGCTTTCATGTCCCCTGTCAATAGTACTGTTATCACTACACACACACCCTTCTCCAGACCGATTTACAGCAGGGGATGTATACATTTTTATACAGTTTTTTTTTTTTCATACTGGTCCCCCATGGGAATTGAACCCAGTACCCCGGTGTTGCAAGTGCTATGCTCTACCAAGTGAGCTACACGAGACACTGTTGGGTGTACAGTATTAGTAGTCTTGTGAGTCTTTGAGAATCATCCACATAGAGATGTGTAGGTGCAGTACTGTGTGTATTGTGTGTATTATGCACTGTGGGGAAATAGGAATAACATTTTGAGGTATTGTTCTGGAAACAAGGATGGAGTCTCAGTAAATGATCTATTGTTTCTCTATACACAAGCAGAGGCCGTTTATCAAACTTGTTTTGATGGACTTGGGTTTGTGTTGTCAACTGAGCAAAATGGTCTCTGGCCAAGGCATTCGGGGAGGCCTGAATATGCTTAGGTGGCACAAAAGCAATTTGAGCTGATTATGGTGCCGCTGTGAGATGCCAAGGGGATTTTATGATATCATAAGTGTTAATTGTGGCAGCATTAGCAAAATGCGGTACAAGTATTTGCAGAACAGAAGACAGAGGACAGAAGTACATAAATGTTTTACAGGCACATGTAGCATACATATCAATACAGACACACTATCTAGGTCAAACAGGGAGAGGCGTTGTGCCATGAAGTATTGCTTTATCGGTTTTTTGAAACCAGGTTTGCTGTTTATTTGAGCAATATGAGATGGAATGGAGTTCCATGCAATAAGGGCTATATATAATTGTTATGAATCCCTTTTGGCCCGACAGTCTTGGCGGGATGGTAATGAGACCCGTAACATAACTCATGAAATGTATAATAGTGACAAAGTAAAAGTGAGAACGAATTAACCACGACAACCATTACACAGTAATGGGGGGAGCAGGAAAAGGGGCTGAGCTGGACCCAAGGAAAGAAACAATAAGTATTCAAAAACACCCCTAAGCTAGACTAGCCTACTTTAACAACAGCTAACTAACTAACCAAAAATAGTGGGTGGTCCGCCCAGTTCTAACTAGTGTATTTAACAAAGTGTACCTACGGGTAGTGTATGCCCATGGGCGACTTGTCTTGGTTTCCCCTTTTCCCACCAGCAAACAAACAAACACCATAACCAAAACAATACTCACAGGTGATGACAAAGTGCTATGGAGGTGCTCAAACAAACGAGAGGTTAATACACAAAGAGAGAGTGAAACACAGAGACCTACAGACATGGCATTTACAGAGAGATTGAGCTCCAGAACAAACAACTGACAGGGTTTTTAAACCAAGGGAAAGGAACTGTGATAGGGTAGGAAACAGGAGGAGGTGTGTCTTCTGATTGATGATTGGATTGGTGACTGATTGGGGAGTGATGATTTTCACCTGTGAGGGGAGAAGGAGAGAAAATAACACAGGATACACACACAGGATACTGGTATCCGTAACAATAATACTGTCTGCTTTCTTGAATTTGTTCTGGATTTGGGGACTGTTAAAAGACCCCTGGTGTCAGAGCTGTGTGTAAATTGACTATGCAAACAATTTTGGGATTTTCAACACATTAATGTTTCCTATAAAAATAAGTGCCCTTAGTCAAAAGAGACTGGCATGCATAGTATTTACATCAGCCCTCTGATTAAAATGAAGAGCAAGACGTGGCACTCTGTTCTGGGCCAGCTGCAGCTTAACTAGGTCTTTCCTTGCAGCACTGGACCACGCAACTGGACAATAATAGAGATTAGACAAAACTACCTGCAGAACTTGCTTTTTGTAGTGTGGCGTCAAAAAAGCAGAGCGTCTCTTTATTACGGACAGACCTCTCCCCATCTTTACTACCACTGAATATACAGTTGAAGTCGGAAGTTTACATACACTTAGGTTGGAGTCATTAAAACTTGTTTTCAACCACTCCACACATTTCTTGATAACAAACTATAGTTTTGGCAAGTCGGTTAGGACATCTACTTTGTGCATGACACAAGTAATTCTTCCAACAATTGTTTACAGACAGATTATTTCACTTATCACAATTCCAGTGGGTCAGAAGTTTACATACACTAAGTTGACTGTGCCTTTAAACAGCTTGGAAAATTCCAGAAAATTATGTCATGGCTTTTAGAGGCTTCTGATAGGCTAATTGATAGCATTTGAGTCAATTGCAGGTGTACATCTGGATATATTTCAAGGCCTACCTTCAAACTTGGTGCCTCTTTGCTTGACATCATGGGAAAATCAAAAGAAATCAGCCAAGATCTCAGAAAAAAATGTAAACCTCCACAAGTCTGGTTCATCCTTGGGAGCAATTTGCAAATGCCTGAATGTATCACGTTCATCTGTACAAACAATAGTACGCAAGTATAAACACCATTGGACCACACAGCCATCATACCGCTCAGGAAGGAGACGTATTCTGTCTCCTAGAGATGAACGTACTTTGGTGCGAAAAGTGCAAATCAATCCCAGAACAACAGCAAAGGACCGTGTGAAGATGCTGGAGGAAACAGGTACAAAAATATCTATATCCACAGTAAAAACGAGTCCTATATCGACCTAACCTGAAAGGCCACTCAGCAAGGAAGAAGCCACTGCTCCAAAACCGCCATAAAAAAGTTTGCAACTGCACATGGGGACAAAGATCGTACTTTTTGGAGAAATGTCCTCTGGTCTGATGAAACAAAAATAGAACTCTTTGGCAATAATGATAATCATTAGGTTTAGAAGAAAAAGGGAGAGGCTTGCAAGCCGAAGAACACCGTGAAGCAGGGGGTGGCAGCATCATGTTGTGAGGGTGCTTTGCTGCTGGAGGGACTGGTGTGCATCACAAAATAGATGGCATCATGAGGCTGGAAAATTATGTGGATATATTGAAGCAACATCTCAAAACATCAGTCAGGAAGTTAAAGCTTGGTCGCAAATGGTTCTTCCAAATGGACAATGACCCCAAGCATACTTCCAAAGATGTGGCAAAATGGCTTAAGGACAGCAAAGTCAAGGTATTAGATTGGCCATCACAAAGCCTTGACCTCAACCCTATAGAAAATGTGTGGGCAGAACTGAAAAAGCGTGTGCGAGCAAGGAGGCCTACAAACCTGATTCAGTTACACAAGCTCTGTCAGGAGGAATGGGCCAAAATTCACCCAACTTATTGTGGGAAGCTTGTGGAAGGCTACCTGAAATGTTTGACCCAAGTTAAACTATTTAAATGCAATGCTACCAAATACTAATTGAGTGTATGTAAACTTATGACTAACTGGGAATGTGATGAAAGAAATAAAAGCTGAAATAAATCATTCTCTCTACTATTATTCTGACATTTCACATTCTTGAAATAAATTGGTGATCCTAACTGACCTAAGACAGGGAATGTTTGCTGGGATTAAATGTCAGGAATCGTGGAAAAACTGAGTTTAAATGTATTTGACTAAGGTGTATGTAAACTTCCAATTTCAACTGTATATGTTTTGATCATGACAGTTTACAATCTAAGGTAACGCCAAATAATTTTAATCTCCTCCACTTGTTCAACAGCCTCGCCGTTGTTTACCAGATTCAGTTGAGGATTAGAATTTAGGGAATGATTTGTAACAAATACAATGCCCTTAGTTTTAGAGATGTTCAGGACCAGTTTATTAGAGCGTTGGGCCAGTATCCGAAAGGTTGCTGGATCGAATCCCCGAGCTAGCAAGGTAGAAGTCTGTAATTCTGCCCCTGAGCAAGGCAGTTAACCCACTGTTCCCCGTGTGCGAAGACGTGGATGTCGATTATGGCAGCCCCCCGCACCTCTCTGATTCAGATCCCGTAGGATCGGTGTCCCTATACCGGGACAGTTGTTGCTAACATGCGCTAGTGTGACTAGCATAACAGCAAACTTTCCAGGATATAGACATGTCTTACATGTCTTATATGGACAGAAAGCTTAAATTCGTGTTAATCTAACTGCACTGTCCAATTTACAGGGGAAAGGGGAAAGAGGGATACCTAGTCAGTTGTACAACTGAATGCATTCAAAATAAATGTCTCTTCCGCATTTAAATGTGCTGAGAATGTTCCAAAGGCAAGCAATTATCCTTCACCATTCCCAGAACATTGTGGGACGGTTGTATGCAAATGAACTTAAAGACAACCACGCTCTCACCAAGCTCTAAGAAATATATGGTTCTCAGAATGTTATGTGCTAGCTGGGTATAGTTCATGATTGTGTAAAATAGAGGCATTCAGGCCATCAGCCAAGCAGCACATTTTGCCTCTGTGCAATGACTCACAATTAGGTTCATTGAGCCAACTGTCAGCAAGGCAAATCAGTCTTCTTTACTAATTAAGGGAGAGACTTCCCCATTGTTTACACAAGACATGATAAAGTATTCAGGAACAGTGGCTCCTTTGAATAGCGGGAAAGTGTTCTTTCATCCCTAAGGCCATCGTGCGGGTCCTTATGCATTAAAATGTGTCAGAGCTTTTTGATGCAGGACTCAGAAAGACAAGTCACCTGCATCTTTCATGTTGTCGAGGAGAGCAATGAGAGATGGGAGTTGTCTGAAGTGTTGTAAGACTGACTTGCAGTTGGTGCTGTGTGTGTGTTTGCCATCCCTCCGCGACTAAGATAGCCCAAGGTCATCTGGCCGCCCAGGTGAGCAGGGTGGTTACGCGAGGAGGAGAGAGGGGAGAATGGGTAGATGCCTGTCGGATTACCTTACCGCGGTCTGAGGTCGTCTTTGTGTGCATGACCCGGGTTAGCTGGGATTCGGGGGTCAATCAAAGCCTGTCTCACCAACTGGAATGTGGTAAACAAGACTGCGTAGTATCGGGAACCCGGTGTAGATAGCATTCCTGCAGTCAGCGCAACAATGTCACACCTCTGCATTTCTGCTAGCATGGCAGCAACACCTGAGGTTGAGAGAGAAAACGCAGCCCGTCTATTTAGTGGCTAATGAAATGCCAGGTACATCTACCCAGAGGCAGCGTGAACCGAGGTAACTATTCAGATATCGAATAGTGCACCATGTATCCTGCTTATGTTCCTTTTTAACATCCTCAAATACTGGATACTATTCAATCAAACACATTTACCAGGTGTAGGGGGTAAAAATGATATTCCTTCAGCTCTACAGATGGGCTTTATGATTGACTCCCTTCTGTTTTACACAGACTATTTATTTGTTCATTACCTGATGAGTACAATTTCACATATGTATTGTGCAGCCCACAATACAGGCTAGAGTGTTAGCAATCACAAATCCTTACGTGCTCATTTGAAAACACAGCACATAAATGCCCTTTGTCTCTAAACTCACTTTATGTTGAGGGTTCAGATTCAAGCCTACTCAAACAGCTGCCAAAAGCATTCCACTTCCAGAGTGAGTGGGAGTGGTCTGAATGCAGTGGACAGTGTGTGTGTGTGTGTGTGTGTGTGGGGGGGGGGGGTTGACTAGGATAACACAGCGCCCTCTTATTTCTCTCTTGCTGTGCTTCTCTGTAGACACTGTGTCAGTTTGTATATGCAAAGTCTTCAACTGCTGCGTATAGAAAGATTCATAATTCATTTATTCATGACAAGAACAGTGCATTGTCCATCCAGTACTCAGCAGCACGTACCCCAGGCAAAACAGCTGCTCAAACATTTCACTTCTTTCATCAGCACCTAATGGCATTAGATTTTTCATCTTCGGTCCTCTCGCAAGATGGATGTCGCACACCTGTTAGTCTAGACGTGCAAACAGCTGGGTTAATTCTATCAGAACGTCATTGCAAAACAAGAATTTGTTCTTAAACTGACTTGCCTAGTTAAATAAAGGTTAAATAAAATCAAATTTAAACAGCCCATTTCATAATTGACACTTAGTTTTAACACCAAGGAGTCGATTCCCAGGGAATAAAATCACTAAGGATACTGTACACAATACTATGATGCTTAGGCCTTCTCTTGCTTCTGCACCAATACGAGATATCTCCTTTGACCCATTCTCTACTATTCCAGTTGATAAACCTGACAGTGAGATCACTTTAGCTAATTTAACCAGCTATCCCTAGCGGTACACACCTAGAAACAAATCCTGTAAGACATTAATACAGACAGGCATTTTGTTTTTCTCTCATCCGACCTGGCTGCCACCAATCTCAATTACTTTTAGCATGCATCGAATCTCTCCAAACAGTTATTTAATTAGCTAAAATGTCTCATCTGTCACAACAAAAAGTTCAGCCAGTCCATGTCAACCCACTGCTCCCTGGGTCTATCTTGCCTTCAAGACACCCTTTAAGTGCTTATTGACGAGGATCAATAGATAAGTGCAACAGAAGCAGCTGCCAGGATAGACCGCCCTCCTTGCTCTCATAAAGGAGGGAGAAAATCAAAACACCAACTGCCGAGAGTCCCATTACAGTTCCATTGGTTGGATAACCATTTTACAATCCCAGTAATGTTGACAAATGTTGCTTTATTTTCATTTCTTTCCTCATCATCATGCACCAGCCATCCACCTCAATCATCAACCATACTTGCTATGTTGGGGTTGCAGAGTTGTATCATATTTTTAGGTTGAAACATACTTAAAATAAATATGCAGAGCATGTAAAATCATGATGATATGATACGTGGCAACTGAGAGCTAATTGAAACTGATGTTGACGTTTGCCAGTCATTTACGGCTGATGCATATTTCGAAGTGCAGCTGCCCTCAGTAATTTGACAGTATCCTTACCATGAGAACAACTCAGATGTTCTAGAAGCTCAGTCAGAGCCGGCCCTAGCCACTAAGCGATATAAGTGACCGCTTAGAGCCCCGCAGCAACTAGGCGGCCCACGACCCCAAAAAATAGGAACTCAGTGTTGGTCTCAACTTACTGTTGAGAGTTAGAAAAGTCAAATAAGTTGAATAAGTAGAATACACAAAGTGGAATTTGGAAATGTGGTTGTCCATCTGCATTTTTTCTTGTGTTGTCAAACACTGACAATCACTCAATTAGCCCATGTCAGCTAACATTGTTTATATTGTTAAGTTAGTCTAGCCAGCTATCTAAACTTGTAATGATCATGGTCGAATTAGAGACTGGGTATGTAGGACAAATGCCCAGGTGCCCTGGCCTCCAGGGGGACCCCATTGACTTTGTTAGTCACTCTCACACAGATTCAGTACCAGTCAAAAGTTTGGATACACCAACTCATTCAAGGGTTTTTATTTATTTTGTACTATTTTCTACATTGTAGAATAATAGTGAAGACATCAAAACTATGAAATAACACATATGGAATCATGTAGTAACCAAACAAGTGTTAAACAAATCAAATATTTTATATTTGAGATTCTTCAAAGTAGCCACACTTTGCCTTGATGACAGCTTTGTCTGTGTGAGAGTGACAAAATGTATGTGTTATTTCATAGTTATGATGTCTTCACTATTATTCTACAATGTAGTCATTGCAAAATGTGTACAATTGCAGGAAATTAACTGTAAAACTACAACAACCACAAAAAATCTCTACAGTCAAGAGGCCTGCAGTCATGAGGGGGCCCACTAACATGTTTTGCCTGCGAGTTACCCCACCCTCCCCCAATTACTTTTTCAGCTCAGTGTGTGAAGAACACAGGGGGTTTAGAATGAGCTGTTGTTAATTTAATTTAATAATCATAAGATATATTCACTATATTTACTTAACAAACATGAATTATACTTGATGACTGCACGTACAGTACAGACACATTGTACTGACTCACTCCGCAGTGGTTGGGAAAGTGTATGGGGGCTGAATGCGCAGCGACCCAGACCCCGTTGCTCTCGGAGATCACGCCTGCTGACTCAAGGTAGCCGGGGAACAGGAAGGGCAATGATAATGATGATGCTGACAATGATGTTTCCAGTACCTCTATAATTAATTGCTCTGCTGTAAACCTATGCTAAAAAATTATACAAATATACGTTTTTTTTTTAAAGAATAATGCCCAAAGCAATGGTACTGGCCTGATTTCCACAGAGCACAACTGGTGATGACTTCCCTTTCTGAGAAGGTCCTTTATTTCCCAGAGGAAGGCTGCTATTTGCTCTGTGCTTATGGGGGTAGGGACGAGGAGAGGATACAGATGAGGGATTTAATGGAGTGGATCTGTTTCTCTCTCAAAGGAACTGTATGTCTGATATGTTTACGTTCAGCCTTCTAAACAGGCGAAGGGATTTTGACTCCAGAGCTGTAGATCCATTTAGTTGAGGACACGTTGCTTCTCAGAGCAATGGGAATTGTTTGTCAAATATATTCAATCTATATGTTGACGAAGTAGTAATTCATGACACTATAAGAAATAAGTCATTATCGAGCACTAAAATGGCTGGTTTTGAAAATTTTTGTGTTTTGTGTTCCAGTGAATTCTGTTAAAGTGAATGGTTCCTATGCAACCCAACGAAGGGGAGTTGGAGCGGTATACTGAGTTGAGTAGCATGATGAAACAAATGTCAATAATCAGGTGCTGTAGCCACCGAAGCAGGTGACACCTCAACATCTGACCAGAGGTCGAACAGAGGTTGAATAGATCATTGCGGGAAAAGGACAGCTGTGCACACCTGGTTGTGCCGTGGATGTAATTAGCTGAATAAAGATCCAATATGTGACTAATACCGTAGAATCAAAGAAGGTTAATACACAGCATGTGATATTTGATCATGTAAGGATTTCAGATTTATATGTTCTCACGATCAGTTGGCTTTGTGGGTTGTTTTATTGCTGTGAGACTATAACACAATAGCTAGTAACAGGGACAATTCATCACATCAGGGAAATTAGATCACAACAGGGAAATTCCATTAAGCAAACCTCTTAAGAGTACAGTGCCTGATTTCAGGCACTAGATTTCCTGGTGATAAAATGTTTACATTACTTATTTTATTCAGTTCTCAACGTTTTTGTCAAAATACAAAAAGAGGCTTCTCTGTCAAATAACACTTACAGGGTAGCCTAGTGGTTAGAGTGTTGGACTAGTAACAGAAAGGTTGCAAGTTCAAATCCCCGAGCTGACAAGGTACAAATCTGTCGTTCTGCCCCTGAACAGACAGTTAACCCACTGTTCCTAGGCTGTCATTGAAAATAAGAGTTTGTTCTTAACTGACTTGCCTAGTTAAATAAAGGTCAAAATAAAAATTATTCATGGTTTGAGTGGGGTGGTGGTGATTTGGGTGGGGTGGTGGAGGCCTGTGTTTTGGATGGGGTGGTGGTGGTCTGTGTTTTAGGTGGGGTGGTGGTGGCCTGTGTTTTGGGTGGGTTGGTGGTGGGTGGCCTGTGTTTTTGGGTAGGGTGATGGTGGCCTGTGTTTTGGGTGGTGGTGGTGGGTGGCCTGTGTTTTAGGTGGGGTGATGGTGGCCTGTGTTTTGGGTGGGTTGGTGGTGGGTGGCCTGTGTTTTGGGTAGGGTGATGGTGGCCTGTGTTTTGGGTGGGTTGGTGGTGGGTGGCCTGTGTTTTTGGGTAGGGTGATGGTGGTCTGTGTTTTGGGTGGGTTTGTGGTGGGTGGCCTGTGTTTTTGGGTGGATTGGTGGTGGGTGGCCTGTGTTTTGGGTAGGGTGATGGTGGCCTGTGATTTGGGTGGGGTGGTGGAGGCCTGTGTTTTGGGTGGGGTGGTGGTGGTCTGTGTTTTAGGTGGGGTGGTTGTGGCCTGTGTTTTGGGTGGGTTGGTGGTGGGTGGCCTGTGTTTTTGGGTAGGGTGATGGTGGCCTGTGTTTTAGGTGGGGTGGTTGTGGCCTGTGCTTTTGGGTGGGTTGGTGGTGGGTGGCCTGTGTTTTGGGTAGGGTGATGGTGGCCTGTGTTTTTGGGTAGGGTGATGGTGGCCTGTGTTTTGGGTGGTGGTGGTCTGTGTGTGGTTATACCTGACAGGGCACCTCATCTGTTGATGGGGCCTTTTCATTCCCCCAGAGTGTTAAATAAACTCAGCAAAAAAAGTCCTCTCACGGTCAACTGCGTTTATTTCCAGCAAACTTAACATGTGTAAATATTTCCACAGACATGTGCCTAACAGAAATGGAATAATGTGTCCCTGAACAAAGAGAGGGTCAGTCCAGTCTGGTCCAGCGATGGTGGGTTTGTGCCCATAGGCGACGTTGTTGACAATGATGTCTGGTGAGGACCTGCCTTTACAACAGGCCTACAAGCCCTCAGTCCAGCCTCTCTCAGCCTATTGCTGACAATCTGAGCACTGATGGAGGAATTGTGTGTTCCTGGTGTAACTCGGGCAGTTGTTGTTGCCATCCTGTACCTGTTCCGCAGGTGTGATGTTCGGATGTACCGATCCTGTGCAGGTGTTACACGTGGTCTGCCACTGTGAGCACGATCAGCTGTCCATCCTGTCTCCCTGGAGCACTGTCTTAGGCATCTCACAGTACGGACATAGCAATTTATTGCCCTGGCCACATCCGCACTCCTCATGCCTGAGGCACGTTCACGCAGATGAGCAGGGACCCTGGGTATCTTTCTTTTGGTGTTTTTCAGAGTCAGTAGAAAGGCCTCTTTAGTGTCCTAAATTTTCATAACTGTGACCTTAATTGCCTACCGTCTGTAAGCTGTTAGTGTCTTAACGACCGTTCCACAGGTGCATGTTCATTAATTGTTTATGGTTCATTGAGCGAGCATGGGAAACAGTGTTTAAACACTTCACAATGAAGATCTGTGGATTCTTATGAATTATCTGTGAAAGACAGGGTCCTGAAAAAGGGACGTTTATTTTTTACATGCCAACTCATGTGATATTAGTCAGATTGAACAGCCCTGAAAGCACAGTGTGATTATGCTCAAATCAGATCAAGGAGTGATGGTTTTGTTGGGCAAAACAGCATGGGGACTTTTACAGCATAACTGCTGTATGCATTTGCTCTGGTTGTCTTCAGTATCTGCTGTGGATTATCTGCTGTGCCAACTACTGCTAAATTATTCTCAGTCTATAACCTTCCTCCCTGGCACAATATTGGGTTCAAGCTCTCCTATGGTAAATTCAATGATGCACATAATGCGGTACCTTAGCCCTTCAAACACCCCATTTCCATCAACTGATGATATCGCTAAAAGTTATTGTACCTCAGTGCACAATTGATTGACTTTGGCAGCCATAGAAACTTCCTGAAGTTAATGCCCTGTTTAGAGTGGAGATGGGCTCTCCCACCAGAGTCTCAACTGCAGGACTTTGAACCTTGGCACATTCTCTTTGAAAGAGGGTCATGCCAAGTCGTGCTGACCTCCACATCTTTATTAATGTTTCTCTTGATAGTCAGGAGCAGGGCAATTTCATTTAGCTAATGCGCAAATTTAATTCAAATTTATCTCTCCAAGTAACTGATTTAAAGGGGACTTAACTGTTAACCTGGTCAGGAGAAGTCTAGCCAGTCTGACCTACCTCAAGTGTCCAACAAGTCACAGGCTCAAGACTGCCGACGAAGGACAGTGTGGTAGCTAGTGGCTCAGTAGTATCCTTATGCAGCCAGGCAGGACAACTGTGACCACTTTCACCCAGCCCAAAATATATCATCTAATTGCGGGGCCATGAATAAGGAGGGTGACGTTGCTAAGTGGCCAGGAGTAGCTGATGGAGATAAGGGGAAGTAGCCAACGCTCAGCCTGTCACAGCATGCCGCCCACTTTAATTAGCCCCGTATAACTCACAGCTGATCTGACACAGCCGCCTAATTTACGGGTGGCTTGACAAAAGCATTAGAAAAAAAAGACGATCCACGATCGAACCACTTTGTTATGCTACTGTTTTTCCTCGCCACCTGAATTTTGACTGGTTGTGATGAGATATATATACACTGTTTCCCTCTTCCTCCTGGTCTCATAGGACATCGAGAGACTCATTCAATTTGCAAGACTAATGCATTTAAGAACACATTCTGTTACATCTAGGAATCTTTCATTTCCTTAGCAAAATTATTAAAGTGTCAAACAGATTAATAAATAATGGCAAGTGTCCATTCCCCTTAAGCCAGTGGCTGTCTGTCAGTCTCAACCTTGAGATGAGAACATATAGACCCCAGAGAAGGCACAAAGGGGGTCGATATCATTTTTTGGCAGCCCTCCTGTGTAAACCCAAAAGGATCCTCCGTATTCATCACGGTGATTATGGGCTGACCTCCGTCTGCTATTAATTCTGCACTATACACCTACCACAGAGGTGTAAGCAAACTTGACACCCAGCCAATTACGTCTCTCCGAGGTGAGGGAGAGGTTATCGGTGGGGTGTTAGGGAGGTTGCAGATGCCAGCAGTGTGATCCCAGCTGGATCAAATCACTGTTTGCTTGGACAGGCCACGTTAATAAGATTGCTAACATCTTGCACCAGCAATCCAGTTTGAGAGGAAAAGCCTTATGGTTCCGTTACAGAGAATTACACAGCATGAAGCAGCTGCCATGTGTAATGAACACTCAGGGAGATAAAGGTGTAGATTCACTTGCAGAACACTGTAGGTGTTTATTTTGCCTTCACAGAAAGCCTGGTCACAGGCAGGCAATGGTCATACACAGTTAGGCAAACAGGCAGGTGAATCAAAACTAGGATTGAAGGCTATAACTGGTTCTCACAAACGAGCTGGGAAAAGGCTTAGTAGAGTCAAAACGAACAATACCTCACAAAGGCACAAACAGAATGAACTGAACTAAATAAGGAGCTGATGAGACCAGGTGAGTAACTAACACAGGTGAAATCAATTACCAAAAATGAAAGACAGGGCTATGTTCAAGAACACAACAAAACAGAACACAAGGTTGAGTAAGAAAATAAATATAGAACCTTAACACCATGAATCAAATTGACTAGCCAATAGTTTATTTAGAAGTACCATATATAAAGAAGGATTAAGGTTCTGTTTGTTTTCCACAATCACCTTAGACTTATCTGTGCGAACGTACAAAGAGTGACCAATTCAATTAAATGTCAAACAAAAATGTTAATCCTTTGACCCTGAGTCCCCTGTAGAGTTTAGCCTGTGAATGATAATTATATCCAATTGAAACATAGCGGAGATTCCTAAATCGGTGAGTTAGGCCAGGCTCCTCATTTCGAGCCTTTGATATGCAGACCAGGATTAAATTGCCATTTTGAAGATACTAAACAACTCAATTAAAACCGCCAGACCCCGTCAGCGAGTGCAGAGATGGAATTCAATCGAATGAGCGCACCAGGTCTGGCCTTGATAACACACTGAGTGAGATGTATATTCATCTCTCCAGTACGTGCCTGGTCCTGTTGTGTCTGAGTCCGGTTCATCCATGATGGAGGAGGGTATTACAAGAGCTCAGCAGAGAGCAGCAGGTCTAGCTTCTAGAATACAGACCCTGTTCCCTTAGTATTCCAATGGCTTTTCACTAGATGTTGTTAACTTTATGGCTCATTAGAAATGGAAATAATGTGTATTCCATAGATCAAGCGGCATGTATTTCCATTTGGCCATTTGTGTGTGAATGAGAATGTGAGTTTTTTTTGTATGTCATCGGAACATTGGGATTCTAGGATGTTCATTTGATAAATGTCCTGGGCCCAGTTTTTAAAAAGTGATCTATATTTCACCTATCAAACAGGATTAAATAAATAAAAATAGAAGAGGATTCCCCACTCAAGTCAATGATTTGTCCATTCTATTCATTCCATTTCTATGCATTTAATCCCATCGGATAAGCGAAATCCAGATAGATAACTTTTGGGCCCTGGAGTGGTTTTCTGAGAAGAATTGGATCCGTTTGAGGTGGAAAATAGGAAATCTAGACATGAAGAATGTTTTGGTCCCAGGTGAGACTAAATGTATTTTGACAATGACATCTAGTCTATGTATCATAAGATGTGTAGCAGGGTGTCTGAAACAAGCCCTGGATCCTGAGAGTGTTATGTTTTTACAACCTGAGGCAGTGTTGATATGGAGAATCATACTAACTTCCTGTATTGGAAGCCAACCATTGGCTGTAGACAATGTGTTCAAGATCATCACCATTACATGTGTGAGCTATAACACATCTCATCTACACTCGTTTTACGCAGCTTCAAATTAATCAACATCAGTTATGCCACAACATTTGCTCTGGGATCCTTCCATGTCTAACTAAATTCCTTTTTTTTTCAATGCGCCACTTAGCAAAGGACTCCAACAGAACAGAAGCTTATGTAACCATAAAACAGGAAATATAATTGATTGGCACTGTTGATGGAGAATAGTCCAGCCAAAAGCATGGTGTGAACAACAGCTGTGGTAGACACAATGACCTATTCAATCAAAACCTATATCCAGGTTCACTGGGGTTGGACAAGATTAGTCTTGCTCTGTGAATCCATTGAAAGTAGAACTTGTTGTTAATTTAACACGGTAAGCACTGTTTTATTATCAAATTAATTCCAACATTCATTATTTTAGTAGAAAAAAAGAACGAAAGGGAATGCTGCTGGGATACAACAGTAGAACTCTCTAGGTATAAGGAGCTCTTTGGTGAAAGGGTTAAATGGTCTTTAAAAAAAATGACCAACGAACTCTTAATATAATTAGTTTAAATGCCTTTAAGTTATGGAATGTTCAATAGAACAAAAAGTTAAAAACACTTACGCATTTCGGCAGCATGGCCTTGATCAGGGAGTACAAAGAGGATTGTTATAGTTCTTATAGTCTATTTGTTTTTCTTAGCTTTTTGCATTATCCATAGGAAATTCTGTAAATGGTTTAAGTTAAGTAGGTTCCCGTTTGCAACATGTGTCATAAACGGTTTTATCAGTGAGTGGCACCTGATGTTCTCTTAGGGTAGCAGATGCATAAAGAGTTTTGTCTTCTTGTAGATAGAATCTGAACCCCTGTAGTCAAAACAAACATTGTGCTGAGACAAATACACGGTTGAATGGCAATGCTCAGAGGATTCAGCATGACTCGTAGCCAACAAAGATTTCAGTCACTATGAAATACTCTGACATTTTAATGTTATGCAGGGTTATTGTGTTATTGAGACGGCCATACATACACCATAGCATATTATTGGGTGGCTGGGAGAGGGAGTTTGACTATTTCAGGGGCCTTGTGTAAGTGTCTGCTTTTATATCAGGAAAACTGGTTGGGAAGCAGTCAGTTGAAGTTACATTGTGGAGACAAAATGTTGATCTTATGGGAGAAAATGTGGCTTTTAAAGCAGAGAAGAGCAATAATTATATTTGCTGAGTAGAAGCTGTGTTTTGATGCAATTTCAGTACATTCCCCATTCAGTCCGTTTGGGTGGTTCTTACAGTATGGTCAACATTTATTCTGCCTGGGCGATCATGGCCTAAAGATGCATCTAAAGTAGAAACAGCATAGGCTGTGATCATACATTACCAGGCATGGAAATGTAGATCACTCAGCTCATAACCATAAGTATGAGATAATTGATCATTTCAATAAGCATTTTTCTACGGCTGGCCATGCTTTCCACCTGGCTACCCCTACCTCGGTCAACAGCCCTGCACCCCCCCAAAGCAACTTGCCCAAGTCTCCCCCATTTCTCCTTCACCCAAATCCAGGTAGCTGATGTTCTGAAAGAGCTGCAAAATCTGGACCCCTACAAATCAGCCGGTCTAGACAATCTGGACCCTCTCTTTCGAAAAGAACTATAACAGTCCTCTTTGTACTCCCTGACCAAGGCCATGCTGCCGAAACGCGTCAGTGTTTTTAACTTTTTGTTCTGTTGAACATTACATAACTTAAAGTCTCAAATTATCTAGAATCACTCTGGGAGCCATCAGGTGACCAGTTGCGCAATGTAGCCGCTTACGGGTATTCTTCAACATAAATGCGTAAAACTACGTCACAATGCTATAGACACCTTGGGGAATACGGAGAAAAAGTAATCTGGTTGATAGCCCATTCACTGCTCAATAGGGACGCATTGGAACGCAGAGCTTTCAAAAGATGAGTCACTTCCGGATTGGATTTTTCTCAGGCTTTCGCCTGCAATATCAGTTCTGTTATACTCACAGACAATATTTTTACAGTTTTGGAAACGTTAGAGTGTTTTCTATCCTAAGCTGTCTATTATATGCATATTCTAGCATCTTGTCCTGACAAAATATCCTGTTTACTACGGGAACATTATTTTTCCAAAAATGAAAATTCTGCCCCCTAGTCACAAAAGGTTAAAGTCTAAAATTATCTGCCGAAATTGTTGCAACCCCTATTACTAGCCTGTTCAACCTCTCTTTCGTATCGTCTGAGATCCCCAAAGATTGGAAATCTGCCGCGGTCATCCCCCTCTTCAAAGTGGGAGAACCTCTAGACCCAAACTGCTACAGACCTATATCTATCCTACCCTACTTTTCTAAGGTCTTCGAAAGCCAAGCTAACAAACAGATCACCGACCATTTCGAATCCCACCGTACCTTCTCCGCTATGCAATTTGGTTTCAGAGCTGGTCTTTGGTGCACCTCAGCCACGCTCAAGGTCCTAAACGATATCATAACCGCGATCGATAAGAGACAATACTGTGCAGCTGTATTTATCGACCTGACCAAGGCTTTGAACTCTGTCAATCACCACATTCTTATCGGCAGACTCAACAGCCTTGGTTTCTCTAATGACTGCCTCGCTTGGTACACCAACTACTTCTCAGACAGGGTTCAGTGTGTCAAATCGGAGGGCCTGTTGTCCGAACCTCTGGCAGTATCTATGGGGGTGCCACAGGGTTCAATCCTCGGGCCGACACTTTTCTCTGTATACATCAATGATGTCACTCTTGCTGCTGGTGATTCTCTGATCCACCTCTACACAGACGACACCATTCTGTATACGTCTGGCCCTTCTTTGGACACTTTGCTAACTAACCCCCAGACGAGCTTCAATGCCATAAAACACTTCTTCTGTGGCCTCCAACTGCTCTTAAATGCAAGTCAAACTAAATGCATACTCTTCAACAGATCGCTGCCCACACCTGCCTGCCCGTCCAGCATCACTGCTTTGGACGGTTCTGACTTAGAATATGTGGACAACTACAAATACCTAGGTGACTGGTTAGACTGTAAACTCTCCTTCCAGACTCACATTAAGCATCAACAATCCAAAATGTAATCTAGAATTGGGTTCCTATTTCGCAACAAAGCATCCTTCACTCATGCTGCCAAACATACCCTTGTAAAACTGACTATTCTACCGATCCTTGACTTCGGCAATGTCATTTACAAAATAGCCTCCAACACTCTACTCAGCAAATTAGATCCAGTCTATCACAGTGCCATCCGTTTTGTCACCAAAGCCCCATATACTACCCACCACTGCGACCTGTATGCTCTCGTTGGCTGGCCCTCGCTACATATTCGTCGCCAAACCCACTGGCTCCAGGTCATCTATAAAAGTCTTTGCTAGGTAAATCCCCGCCTTATCTCAGCTCACTGGTCACCATAGCAGCACCCACCCATAGCATGCGCTCAAGCAGGTATACTTCATTAGTCACCCACAAAGCCAATTCCTCCTTTGGCCGCCTTTCCTTCCAGCTCTCTGCTGCCAATGACAGGAACGAACTGCAAAAATCACTGAAGCTGGAGAATCAGATCTCCCTCACTAGCTTTAAGCACTAGCTGTTAGAGGAGCTCACAGATCACTGCACCTGCACATAGCCCATCTGTAAATAGCCCATCCAACTACCTCATCCCCATACTGTTATTTATTTAATTTATTTTACTCCTTTGCACCCCAGTATCTCTTCTTTCACACTCATCTTCTGCATATCTATTACTCCCGTGTCTAATTGCTATATTGTAATTATTTCACCACTATGGCCTATTTATTGCCTTACCTCCCTTATCCTACCACATTTGCACAGACTGTATTATTCTATTGTATTATTGACTGTATGTTTGTTTATTCCATGTGTAACTCTGTGTTGTTGTTTGTGTCGCACTGCTTTGCTTTATCTTGGCCAGGTCGCAGTTGTAAATGAGAACTTGTTCTCAACTAGCCTAACTGGTTAAATAAAGGTGAAATTAAAAAAAGAAAAAGTAAACTTCAAACAGTCCTGACCCACCATGTTCATTTGAACAGTACACAATTTTCGATCTTTATTTAGATTTGAAACACCAAATAATAAAAAGCCTCAAATGTTTGATTTTACCATAACTTTTAGATTATTTTTTTATCGAAGCCTGAAGTCTGAGGATGTCCGAATATGGATGCTTTGATCCACACGGACATGAGTGGGCGAGACGGGTGAACTACAGAAAGAGATTATGTGATTGGACACACACCGGCATTGTTGATACTCTAAAGCTAACTTACTTTACTTCGGAAAGTATTCAGACGCCTTGAAGCTTGGCACACCTGTATATTGGGAGGTTCTTCCATTCTTCTCTGCATATCCTCTCAAGCTCTGTCAGGTTGGATGTGGAGCATTGCTGCACAGCTATTTTCAGGTCTCTTCAGAGATGTTCGATTGGGTTCAAGTCCGGGCTCAGGCTGGGCCAATCAAGGACATTCAGAGCCTTGTCCCGAAGCCACTACTGCATTGTCTTGGCTGTGTGCTTAGGGTCATTGTCCTGTTGGAAGGTGAACCTTTGCCCCAATTCTGAGGTCCTGAGTGCTCTGGAGCAGGTTTTCATCAAGGATCTCTCTGTACTTTGCTCTGTTCTTTGCCTCAATCTTGACTAGTCTCCCAGTCCCTGCCGCTGAAAAACATCCCCACAGTATGCTGCTGCCAGCACCAGGCAGCATTAAAGCTCTGTCAGAGTGACCATCAGGTTCTTGGTCACCTCCCTGACCAAGGCCTTTCTCCCCCGATTGCTCAGTTTGTCTGGGCAGCCAGCTCCAGTAAGAGTCTTGGTGGTTCCAAACGTCTTCCATTTAAGAATGATGGAGGCCACTGGGGACCGTCAATGCTGCATAATTTTTTTGGGTATCCTTCACCAGGTCTGTGCCTCGACACAATCCTGTCTCAGAGCTCTACGGACAATTCCTTTGACCTCATGGCTTGGTTTTTGCTCTGACATGCACTGTCAACTATGGGACCTTATATAGACAGGTGTGTGCCTTTCCAAATCATGTCCAATCAATTGAATTTACCACAGGTGGACTCCAATCAAGTTGTAGAAACAATGGAAACAGGATTCACCTAAGCTCAATTTCAGAGTCTCATAGCAAAGCGTCTGAATACTAATGTAAATAAGGTATTTCTGTTTTTCATATTTAATACATTTACGAAATTTCTAAAAACCTGTTTTCGCATTGTCGTCATGGGTTATTGTGTGTAGACCGCTGAGGAGAATGTTTTATTTAATCAATTTTAGATTAAGGCTGTAACATAACAAAATGTGGAAAAAGAGTTGGGGTCTGAATACTTTCCGAAAGCATATGTCCAAAAATGGATGTAGTAACTGCAGATTGCCCCTTTAAATGCAAGCTGGTCCCTTACTTTCAGGTGAAAATAACACTGCTGCCCATATGTATTACGCTACGTGAAGCTTTGACCTTACTCAACATGTAAATATATACTGAACAAAAATATAAACGCAACATGCAACAATTTCATTGATTTGACTGAGTTACAGTTCATATGAGGAAATCAGTCAATTAAAATAAATTCATTAGGCCCTAATTTATGGATTTCACATGACTGGGAATACAGATATGCCTCTGTTGGCCACAGATATCTTTAAAAAAAATAGGCCTCACAATGGGTCTCAGCATCTCATCATGGTATTTTTGTGCATTCAAATTATACCATCGACAAAATGCAAATGTGTTCGTTGTCTGTAGATTATGCCTGCCCATACCATAACCGCACCATAGGGCACTCTGTTCACAACGTTGAGATCAGCAAACCGCCCGCCCACATGACGCCATACATGTGGTCTGTGGTTGTGAGGCCGGTAGGATGTACTGCCAAATTCTCTAAAAAGATGTTGAAGGTGGCTTAAGGTAGAGAAATTAACATTCAATCCTATGGCAACAGGTCTGGTGGACATTCCTGCAGTCAGCATGCCAATTGCACACTCCCTCAAAACTTGAGACATCTGTGGCATTGTGTTATGTGACAAAACTGCACATTTTAGAGCAGACTTTTATTGTACCCAGTACAAGGTGCACCTGTGTAATGATCATGCTGTTTAATCCACTTCTTTATATGCCACACCTGTCAGGTGGATGGATTATCTTGGCAAAGGAGCAATGCTCACTAAAAGCAATGTAAACACATTTGTGCATAACATTTAATAGAAATAACCCTTTTGTGCGAACAGCAAATTTCTGGTCTATTATATTTCAGCTCATGAAACATGGGACCAACACTTTACATGTTGCGTTCATATTTTTATTCAGTGTAGTATGTTCAGACATTTTTCTTTTAGAGGCTAACGTTGAGAGACATAGGCTTTTCTTTCTCTCTCTGAACAACCTCTGATTGAGAAGGCAGCTGTTGCGTTTCTCAGGGGCACTATCAGTAGATCTGAACTAGCTAACCCCTGTCTACAACCAAGTCCTTCTAATCGAGAATGTGTCAGCTGGCGGACCTCTACTGCTCTCCAATTCACAGCACAATGCTTACCTCTATTAGGAAGTTTCGTTTGTCGCTCACTGCAGCCAGGCTAGTTTGACAGTGACACCCACTAACTAACTTCTGATGGCAGAGGTTTATGAACTTTTAGAACCAATTAGACATGCCAGATTTTGACATGAACAGATATTGTAAGGCTTGTGCAAATGTTGATGAAAGAGAAACCCCAAGATGGATTTGCTATGACTCTGGCTTATTGTACTGGCCTAAAAATACACTTGGAGATGCATCATTTCAGATTTTGGACTAAACCAAAAACATTACTTCTGCCTGAAAGCCAGACCAGTGTATTCCAGAAATGTCATTTATAAAATGAGTTGCTTCCTGTTGCCCTACTTTTGTCTACTGTCCGAAATAGTGAAATGACAGAACACTCGCTTGCACACACACACACACACACACACACACACACACACACACACACACACACACACACACACACACACACACACACACACACACACACACACGCACACACACACACGCACACACACACACGCACACACACACACACACACACACACACACAGGATGGGGTCTGATTCAGGGCTGGATGGAGAGAGGCAAACTCCAGGGCTGCAGTATACTGAGGATTCAGTGGAAACCTAATTACTTTTGTCTGTGGGAGATGGACGCCTTTGGCTCGTCAGCAGAATAGCAGACGAGATTTAAGGCCCTCAACAGCGCTGGGCGACACTGCTGAAAGGCAGGCTGGGAAGGACGGCTGCAGACTGCTCAGACGACCACTGACAGGGCTCTGCTCTCATTATACAGCCTCTATTAGTGGGCCAATGACACGTTTCATTGCTGTCTACAGTTGACGGGCATGTTTCCAGAGGCCACCCAAAGGCTAGTTATAGATACTGTATATAAATATGAGTTTTGAAGTGGGACACAGATAACATTAATACAAACCTTTTTAGAAAACAAAATCTTTACATGAGAATTATGGTGGTTCGATACTCTCGACACGCTTGCAACACAGGGGACAGTCTCAGGTGCAGTCTGGCCTATTGTACTACCAGCGGGCGAGTGTGTTTACATAAAGACAGCTGATTTCAGTGATGCCTCCAAGACACCTCGGGGTCACTCACTGCTTTGTTTGTTGTGACAGCAGCAGCCTGTGCGCAGTGTGTGTGTGTGTGTGTGTGTGTGTGTGTGTGTGTGTGTGTGTGTGTGTGTGTGTGTGTGTGTGTGTGTGTGTGCACGTGTTAAATTGTATGTCTGTTATCTTTGGGCTGCAGACGTGAGGCTTTTTAATGTATCTATTTTTTCCGCACTTTCTCTTAAATTTGCCAAAGAGCAAGTCCTCTCACTGGTCAATGGAACATGTCTCAGAATGACTTATCTGTCAATCAGTCTACTCTCCAACCCCAAATGCCTAACATTCTCAGACAAACTCACTTCTGCTAACGTTCAAATGGTCTCCTAATCCACCATGGGTAGCCTGACTAATGGCTGCCTGTGGTGAATAAACATCAGCATGTCATCTGGACTTTATAAATAACGCATTTTCTCAAAACATGGATTGGTAAAAAAAATATTATAATCTCATAACATTGATGAGGTAGAGTGCTAAATATGCTTCTTATCATCCAGGGTGTTTTCTCATATCAGTAGGCGTACTGTAAAGTAAACAAAAAGTGGCAACAGACAAAATAAATGTGAAGGAAAAAGATTTCTAACCTCGACGGGAGCACCCAGGCAACCCTGAGGCTTCTATCAACGCTTTGCTACGGAGTTACAAAGAAAAAGCCACTTCTCAGACTGGCCAATAAAAATAAAAGATTAAGATGGACAAAAGAACACAGACACTGGACAGAGGAACTCTGCCTAGAAGGCCAGCATCCCAGAGTCACGTTGAGACTGGTGTTTTGCGAGTATTATTTCATGAAATATTATTATTTCAGATGCACCATTATTTCATGGTGCATCTGGTTTTACAGATGCACCATCGACAGCATCCTGACAAGTTGCATCACTGCCTGGTATGGCAACTGCTCTGCCTCCAACCGCAAGGCACTACAGAGGGTAGTGCGTACGGCCCAGTACATCACTGCGGCCAAGATTCCTGCCATCCAGGACCTCTATACCAGCCGGTGTCAGAGGAAGGCCCTAAAATTGTCAAAGACTCCAGCCACCCTAGTCATAGACTGTTCTCTCTGCTACCGCACGGCAAGCGTTACCGGAGCGCCAAGTCTAGGTCCAAGAGGCTTCTAAACAGCTTGTACCCCCAAGCCATACGACTCCTGAACAGCTAATCAAATGGCTACCCAGAGTATTTTTTATTGTAATTGCTTGTAATTAAGCATTTCACTGTAAGGTGTTGTATTCGACGCATGTGACAAACAACATTTGATTTGATTTGATTTGATTTTGATATACACTACCGTTCAAAAGTTTGGGGCCACTTCGATATTTGATCCTGTAGGAAATTATATTATATTGACTATATTTCCTATTCATTTTCCAACTAATTTCATGTATGTTTTCATGGAAAAAAATGACATTTCTAAATGAAAGGGTATCAAGAATATACATATCCTTGCTTCAGGTCCTGAGCTACAGGCAGCCATTTCAGTATGTCGTTTTAGGCAACAACAAAAAAAGAACAAAAAAAGGGGTCAGATCCTTAAGGGGTCACCCTCTTTTCACCCTCTTTTCCCTTTTAACGAGCAGGAGAAAATGTTTGAATAGTCTTGCAAGCCTGGCACATCCCTCATAGACCCCCATTGGTGAGATTTACAAGCCATATGTTCTCTTTCTTCCACCTATGCAGCACAGCCATACGACTGGCTTCCATATATTTCCGGACAGCCTCTTCAGATGGCCCAGAGAACAACATATATCTAGGATCTCACTTCCTCTGACAATACCAAGCCTGCCTTCCATTTAGTCATGTTCCATTGCTTTGAGGCCTCCCTAGTCCTTGTCCTCCTCCCCCACTCAAAATGGACTGTTCCTATAACTGAGGAGGATCAGTTCTGCATTAAGTCTAAAATAAATCATATTAACACATAACAGAAGCGTGTTTTACATGGTGAATATTGTTTCGTTCAAGTACATAAAATCCAAATGTACATTATTCCGGTGCAAGAAAAACGTCTTAATCCACACTTTCACTCTAACAAATGGAGGCGGTTTAGCAACATGACATGGCTATCTGGACGTGAAGCGAGCAAACGAGCTCTCGTCCATTTGTCAACAGACTGTTCTTGACTCCAGTGTACAGAGTAGAGGGGTATTGTGCTAGGGACAGATGGGTAGCCTACATTGTGGATGCAGTTCGCATCTGCTAAGATATAGTATATTGTCATGAATGCGTGCCATTGTATGTTCGGGCTAAGTGTAGAAAGAAAATAAATGAATGGCCTAAGCCCTATGCCAACAACTACTGTTTATATGCAACAGTGCATTCAGAATATTCAAGATTGCCAGCTGTGTTTCTTTAGCTTTATCGATGACAGAGAACCATAAAAGGCCTGTGAGGGAGATGATAATGTTGGTATTCCCTGAACAGATGGCATTCTTGCCAAACACACAATTTCCAGCCACACCTGGTAAGACTTCAGACAGAGCCCAGTTTAGGCAGTAATTGCATGGTGGGTAAGGGAAAGGAAATGCCACCCTGTGAATGGCTACCTTAAGAGAGTCTGACAGTGTACTCTCCTCAGCAATACTGAAACCACAGTGAAGTTATGCTGAAACATGGTTAACGAGAGAGAGAAGTATTAGGCATTGTGTATTTCTGAAAACACCGACAACACTAGCGTATAGTCTTGGAATCGTAGATGGTAGAATTATGCTATTCATTAAGGTAGTGCTTCAAAATAGAAATAAACATGTTAAAAACCGTTAGTGTACTGTAATATAAGACAAATCTAGAATAAGTATTTTTGTAGTTGAAGTGCCATAATCACAACATTGAAAATGTGAATCTAAACATTTCCCATATTGTCTACATTATGAGTTTAATGAGTTCATTTGCTATGCTCAACTGACCAAGTGCTGAAGTTTGACTCCAAATGGAAGGCAATGGTTGTTAAACTATCAGATTGGTCATATGTTTTCCAGAATCTATTAAGACTTCTGGAATTGTGGCAACCTTTGCCCCTTTGGCCTGCACACACTTGGTATCTCTCCAGTCACCATGGCACAGATATCCCTGATGGCATCTCTCCAGTCACCATGGCACAGATATCCCTGATGGTATCTCTCCAATCACCATGGCACAGATATCCCTGATGGCATCTCTCCAGTCACGATGATACAGATATCCCTGATGGCATCTCTCCAGTCACCATGGCACAGATATCCCTGATGGTATCTCTCCAGTCACCATGATACAGATATCCCTGATGGTATCTCTCCAGTCACCATGGCACAGATATCCCTGATGGCATCTCTCCAGTCACCATGGCACAGATATCCCTGATGGTATCTCTCCAGTCACCATGGCACAGATATCCCTGATGGCATCTCTCCAGTCACCATGATACAGATATCCCTGATGGCATCTCTCCAGTCACCATGGCACAGATATCCCTGATGGTATCTCTCCAGTCACCATGATACAGATATCCCTGATGGCATCTCTCCAGTCACCATGGCACAGATATCCCTGATGGTATCTCTCCAATCACCATGATACAGATATCCCTGATGGTATCTCTCCAATCACCATGATACAGATATCCCTGATGGTATCTCTCCAATCACCATGATACAGATATCCCTGATGGCATTTCTCCAGTCACCATGGCAGAGATATCCCTGATGGTATCTCTCCAGTCACCATGGCACAGATATCCCTGATGGCATCTCTCCAATCACCATGATACAGATATCCCTGATGGTATCTCTCCAATCGCCATGATACAGATATCCCTGATGGCATCTCTCCAATCGCCATGATACAGATATCCCTGATGGTATCTCTCCAGTCACCATGGCACAGATATCCCTGATGGTATCTCTCCAGTCACCATGGCACAGATATCCCTGATGGTATCTCTCCAGTCACCATGGCACAGATATCCCTGATGGCATATCTCCAGTCACCATGGCACAGATATCCCTGATGGTATCTCTCCAGTCACTATGGCACAGATATCCCTGATGGTATCTCTCCAGTCACCATGATACAGATATCCCTGATGGCATCTCTCCAGTCACCATGGCACAGATATCCCTGATGGTATCTCTCCAATCACCATGATACAGATATCCCTGATGGTATTTCTCCAATCACCATGATACAGGTATCCCTGATGGTATCTCTCCAATCACCATGATACAGATATCCCTGATGGTATTTCTCCAATCACCATGATACAGATATCCCTGATGGTATCTCTCCAATCACCATGATACAGATATCCCTGATGGCATTTCTCCAGTCACCACGATACAGATATCCCTGATGGTATCTCTCCAGTCACCACGATACAGATATCCCTGATGCATTTCTCCAGTCACCATGATACAGATATACCTGATGGTATCTCTCCAATCGCCATGATACAGATATCCCTGATGGCATCTCTCCAATCGCCATGATACAGATATCCCTGATGGTATCTCTCCAGTCACCATGGCACAGATATCCCTGATAGTATCTCTCCAGTCACCATGGCACAGATATCCCTGATGGTATCTCTCCAGTCACCATGGCACAGATATCCCTGATGGTATCTCTCCAGTCACCATGGCACAGATATCCCTGATGGCATCTCTCCAGTCACCATGATACAGATATCCCTGATGGCATCTCTCCAGTCACCATGGCACAGATATCCCTGATGGTATCTCTCCAATCACCATGATACAGATATCCCTGATGGTATCTCTCCAATCGCCATGATACAGATATCCCTGATGGCATCTCTCCAATCGCCATGATACAGATATCCCTGATGGTATCTCTCCAGTCACCATGGCACAGATATCCCTGATGGTATCTCTCCAGTCACCATGGCACAGATATCCCTGATGGTATCTCTCCAGTCACCATGGCACAGATATCCCTGATGGTATCTCTCCAGTCACCATGGCACAGATATCCCTGATGGTATCTCTCCAGTCACCATGGCACAGATATCCCTGATGGTATCTCTCCAGTCACCATGGCACAGATATCCCTGATGGCATCTCTCCAGTCACCATGGCACAGATATCCCTGATGGTATCTCTCCAGTCACCATGGCACAGATATCCCTGATGGCATCTCTCCAGTCACCATGATACAGATATCCCTGATGGCATCTCTCCAGTCACCATGGCACAGATATCCCTGATGGTATCTCTACAGTCACCATGGCACAGATATCCCTGATGGTACTCTCCAGTCACCATGGCACAGATATCCCTGATGGCATCTCTCCAATCACCATGATACAGATATACATGATGGTATCTCTCCAATCGCCATGATACAGATATCCCTGATGGCATCTCTCCAATCGCCATGATACAGATATCCCTGATGGTATCTCTCCAGTCACCATGGCACAGATATCCCTGATGGTATCTCTCCAGTCACCATGGCACAGATATCCCTGATGGTATCTCTCCAGTCACCATGGCACAGATATCCCTGATGGTATCTCTCCTGTCACCATGGCACAGATATCCCTGATGGCATCTCTCCAGTCACCATGATACAGATATCCCTGATGGCATCTCTCCAGTCACCATGATACAGATATCCCTGATGGCATCTCTCCAGTCAGCATGGCACAGATATCCCTGATGGTATCTCTCCAATCACCATGATACAGATATCCCTGATGGTATTTCTCCAATCACCATGATACAGATATCCCTGATGGTATCTCTCCAATCACCATGATACAGATATCCCTGATGGTATCTCTCCAATCACCATGATACAGATATCCCTGATGGCATTTCTCCAGTCACCATGGCACAGATATCCCTGATGGTATCTCTCCAGTCACCATGGCACAGATATCCCTGATGGCATCTCTCCGATCACCATGATACAGATATCCCTGATGGTATCTCTCCAATCGCCATGATACAGATATCCCTGATGGCATCTCTCCAATCGCCATGATACAGATATCCCTGATGGTATCTCTCCAGTCACCATGGCACAGATATCCCTGATGGTATCTCTCCAGTCACCATGGCACAGATATCCCTGATGGTATCTCTCCAGTCACCATGGCACAGATATCCCTGATGGCATCTCTCCAGTCACCATGGCACAGATATCCCTGATGGTATCTCTCCAGTCACCATGGCACAGATATCCCTGATGGCATCTCTCCAGTCACCATGATACAGATATCCCTGATGGCATCTCTCCAGTCACCATGGCACAGATATCCCTGATGGTATCTCTCCAGTCACCATGATACAGATATCCCTGATGGCATCTCTCCAGTCACCATGGCACAGATATCCCTGATGGTATCTCTCCAATCACCATGATACAGATATCCCTGATGGTATTTCTCAAATCACCATGATACAGATATCCCTGATGGTATCTCTCCAATCACCATGATACAGATATCCCTGATGGTATCTCTCCAATCACCACGATACAGATATCCCTGATGGCATTTCTCCAGTCACCACGATACAGATATCCCTGATGGCATTTCTCCAGTCACCATGGCACAGATATCCCTGATGGTATCTCTCCAGTCACCATGGCACAGATATCCCTGATGGCATCTCTCCAATCACCATGATACAGATATACCTGATGGTATCTCTCCAATCGCCATGATACAGATATCCCTGATGGCATCTCTCCAATCGCCATGATACAGATATCCCTGATGGTATCTCTCCAGTCACCATGGCACAGATATCCCTGATGGTATCTCTCCAGTCACCATGGCACAGATATCCCTGATGGTATCTCTCCAGTCACCATGGCACAGATATCCCTGATGGTATCTCTCCAGTCACCATGGCACAGATATCCCTGATGGCATCTCTCCAGTCACCATGATACAGATATCCCTGATGGCATCTCTCCAGTCACCATGGCACAGATATCCCTGATGGTATCTCTCCAATCACCATGATACAGATATCCCTGATGGTATCTCTCCAATCGCCATGATACAGATATCCCTGATGGCATCTCTCCAATCGCCATGATACAGATATCCCTGATGGTATCTCTCCAGTCACCATGGCACAGATATCCCTGATGGTATCTCTCCAGTCACCATGGCACAGATATCCCTGATGGTATCTCTCCAGTCACCATGGCACAGATATCCCTGATGGTATCTCTCCAGTCACCATGGCACAGATATCCCTGATGGTATCTCTCCAGTCACCATGGCACAGATATCCCTGATGGTATCTCTCCAGTCACCATGGCACAGATATCCCTGATGGCATCTCTCCAGTCACCATGATACAGATATCCCTGATGGCATCTCTCCAGTCACCATGGCACAGATATCCCTGATGGTATCTCTACAGTCACCATGATACAGATATCCCTGATGGCATCTCTCCAGTCACCATGGCACAGATATCCCTGATGGTATCTCTCCAATCACCATGATACAGATATCCCTGATGGTATTTCTCCAATCACCATGATACAGATATCCCTGATGGTATCTCTCCAATCACCATGATACAGATATCCCTGATGGTATTTCTCCAATCACCATGATACAGATATCCCTGATGGTATCTCTCCAATCACCATGATACAGATATCCCTGATGGTATCTCTCCAATCACCATGATACAGATATCCCTGATGGCATTTCTCCAGTCACCATGGCACAGATATCCCTGATGGTATCTCTCCAGTCACCATGGCATAGATATCCCTGATGGTATCTCTCCAGTCACCATGGCACAGATATCCCTGATGGTATCTCTCCAGTCACCATGGCACAGATATCCCTGATGGCATCTCTCCAGTCACCATGGCACAGATATCCCTGATGACATCTCTCCAGTCACCATGGCACAGATATCCCTGATGGTATCTCTCCAGTCACCATGGCACAGATATCCCTGATGGTATCTCTCCAGTCACCATGGCACAGATATCCCTGATGGTATCTCTCCAGTCACCATGGCAC
The DNA here is from genome assembly GCF_034236695.1 of Oncorhynchus nerka. Taxonomy (NCBI): domain Eukaryota; kingdom Metazoa; phylum Chordata; class Actinopteri; order Salmoniformes; family Salmonidae; genus Oncorhynchus; species Oncorhynchus nerka. The sequence continues at coordinate 58,817,560 of NC_088401.1, forward strand.
AGATATCCCTGATGGCATCTCTCCAGTCACCATGGCACAGATATCCCTGATGGTATCTCTCCAATCACCATGGCACAGATATCCCTGATGGCATCTCTCCAGTCACGATGATACAGATATCCCTGATGGCATCTCTCCAATCACCATGATACAGATATCCCTGATGGTATTTCTCCAATCACCATGATACAGATATCCCTGATGGTATCTCTCCAATCGCCATGATACAGATATCCCTGATGGCATTTCTCCAGTCACCATGATACAGATATCCCTGATGGTATCTCTCCAGTCACCATGGCACAGATATCCCTGATGGCATCTCTCCAATCACCATGATACAGATATCCCTGATGGTATCTCTCCAATCGCCATGATACAGATATCCCTGATGGCATCTCTCCAATCGCCGTGATACAGATATCCCTGATGGTATCTCTCCAGTCACCATGGCACAGATATCCCTGATGGTATCTCTCCAGTCACCATGGCACAGATATCCCTGATGGTATCTCTCCAGTCACCATGGCACAGATATCCCTGATGGTATCTCTCCAGTCACCATGGCACAGATATCCCTGATGGCATCTCTCCAGTCACCATGATACAGATATCCCTGATGGCATCTCTCCAGTCACCATGGCACAGATATCCCTGATGGTATCTCTCCAGTCACCATGATACAGATATCCCTGATGGCATCTCTCCAGTCACCATGGCACAGATATCCCTGATGGTATCTCTCCAATCACCATGATACAGATATCCCTGATGGTATTTCTCCAATCACCATGATACAGATATCCCTGATGGTATCTCTCCAATCACCATGATACAGATATCCCTGATGGTATCTCTCCAATCACCACGATACAGATATCCCTGATGGCATTTCTCCAGTCACCACGATACAGATATCCCTGATGGCATTTCTCCAGTCACCATGGCACAGATATCCCTGATGGTATCTCTCCAGTCACCATGGCACAGATATCCCTGATGGCATCTCTCCAGTCACCATGATACAGATATACCTGATGGTATCTCTTCAATCGCCATGATACAGATATCCCTGATGGCATCTCTCCAATCGCCATGATACAGATATCCCTGATGGTATCTCTCCAGTCACCATGGCACAGATATCCCTGATGGTATCTCTCCAGTCACCATGGCACAGATATCCCTGATGGTATCTCTCCAGTCACCATGGCACAGATATCCCTGATGGTATCTCTCCAGTCACCATGGCACAGATATCCCTGATGGCATCTCTCCAGTCACCATGATACAGATATCCCTGATGGCATCTCTCCAGTCACCATGGCACAGATATCCCTGATGGTATCTCTCCAATCACCATGATACAGATATCCCTGATGGTATCTCTCCAATCGCCATGATACAGATATCCCTGATGGCATCTCTCCAATCGCCATGATACAGATATCCCTGATGGTATCTCTCCAGTCACCATGGCACAGATATCCCTGATGGTATCTCTCCAGTCACCATGGCACAGATATCCCTGATGGTATCTCTCCAGTCACCATGGCACAGATATCCCTGATGGTATCTCTCCAGTCACCATGGCACAGATATCCCTGATGGTATCTCTCCAGTCACCATGGCACAGATATCCCTGATGGTATCTCTCCATTCACCATGGCACAGATATCCCTGATGGCATCTCTCCAGTCACCATGATACAGATATCCCTGATGGCATCTCTCCAGTCACCATGGCACAGATATCCCTGATGGTATCTCTACAGTCACCATGATACAGATATCCCTGATGGCATCTCTCCAGTCACCATGGCACAGATATCCCTGATGGTATCTCTCCAATCACCATGATACAGATATCCCTGATGGTATTTCTCCAATCACCATGATACAGATATCCCTGATGGTATCTCTCCAATCACCATGATACAGATATCCCTGATGGTATTTCTCCAATCACCATGATACAGATATCCCTGATGGTATCTCTCCAATCACCATGATACAGATATCCCTGATGGTATCTCTCCAATCACCATGATACAGATATCCCTGATGGCATTTCTCCAGTCACCATGGCACAGATATCCCTGATGGTATCTCTCCAGTCACCATGGCATAGATATCCCTGATGGTATCTCTCCAGTCACCATGGCACAGATATCCCTGATGGTATCTCTCCAGTCACCATGGCACAGATATCCCTGATGGCATCTCTCCAGTCACCATGGCACAGATATCCCTGATGGCATCTCTCCAGTCACCATGGCACAGATATCCCTGATGGTATCTCTCCAGTCACCATGGCACAGATATCCCTGATGGTATCTCTCCAGTCACCATGGCACAGATATCCCTGATGGTATCTCTCCAGTCACCATGGCACAGATATCCCTGATGGTATCTCTCCAGTCACCATGGCACAGATATCCCTGATGGTATCTCTCCATTCACCATGGCACAGATATCCCTGATGGCATCTCTCCAGTCACCATGATACAGATATCCCTGATGGCATCTCTCCAGTCACCATGGCACAGATATCCCTGATGGTATCTCTACAGTCACCATGATACAGATATCCCTGATGACATCTCTCCAGTCACCATGGCACAGATATCCCTGATGGTATCTCTCCAATCACCATGATACAGATATCCCTGATGGTATTTCTCCAATCACCATGATACAGATATCCCTGATGGTATCTCTCCAATCACCATGATACAGATATCCCTGATGGTATTTCTCCAATCACCATGATACAGATATCCCTGATGGTATCTCTCCAATCACCATGATACAGATATCCCTGATGGTATCTCTCCAATCACCATGATACAGATATCCCTGATGGCATTCTCTCCAGTCACCATGGCACAGATATCCCTGATGGTATCTCTCCAGTCACCATGGCATAGATATCCCTGATGGTATCTCTCCAGTCACCATGGCACAGATATCCCTGATGGTATCTCTCCAGTCACCATGGCACCGATATCCCTGATGGCATCTCTCCAGTCACCATGGCACAGATATCCCTGATGGCATCTCTCCAGTCACCATGGCACAGATATCCCTGATGGTATCTCTCCAGTCACCATGGCACAGATATCCCTGATGGTATCTCTCCAGTCACCATGGCACAGATATCCCTGATGGTATCTCTCCAGTCACCATGGCACAGATATCCCTGATGGCATCTCTCCAGTCACCATGGCACAGATATCCCTGATGGTATCTCTCCAATCACCATGGCACAGATATCCCTGATGGCATCTCTCCAGTCACGATGATACAGATATCCCTGATGGCATCTCTCCAGTCACCATGGCACAGATATCCCTGATGGTATCTCTCCAGTCACCATGATACAGATATCCCTGATGGTATCTCTCCAGTCACCATGGCACAGATATCCCTGATGGCATCTCTCCAGTCACCATGGCACAGATATCCCTGATGGTATCTCTCCAGTCACCATGGCACAGATATCCCTGATGGCATCTCTCCAGTCACCATGATACAGATATCCCTGATGGCATCTCTCCAGTCACCATGGCACAGATATCCCTGATGGTATCTCTCCAGTCACCATGATACAGATATCCCTGATGGCATCTCTCCAGTCACCATGGCACAGATATCCCTGATGGTATCTCTCCAATCACCATGATACAGATATCCCTGATGGTATTTCTCCAATCACCATGATACAGATATCCCTGATGGTATCTCTCCAATCACCATGATACAGATATCCCTGATGGTATCTCTCCAATCACCATGATACAGATATCCCTGATGGCATTTCTCCAGTCACCATGGCACAGATATCCCTGATGGTATCTCTCCAGTCACCATGGCACAGATATCCCTGATGGCATCTCTCCAATCACCATGATACAGATATCCCTGATGGTATCTCTCCAGTCACCATGGCACAGATATCCCTGATGGTATCTCTCCAGTCACCATGGCACAGATATCCCTGATGGTATCTCTCCAGTCACCATGGCACAGATATCCCTGATGGCATCTCTCCAGTCACCATGGCACAGATATCCCTGATGGTATCTCTCCAATCACCATGGCACAGATATCCCTGATGGCATCTCTCCAGTCACGATGATACAGATATCCCTGATGGCATCTCTCCAGTCACCATGGCACAGATATCCCTGATGGTATCTCTCCAGTCACCATGATACAGATATCCCTGATGGTATCTCTCCAGTCACCATGGCACAGATATCCCTGATGGCATCTCTCCAGTCACCATGGCACAGATATCCCTGATGGTATCTCTCCAGTCACCATGGCACAGATATCCCTGATGGCATCTCTCCAGTCACCATGATACAGATATCCCTGATGGCATCTCTCCAGTCACCATGGCACAGATATCCCTGATGGTATCTCTCCAGTCACCATGATACAGATATCCCTGATGGCATCTCTCCAGTCACCATGGCACAGATATCCCTGATGGTATCTCTCCAACCACCATGATACAGATATCCCTGATGGTATTTCTCCAATCACCATGATACAGATATCCCTGATGGTATCTCTCCAATCACCATGATACAGATATCCCTGATGGTATCTCTCCAATCACCATGATACAGATATCCCTGATGGCATTTCTCCAGTCACCATGGCACAGATATCCCTGATGGTATCTCTCCAGTCACCATGGCACAGATATCCCTGATGGCATCTCTCCAATCACCATGATACAGATATCCCTGATGGTATCTCTCCAATCGCCATGATACAGATATCCCTGATGGCATCTCTCCAATCGCCATGATACAGATATCCCTGATGGTATCTCTCCAGTCACCATGGCACAGATATCCCTGATGGTATCTCTCCAGTCACCATGGCACAGATATCCCTGATGGTATCTCTCCAGTCACCATGGCACAGATATCCCTGATGGTATCTCTCCAGTCACCATGGCACAGATATCCCTGATGGCATCTCTCCAGTCACCATGATACAGATATCCCTGATGGCATCTCTCCAGTCACCATGGCACAGATATCCCTGATGGTATCTCTCCAATCACCATGATACAGATATCCCTGATGGTATCTCTCCAATCGCCATGATACAGATATCCCTGATGGTATCTCTCCAGTCACCATGGCACAGATATCCCTGATGGTATCTCTCCAGTCACCATGGCACAGATATCCCTGATGGTATCTCTCCAGTCACCATGGCACAGATATCCCTGATGGTATCTCTCCAGTCAGCATGCATGGCACAGATATCCCTGATGGTATCTCTCCAGTCACCATGGCACAGATATCCCTGATGGTATCTCTCCAATCACCATGGCACAGATATCCCTGATGGCATCTCTCCAGTCACGATGATACAGATATCCCTGATGGCATCTCTCCAGTCACCATGGCACAGATATCCCTGATGGTATCTCTCCAGTCACCATGATACAGATATCCCTGATGGTATCTCTCCAGTCACCATGGCACAGATATCCCTGATGGCATCTCTCCAGTCACCATGGCACAGATATCCCTGATGGTATCTCTCCAGTCACCATGGCACAGATATCCCTGATGGCATCTCTCCAGTCACCATGATACAGATATCCCTGATGGCATCTCTCCAGTCACCATGGCACAGATATCCCTGATGGTATCTCTCCAGTCACCATGATACAGATATCCCTGATGGCATCTCTCCAGTCACCATGGCACAGATATCCCTGATGGTATCTCTCCAATCACCATGATACAGATATCCCTGATGGTATTTCTCCAATCACCATGATACAGATATCCCTGATGGTATCTCTCCAATCACCATGATACAGATATCCCTGATGGTATCTCTCCAATCACCATGATACAGATATCCCTGATGGCATTTCTCCAGTCACCATGGCACAGATATCCCTGATGGTATCTCTCCAGTCACCATGGCACAGATATCCCTGATGGCATCTCTCCAATCACCATGATACAGATATCCCTGATGGTATCTCTCCAATCGCCATGATACAGATATCCCTGATGGCATCTCTCCAATCGCCATGATACAGATATCCCTGATGGTATCTCTCCAGTCACCATGGCACAGATATCCCTGATGGTATCTCTCCAGTCACCATGGCACAGATATCCCTGATGGTATCTCTCCAGTCACCATGGCACAGATATCCCTGATGGTATCTCTCCAGTCACCATGGCACAGATATCCCTGATGGCATCTCTCCAGTCACCATGATACAGATATCCCTGATGGCATCTCTCCAGTCACCATGGCACAGATATCCCTGATGGTATCTCTCCAATCACCATGATACAGATATCCCTGATGGTATCTCTCCAATCGCCATGATACAGATATCCCTGATGGTATCTCTCCAGTCACCATGGCACAGATATCCCTGATGGTATCTCTCCAGTCACCATGGCACAGATATCCCTGATGGTATCTCTCCAGTCACCATGGCACAGATATCCCTGATGGTATCTCTCCAGTCACCATGCATGGCACAGATATCCCTGATGGTATCTCTCCAGTCACCATGGCACAGATATCCCTGATGGTATCTCTCCAGTCACCATGGCACAGATATCCCTGATGGCATCTCTCCAGTCACCATGATACAGATATCCCTGATGGCATCTCTCCAGTCACCATGGCACAGATATCCCTGATGGTATCTCTACAGTCACCATGATACAGATATCCCTGATGGCATCTCTCCAGTCACCATGGCACAGATATCCCTGATGGTATCTCTCCAATCACCATGATACAGATATCCCTGATGGTATTTCTCCAATCACCATGATACAGATATCCCTGATGGTATCTCTCCAATCACCATGATACAGATATCCCTGATGGTATTTCTCCAATCACCATGATACAGATATCCCTGATGGTATCTCTCCAATCACCATGATACAGATATCCCTGATGGTATCTCTCCAATCACCATGATACAGATATCCCTGATGGCATTTCTCCAGTCACCATGGCACAGATATCCCTGATGGTATCTCTCCAGTCACCATGGCATAGATATCCCTGATGGCATCTCTCCAATCACCATGATACAGATATCCCTGATGGTATCTCTCCAATCGCCATGATACAGATATCCCTGATGGCATCTCTCCAGTCACCATGGCACAGATATCCCTGATGGCATCTCTCCAGTCACCATGGCACAGATATCCCTGATGGCATCTCTCCAGTCACCATGATACAGATATCCCTGATGGTATTTCTCCAATCACCATGATACAGATATCCCTGATGGTATCTCTCCAATCACCATGATACAGATATCCCTGATGGTATTTCTCCAATCACCATGATACAGATATCCCTGATGTTATCTCTCCAATCACCATGATACAGATATCCCTGATGGTATCTCTCCAATCACCATGATACAGATATCCCTGATGGCATTTCTCCAGTCACCATGGCACAGATATCCCTGATGGTATCTCTCCAGTCACCATGGCATAGATATCCCTGATGGCATCTCTCCAATCACCATGATACAGATATCCCTGATGGTATCTCTCCAATCGCCATGATACAGATATCCCTGATGGCATCTCTCCAGTCACCATGGCACAGATATCCCTGATGGCATCTCTCCAGTCACCATGGCACAGATATCCCTGATGGTATCTCTCCAGTCACCATGGCACAGATATCCCTGATGGTATCTCTCCAGTCACCATGGCACAGATATCCCTGATGGCATCTCTCCAATCACCATGATACAGATATCCCTGATGGTATCTCTCCAATCTCCATGGTACAGATATCCCTGATGGTATCTCTCCAGTCACCATGGCACAGATATCCCTGATGGTATCTCTCCAGTCACCATGGCACAGATATCCCTGATGGTATCTCTCCAGTCACCATGGCACAGATATCCCTGATGGCATCTCTCCAGTCACCATGGCACAGATATCCCTGATGGCATCTCTCCAGTCACCATGGCACAGATATCCCTGATGGTATCTCTCCAGTCACCATGGCACAGATATCCCTGATGGTATCTCTCCAGTCACCATGGCACAGATATCCCTGATGGTATCTCTCCAGTCACCATGGCACAGATATCCCTGATGGCATCTCTCCAGTCACCATGATACAGATATCCCTGATGGCATCTCTCCAGTCACCATGGCACAGATATCCCTGATGGTATCTCTCCAATCACCATGATACAGATATCCCTGATGGTATCTCTCCAATCGCCATGATACAGATATCCCTGATGGCATCTCTCCAATCGCCATGATACAGATATCCCTGATGGTATCTCTCCAGTCACCATGGCACAGATATCCCTGATGGTATCTCTCCAGTCACCATGGCACAGATATCCCTGATGGTATCTCTCCAGTCACCATGGCACAGATATCCCTGATGGTATCTCTCCAGTCACCATGGCACAGATATCCCTGATGGCATCTCTCCAGTCACCATGATACAGATATCCCTGATGGCATCTCTCCAGTCACCATGGCACAGATATCCCTGATGGTATCTCTACAGTCACCATGATACAGATATCCCTGATGGCATCTCTCCAGTCACCATGGCACAGATATCCCTGATGGTATCTCTCCAATCACCATGATACAGATATCCCTGATGGTATTTCTCCAATCACCATGATACAGATATCCCTGATGGTATCTCTCCAATCACCATGATACAGATATCCCTGATGGTATTTCTCCAATCACCATGATACAGATATCCCTGATGGTATCTCTCCAATCACCATGATACAGATATCCCTGATGGTATCTCTCCAATCACCATGATACAGATATCCCTGATGGCATTTCTCCAGTCACCATGGCACAGATATCCCTGATGGTATCTCTCCAGTCACCATGGCATAGATATCCCTGATGGCATCTCTCCAATCACCATGATACAGATATCCCTGATGGTATCTCTCCAGTCACCATGGCACAGATATCCCTGATGGTATCTCTCCAGTCACCATGGCACAGATATCCCTGATGGTATCTCTCCAGTCACCATGGCACAGATATCCCTGATGGCATCTCTCCAGTCACCATGATACAGATATCCCTGATGGCATCTCTCCAGTCACCATGGCACAGATATCCCTGATGGTATCTCTACAGTCACCATGATACAGATATCCCTGATGGCATCTCTCCAGTCACCATGGCACAGATATCCCTGATGGTATCTCTCCAATCACCATGATACAGATATCCCTGATGGTATTTCTCCAATCACCATGATACAGATATCCCTGATGGTATCTCTCCAATCACCATGATACAGATATCCCTGATGGTATTTCTCCAATCACCATGATACAGATATCCCTGATGGTATCTCTCCAATCACCATGATACAGATATCCCTGATGGTATCTCTCCAATCACCATGATACAGATATCCCTGATGGCATTTCTCCAGTCACCATGGCACAGATATCCCTGATGGTATCTCTCCAGTCACCATGGCATAGATATCCCTGATGGCATCTCTCCAATCACCATGATACAGATATCCCTGATGGTATCTCTCCAATCGCCATGATACAGATATCCCTGATGGCATCTCTCCAGTCACCATGGCACAGATATCCCTGATGGCATCTCTCCAGTCACCATGGCACAGATATCCCTGATGGTATCTCTCCAGTCACCATGGCACAGATATCCCTGATGGTATCTCTCCAGTCACCATGGCACAGATATCCCTGATGGCATCTCTCCAATCACCATGATACAGATATCCCTGATCGTATCTCTCCAATCGCCATGATACAGATATCCCTGATGGTATCTCTCCAGTCACCATGGCACAGATATCCCTGATGGTATCTCTCCAGTCACCATGGCACAGATATCCCTGATGGTATCTCTCCAGTCACCATGGCACAGATATCCCTGATGGCATCTCTCCAATCACCATGGCACAGATATCCCTGATGGCATCTCTCCAGTCACCATGGCACAGATATCCCTGATGGTATCTCTCCAGTCACCATGGCACAGATATCCCTGATGGTATCTCTCCAGTCACCATGGCACAGATATCCCTGATGGTATCTCTCCAGTCACCATGGCACAGATATCCCTGATGGCATCTCTCCAATCACCATGATACAGATATCCCTGATGGTATCTCTCCAATCGCCATGATACAGATATCCCTGATGGCATCTCTCCAATCGCCATGATACAGACATCCCTGATGGTATCTCTCCAGTCACCATGGCACAGATATCCCTGATGGTATCTCTCCAGTCACCATGGCACAGCTATCCCTGATGGTATCTCTCCAGTCACCATGGCACAGATATCCCTGATGGCATCTCTCCAGTCACCATGGCACAGATATCCCTGATGGAATCTCTCCAGTCACCATGGCACAGATATCCCTGATGGTATCTCTCCAGTCACCATGGCACAGATATCCCTGATGGTATCTCTCCAGTCACCATGGCACAGATATCCCTGATGGCATCTCTCCAGTCACCATGATACAGTTATCCCTGATGGCATCTCTCCAGTCACCATGGCACAGATATCCCTGATGGTATCTCTACAGTCACCATGATACAGATATCCCTGATGGCATCTCTCCAATCACCATGATACAGATATCCCCAACTGCATCTCTCAAGTCACCATGAAACAGATATCCCTGATGGCATCTCTCCAATCACCATGATACAGATATCCCTGATGGCATTTCTCCAGTCACCATGATACAGATATCCCTGATGGTATCTCTCCAATCACCATGAAACAGATATCCCTGATGGCATCTCTCCAATCACCATGATACAGATATCCCTGATGGCATTTCTCCAGTCACCATGATACAGATATCCCTGATGGCATCTCTCCAATCACCATGATACAGATATCCCTGATGGCATTTCTCCAGTCACCATGAAACAGATATCCCTGATGGCATCTCTCCAGTCACCATGATACAGATATCCCTGATGGCATTTCTCCATTCACCATGATACAGATATCCCTGATGGCATCTCTCCAATCACCATGATACAGATATCCCTGATGGCATCTCTCCAATCACCATGATACAGATATCCCTGATGGCATTTCTCCATTCACCATGATACAGATATCCCTGATGGCATCTCTCCAGTCACCATGATACAGATATCCCTGATGGCATTTCTCCAGTCACCATGGCACAGATATCCCTGATGGTATCTCTCCAGTCACCATGGCATAGATATCCCTGATGGCATCTCTCCAATCACCATGATACAGATATCCCTGATGGTATCTCTCCAATCGCCATGATACAGATATCCCTGATGGCATCTCTCCAGTCACCATGGCACAGATATCCCTGATGGCATCTCTCCAGTCACCATGGCACAGATATCCCTGATGGTATCTCTCCAGTCACCATGGCACAGATATCCCTGATGGTATCTCTCCAGTCACCATGGCACAGATATCCCTGATGGCATCTCTCCAATCACCATGATACAGATATCCCTGATGGTATCTCTCCAATCTCCATGGTACAGATATCCCTGATGGTATCTCTCCAGTCACCATGGCACAGATATCCCTGATGGTATCTCTCCAGTCACCATGGCACAGATATCCCTGATGGTATCTCTCCAGTCACCATGGCACAGATATCCCTGATGGCATCTCTCCAGTCACCATGGCACAGATATCCCTGATGGCATCTCTCCAGTCACCATGGCACAGATATCCCTGATGGTATCTCTCCAGTCACCATGGCACAGATATCCCTGATGGTATCTCTCCAGTCACCATGGCACAGATATCCCTGATGGTATCTCTCCAGTCACCATGGCACAGATATCCCTGATGGCATCTCTCCAGTCACCATGATACAGATATCCCTGATGGCATCTCTCCAGTCACCATGGCACAGATATCCCTGATGGTATCTCTCCAATCACCATGATACAGATATCCCTGATGGTATCTCTCCAATCGCCATGATACAGATATCCCTGATGGCATCTCTCCAATCGCCATGATACAGATATCCCTGATGGTATCTCTCCAGTCACCATGGCACAGATATCCCTGATGGTATCTCTCCAGTCACCATGGCACAGATATCCCTGATGGTATCTCTCCAGTCACCATGGCACAGATATCCCTGATGGTATCTCTCCAGTCACCATGGCACAGATATCCCTGATGGCATCTCTCCAGTCACCATGATACAGATATCCCTGATGGCATCTCTCCAGTCACCATGGCACAGATATCCCTGATGGTATCTCTACAGTCACCATGATACAGATATCCCTGATGGCATCTCTCCAGTCACCATGGCACAGATATCCCTGATGGTATCTCTCCAATCACCATGATACAGATATCCCTGATGGTATTTCTCCAATCACCATGATACAGATATCCCTGATGGTATCTCTCCAATCACCATGATACAGATATCCCTGATGGTATTTCTCCAATCACCATGATACAGATATCCCTGATGGTATCTCTCCAATCACCATGATACAGATATCCCTGATGGTATCTCTCCAATCACCATGATACAGATATCCCTGATGGCATTTCTCCAGTCACCATGGCACAGATATCCCTGATGGTATCTCTCCAGTCACCATGGCATAGATATCCCTGATGGCATCTCTCCAATCACCATGATACAGATATCCCTGATGGTATCTCTCCAGTCACCATGGCACAGATATCCCTGATGGTATCTCTCCAGTCACCATGGCACAGATATCCCTGATGGTATCTCTCCAGTCACCATGGCACAGATATCCCTGATGGCATCTCTCCAGTCACCATGATACAGATATCCCTGATGGCATCTCTCCAGTCACCATGGCACAGATATCCCTGATGGTATCTCTACAGTCACCATGATACAGATATCCCTGATGGCATCTCTCCAGTCACCATGGCACAGATATCCCTGATGGTATCTCTCCAATCACCATGATACAGATATCCCTGATGGTATTTCTCCAATCACCATGATACAGATATCCCTGATGGTATCTCTCCAATCACCATGATACAGATATCCCTGATGGTATTTCTCCAATCACCATGATACAGATATCCCTGATGGTATCTCTCCAATCACCATGATACAGATATCCCTGATGGTATCTCTCCAATCACCATGATACAGATATCCCTGATGGCATTTCTCCAGTCACCATGGCACAGATATCCCTGATGGTATCTCTCCAGTCACCATGGCATAGATATCCCTGATGGCATCTCTCCAATCACCATGATACAGATATCCCTGATGGTATCTCTCCAATCGCCATGATACAGATATCCCTGATGGCATCTCTCCAGTCACCATGGCACAGATATCCCTGATGGCATCTCTCCAGTCACCATGGCACAGATATCCCTGATGGTATCTCTCCAGTCACCATGGCACAGATATCCCTGATGGTATCTCTCCAGTCACCATGGCACAGATATCCCTGATGGCATCTCTCCAATCACCATGATACAGATATCCCTGATCGTATCTCTCCAATCGCCATGATACAGATATCCCTGATGGTATCTCTCCAGTCACCATGGCACAGATATCCCTGATGGTATCTCTCCAGTCACCATGGCACAGATATCCCTGATGGTATCTCTCCAGTCACCATGGCACAGATATCCCTGATGGCATCTCTCCAATCACCATGGCACAGATATCCCTGATGGCATCTCTCCAGTCACCATGGCACAGATATCCCTGATGGTATCTCTCCAGTCACCATGGCACAGATATCCCTGATGGTATCTCTCCAGTCACCATGGCACAGATATCCCTGATGGTATCTCTCCAGTCACCATGGCACAGATATCCCTGATGGCATCTCTCCAATCACCATGATACAGATATCCCTGATGGTATCTCTCCAATCGCCATGATACAGATATCCCTGATGGCATCTCTCCAATCGCCATGATACAGACATCCCTGATGGTATCTCTCCAGTCACCATGGCACAGATATCCCTGATGGTATCTCTCCAGTCACCATGGCACAGATATCCCTGATGGTATCTCTCCAGTCACCATGGCACAGATATCCCTGATGGCATCTCTCCAGTCACCATGGCACAGATATCCCTGATGGAATCTCTCCAGTCACCATGGCACAGATATCCCTGATGGTATCTCTCCAGTCACCATGGCACAGATATCCCTGATGGTATCTCTCCAGTCACCATGGCACAGATATCCCTGATGGCATCTCTCCAGTCACCATGATACAGTTATCCCTGATGGCATCTCTCCAGTCACCATGGCACAGATATCCCTGATGGTATCTCTACAGTCACCATGATACAGATATCCCTGATGGCATCTCTCCAATCACCATGATACAGATATCCCCAACTGCATCTCTCAAGTCACCATGAAACAGATATCCCTGATGGCATCTCTCCAATCACCATGATACAGATATCCCTGATGGCATTTCTCCAGTCACCATGATACAGATATCCCTGATGGTATCTCTCCAATCACCATGAAACAGATATCCCTGATGGCATCTCTCCAATCACCATGATACAGATATCCCTGATGGCATTTCTCCAGTCACCATGATACAGATATCCCTGATGGCATCTCTCCAATCACCATGATACAGATATCCCTGATGGCATTTCTCCAGTCACCATGAAACAGATATCCCTGATGGCATCTCTCCAGTCACCATGATACAGATATCCCTGATGGCATTTCTCCATTCACCATGATACAGATATCCCTGATGGCATCTCTCCAATCACCATGATACAGATATCCCTGATGGCATCTCTCCAATCACCATGATACAGATATCCCTGATGGCATTTCTCCATTCACCATGATACAGATATCCCTGATGGCATCTCTCCAATCACCATGATACAGATATCCCTGATAGCATTTCTCCAGTCACCATGATACAGATATCCCTGATGGCATCTCTCCAATCACCATGATACAGATATCCCTGATGGCATTTCTCCAGTCACCATGAAACAGATATCCCTGATGACATCTCTCCAGTCACCATGATACAGATATCCCTGATGGCATCTCTCCAATCACCATGATACAGATATCCCTGATGGCATTTCTCCAATCACCATGATACAGATATCCCTGATGGCATCTCTCCAATCACCATGATACTGTCACGGCCTGACCATCGTTCGTATGTGTTTTCCTTGTTTTAGTGTTGGTCAGGACGTGAGCTGGGTGGGCATTCTATGTTGTGTGTCTGGTTTGTCTATTTCTATGTTTGGCCTGATATGGTTCTCAATCAGAGGCAGGTGTTAGGCATTGTCTCTGATTGGGAACCATATTTAGGTAGCCTGTTTTGTGTTGGGTTTTGTGGGTGATTGTCCTTAGTGTTCTTGTTCCTGTCGCTGTGTTAGTTTACACAAGTATAGGCTGTTTCGGTTTTCGTTACGTTCTTTGTTTTGTAGTGTTTATAATTGATTCGTGTTTTACGTTTGTTTATTAAACATGGATCGCAATCTACACACTGCATTTTGGTCCGACTCTCCTTCACCACAAGAGAACCGTTACAGATACAGATATCCCTGATGGCATCTCTCCAGTCATCACTGACCTTGAAAGTCACTCAAGCTAATTAGACAAATGCAATAGACTTTAAAACTAATGTCGCCTGTCTTCACACATTTACTAATTTTCTTTCTTATAATGAAGGTCCTTTACAGTGTCCTTGTCCTTTTTAAAAGGCATTGAAAACGAAGAAATAGGAAAACGAAGAAATAGGCAGCAAAGAAAGAGGCACCTAAAGATAGAAAAACTAAGAAATAGGAAAGTAAAAAAATAGGCAGCGAAGAAATAGGCAGCTACAAATAGGCAGCTACAAATAGAAATGCTAAAAAATAGGAAAACTAATAAATAGGCAGATAAAAAAAATTGGCAGCAAAAAATAGGCAGCTAAAAGATAGGAAAACTAAGAAATAGGAAAGCTAAAATATAGGCAGTTAAGAAATAGGCAGCTAAGAAATAGGCAACTAAGAAATAGGCAGCAAAGAAATAGGCAGCTAAAAGATAGGAAAGCTAAGAAATAGGAAAGCTAAAATATAGGCAGTTAAGAAATAGGAAAGCAAAAAAATAGGCAGCTAAGAAATAGGCAGCTAAGAAATAGGCAACTAAGAAATAGGCAGCTAAAAGATAGGAAAACTAAGAAATAGGCAGCTAAAAGATAGGAAAGCTAAAATATAGGCAGTTAAGAAATAGGAAAGCAAAAAAATAGGCAGCTAAGAAATAGGCAGCTAAGAAATAGGCAACTAAGAAATAGGCAGCAAAGAAATAGGCAGCTAAAAGATAGGAAAACTAAGAAATAGGCAGCTAAGAAATAGGAAAGCTAAAATATAGGCAGTTAAGAAATAGGAAAGCAAAAAAATAGGCAGCTAAGAAATAGGCAGCTAAGAAATAGGCAACTAAGAAATAGGCAGCAAAGAAATAGGCAGCTAAAAGATAGGAAAACTAAGAAATAGGCAGCTAAAAGATAGGAAAGCTAAAATATAGGCAGTTAAGAAATAGGAAAGCAAAAAAATAGGCAGCTAAGAAATAGGCAGCTAAGAAATAGGCAACTAAGAAATAGGCAGCAAAGAAATAGGCAGCTAAAAGATAGGAAAACTAAGAAATAGGCAGCTAAAAGATAGGAAAGCTAAAATATAGGCAGCTAAGAAATAGGCAGCTATGAAATAGGGCAGCTAAGAAATAGGCAGTTAAGAAATAGGCAGCTATGAAATAGGGCAGCTAAAAAATAGGCAACTAAGAAATAGGCAGCTAAGAAATAGGGCAGCTAAAAAATAGGCAACTAAGAAATAGGCAACTAAGAAATAGGCAGTTAAGAAATAGGCAGCTATGAATTAGGCAGCTAAATAGGCAGTTTTGCAGTGTAGCAAAACAACAGACAGCCATGTCACCTCCAGGCCAGTTGGAGGTCACTGCAAGGGGAAGGAAGTGGGACTGTCCGGACGGAAGAGCAGCTAAGGTATCAATGCACCAATCTACCTCTTATCGTCAAATAACTTCTGCAGTTCTAAGAGTTGTAATAAAATTACGTATTATATCTGGGTATGTCTGGGGTACCGATACCCAAATACTTGCCTCAATGTCCTCAGTACTGCTGGTTTTAATTTCTCCTATATCATGAATGGGACAGAAAGTCTACTCTCAATCCCTGAGTAGTGGGAAAGGATGCAAACTAGCAGCGCTGTGGCCCAAATGATTGTTACATAAATTAACATAATGAATTTCTAATTACTAGTAATAAATTATTACTTACTGGTTAGTTTTTTTTGCCAACATAGGTCTCCACCCACACCTTTTTGGCCTCTATTCAGATCCATTTTACAACTAGACTGTTTTACATATTCTCACCACTACTTAAACAACTTCTAGTCCTTTGGGAAATATGAGGAATCAGACTGGTGTCACATACCATGCAAACAATGGTAACATGATGTGGTGGAGGACCAAGAGTTTATGCTCTTGGTATGAGGTCATCACTCCGCACCCAGAATGCACGAGGTCATCACTGCACACCGACATGCCGTGCTCTTTACTTGTGAACATACTTTGTCTCAAGTGACTCGCTAGCAAAGACAGTGGATAAACGAAGAGTTCACTCAGGCCGTTTTCCTTTTTTTATGGTCAGTTCTGGTCTACGTAAGTGGGTGTCTCCCATAGACACCAATGCAATAGCAGCTGGGTCTAGTCTACTTAGATCATTGACTTTCATTGAACCAGAAAAAAACAGCGAGTGTGGCGTCTCGCTTCCTCTTCCGTCTCTGTCAATAGTGCGCCATGATGAGTCATTGCACAACATATTTCTCCTCCACAGGCGCTCGTATCTCATCGTTTTGATAAGAGGGAAAGTAGGAAATAAAGAGAAGAGTGAAACTTGTAGCCTTGGATGAGCCAGTTACGTAATCGAAACGCTGAGAGACAAAAGCTGTTCTTTTTTCAAAGGAGTCCTTCAGAGACACATAGATACAGACATCTAATACTCTCATGAGTATCCACCGCAGTCTGGGGGCTTATCACAAGTCCTTTGATTCCACCAAGACTTCATCAATTATTTAAGTCTGCATTGTTTTACAATGCTCACGATTCAATGTCCACGTCCTAGATTTCTGAAGACTACATGTTATTGTTTCATGTTTTATATTGTTATTTTAGAATTAATAATTCAGTACTCAAGAGGTTATGAATTTACAATGAGAATTTGGGTATGGAATTTGGGAACAGTGCTGCAATAGAATCTCAATAAAAAAGTGGTTTTGCTTGTTATGAGGGTGCCCTCCCATGTTGACTCATACAACCCTAGCTCTAAACTCAATGATATAGCCTATGTGAATACCATAACTTATGTCTCATAGGGAAATAGTAAGAATGATGGCAGACTGCATAAACTTGTAACAGTCCTTTTAAAACCACACTTCATTAAAAGCATTCATTAAAAGCATTACCTCAGAGAATGAATCTACTATACATTGTCCACTCTGGGATGCATTACATTTAATGCCCCCCTTAAATACTGTAAAATGTATCCTTCGTTGAAGTGCTCACTGATCTGTATGTGGATGGTTAGTGTAGTTTCCATTCTCTTTCTTCGACCAATCAAACCTTGTCAGATCAGTAATTACTCCAAGTAAGGGACAAAGAGTGGATGCATTTTGTATATAGTAAACATGGCCTTTGCATGACAAATATAGCAATGTTGGGAATTCACAGGATCTTTAGCATCGATAGTGGGAGATGTAGCCTGAAGGCACAGGGAGAGAGAGAGAGAGAGAGAGAGAGAGAGAGAGAGAAGACTTCCCCCTTTAGTAATGCATCAATGTTGTGCCAGTTTTCCATCGACAGCCAACACACACTCTCACTCCAGGGATATTAATATTTCAGAGAGTAGTTGTTGTTAGTTCCAGTCTGCTGGACAACATTGTACAAAGAGTGTCAACTTGGCCCCAGAGCTGTGTGAATCTGTCTTATAAAGTGATTGACAGCATTATTCTCCAATCAACAACTTCTTTGGAGTAGGTGGTAGTTATTTATTTTCGGAGGCCAAAAAACTGCAAGGAACAAAAGCTTATTTTCCATGAGAAAACTAAAACCCACTCCAGGTAGACAGATGACATATGACATTTACACTATTAGGTGTTATTATTAATTGCCTGGCTCGGCCTTGGTGTGATTTCCGACATCCCGTCAAACCAATTCACGTCATTTGAGATGAATTCACACAGTAGAAAAACCCAGCAGCAAAACCAAAAGAAGGTCTATTGTATTGCATTTCTCTGTCCTGAAGGCAGCAGACTCATTATGGTCCTCAAAACCCAATGATACGTCTTAACCTCAAACATAGTGGAGCTCAATGGCCTTGAAATTGCCAACTGCCCTCATTGTTTGAGGGGTCTTAGTACTCTGTTGAACCATGACACTTGAGTTTCTCTCAACTTGTTTCTGTGGCCCTGAAGACATTGTGCTATGAAGGATTTTTCTAACTGACAGTGAGAGGAAAGCGTGACATATGAAACATGTTTAGCTCCAATAATGGTCCAACAGCAAGGGAGTATTGTGTCTAACAACAACATTTCAAGCCTTAAGAAGATAAAATATTCGTCAACATACATGCTCGTATCGAAGTATTTCCCATATCTACAATTAGAGAAGATGTTGGGAATGAGAAGGTCATGTCAGTGTCACCGCAAATGTCAATAGTCTCCAAATATGTCACTTTAATGGGATATTGAAATTTAGACTATATGATTGCTAATCTATTACAGAAGGTGATTCATGCTTTGAGTCCAGGATGCAGCAAGCCAAACAATTACTGCTATGCACATTAGTCATGCCCCTAAATTACTTCAATAGCTATGCTGTGCCTATACACACACACACCTTAAAATAGGTATTTGTTCTTGTAGCATGCTCAAATCAAGGAGCCGCATTGAGTGATTGCTAAGTATTATTCACCTGCTGACCTGCTGCTGGGATTTGTGAAGTACACTAAGTGCTATTGCATGTGAAGAAGAAACAACGATTTTGATGCTTCTTATTGTTCATCAATGTTACATTGTCTTCACCGTGGAATATATTGATTTGCATGTATGCTTTTATGAAATACATGTTTGTTTTGGAAAGCGTGCCGTAATGTTTGAGTGGAATAAGCTTGAAGTGGATACACTCAAAATGTTGGATGCAGATTGCAGTCCTCTGGGCTTTGTTTGCTGTCTGTAGTGTTAAAATAAATGATATATATTACAGATATTTTTCACCCCAGATTGCCATTTTAAAGGTCCCGTTCTTTATCCTTAAGTTGCAAGGCAAGAAGGCGCAATATGAAGCAGTAACCCATTAACCTACATTCTCAGGCCCTGAAGAGCTGTGTTTTAGATACCTATATACCAACAACCTTTTTACAGGGCAGTAGAGCATCTGCCAACATTTCAGCAAGAGTACAGAATGGCAAAGACACGGATACTCTCTCTACACTATTTCCCCCAAATAAATAACATGCTGCCAACCTAATACACCAAATGTGTTAAACTGTTGATGTCAAATTGAGGCAGAATATATTGGACATATTTACAAACGAGAATCATTGTTACGGCACACAATGACCCCCCTAACCTTTGTCTTGTTCTGAAATTAACCAGTTGGTATTTAACTGGCACAGAGACGGACAATTACCCATATTCCGCAGATTGGCTTGAATGCATTGTTGGATACACCTACTGAGCAGTTTGTGCGTGGTATAAACAGCAACATGCAGCTTTACCACAGCTTAAGGGAATGAGCTCGTAACACATCAACTCCAGCTGACATTAGAATCGGGTACAGTGCACATTAACAACCACTCTCTTCTCACAAGAGTGCCATGCAAATGTTGCCTGTATGAAGTGAGTAGTACGTTGGAGGTGATTGTGTTTTGTTATTTTCGTGTGAACAGCCAGATGAAACATAGATTCATACTTCTCTGTGGGTGGAGACCCTGCATGGCATACTGTATTAGTGAGAGGTAAATGTAGGAGGAGACAGAGAGAGGAGATGAGTGTGTATGTGTGTGTGATTACAGGAGAAAGGCTGGGTTCAATATATAGATTTGCTTATCTCTCTTTGTCGTGTCCACTGGGGGCAGCTCTATAAGCATAACTTCCCCAGAGGGTTAAGGGTCAGACAACACTTTTACAAGAAGGGAAGGTGTTTACTTTGAAATTAAAACACTCATTTACTCGGTGTGAACTGCAGGCACAAGCAACACTGTTTTTAATTACGTGTTACAACTGCAACACCATTCTTGTCATTCTTTAATCAAATTATCAGTGATCTTAGGCAGTTAGCCTGGTAATTATTGTATTCTGTTCTGAAAACACCCAAATGATCAACCAGTTGGAAAACAATGTTTTACACCATAGTGCCTTGAATGATTAATGGTACCTCAAAGGTCATCAGTGATTATAAATTGTCTGGAACATTTTTTACTGTCACTTTTTCCTCTATGCAACATTGTCGTAATAACATTAGGCCTATATTAGCATTGTTATACATCTTATGTAAAGAAAGAAAACGGCTGGTTTTAACGCGAACACTTTTTTAAAACTAATTATTGTTGTTCTTTAAAATGCAGAAAATGTGCGTTTATTTGGCCGTTATAATGGCGGCTTGGGGAGCCAAAACCCCAATTCCCATCAGACTTTGCGTCCATCCTGCGTGTGTGCTCTGTATGCAAGGAGGGATGGAATTTTGGAGAGCGTTTGGAGGAAGAGAATGGTTTACTGGTTACAGTGCTGTGTTGGATAGCAGGAACCGCCGCTGCTGAAATATAGAATAATGCAAAGACGCGGATGGACGAAGTGGAAGATGGGGCTTGGAAATCTATTAAGCAATTCAAATATTGCTTTTAAAGCATAGCATTTGGTTAGACGACAGATGGTTTTACCACGGACACAGAAACCAAAAGAAAAGGGAGATTCAGCAAGAGGTGAGAAGCCGCAGGCTATACGACACATTTGAAACTGTAACATTGAAAAACGTTATACACATTTGCTTAAAGTTAAAAAAATAGGTGCATTGTATTTTACAAGATTACGGGCAGCATTCAGTTAATTGACCTATTTGCTCTTAATGGGCATGACATTATCTTTACATTGTGTATGTTTTTAGATTGACTAAAGGTGTTCGATTGTATTATATTTTAGAAATGGGTGAGGTTTTTTGTCATACAAAAGACGGTGTAGCCTAACCAGTCTTTGGTCCACGTTTCATCGACACCTATGACAGTTTACCCCTAATAGCGGTTGTGTCTACCTATTCGTAGGGTTGTTTTTTTTGCGGTTGCATTTCGGTAATGAGTTTTTTTTTAAACTACCTCTTGTCATTTCTTTCTAAAAATGAGAGCGCTGTAGCAGGCTATTATGGTTACGCGATAAAATGTGTGCCTAGAAAACTGGAGAAAGGTGAATAATAACATTTACCGGACATAATACATGTGTTTTAAAGTGATATACCCATTACTGTTATGCAGAATAGCGCCCACCTGTATGACAGATCTGAATAGAATCCGACACTTTAAGGTTATTGCTTTTAGTCATTATAGGGGATAGGGATAGGGAACATCGATGTAGTAGGAAGAGAAAGGGGGTCCTCTCATTTGGAGTTTTCCCCCGTTCAGGACGGATGTGATTTTTTTGCGACACAGCCACATAGGAAGGAAGAAGGATCCGTGAGTAGGCTAGAGAAACTGAACGAAACCATGCCCAGAGTCCAAGTGTGAGGACCATCAGCAATGTCTTGTTAGTTACTGTGTTATAAACAAACTCCCCATTCAGCAAATGCTATGCATTTTCGAAATGGGAGTGAACTGTGTAGTTGTATTGCTAGATAGAAGTTGAACCTCTAATCTGATTTTTATTTTTATTTTTTTACACCAAACTGTTTATTCCAGGAAAGTGACCAGGCACTCAATGTTTATGGACAGACCAACGCATCTCTGGCAAATGTAATGGAAACAATATCTCTGCTCCAGTTTCTCTTTGAAATGTATCAAGGGAAACAGATAACTGACTCTCAGGGCTAATCAAGCAGTGGTTGAGTTTGAAAGTGGATGCACTCAAAGCACTGTGCCCTGTCATGCACAACACCATGTTAAAGCAACAAACCTGGAATAACACTGGGCATTCAGTCCAGCCAATGAGAAAGCCATGGAAAAAGTTAGTGGAAAATGTACAGTATAAGCCTCAATTGTGACTCTTTTCTTGCCCCATATATTAAGTGACGTCTCAAAAACTGGTTTTCTTGTCCACAACCATTCTGTGTTTTCTCAGAAGGGAGCCTCAGTTTCACTTTGGCTTTATGACAACGCTAAGGACAGCTGCAATCAACTTGGAAAAGCACATGTGGAGTCAACAAAATGGATATTCAAATTTACAGCTGGCCCAGTCTGGGTTGAAAATGTGAGGGCAAGGAAAGCCCTATGAGGAATAGTCGGAATAGCAGTATCTCAAAATGGCCCAAACCAGTTTGCTGCAGGGGAAGCGTTTTTACTGCAGGGACTGGGTCTTCCACAAGATCCAGCACTGTGTCCGGGAAAAAACGAATGGCCTGAGTGGTGTGATCACCACTCCCAGCAAGCAGTCCTCTGCCTCCGGTACTGGCGCACCCAACCCCAGCGGCAGTTCCGCAGCAGGCTCTGTGAAGGCCACCACCTGGGGGGTGTTGCTGGTGGGGGGGCCTGGGAGTGGGAAGACGGCCCTATGCACAGAGCTTCTGTGGCCCACCTCAGCCCAGGGGGCTCATCGGTTGCTGCAGCAGCAGAATCTGGCCTTCCATTTTTGCCGTGCGGACGACTCGGACACACTCTGCCTTGGCGGCTTCATCCGAGGCCTGGTGGCCCAGATCTGCCAGAGCGGCCTGGTGCCGGATTACAAGGAGAAGGTGCATGAACCAGCGGTGCAGAGCGCCCTGCAGCCCGGGGAGTGTGAGAGAAACCCCACTGAGGCTTTCAAGAGGTAAGTGAAACCTGCTACCCCACCCCCTTCCCTCCTCTCCCTTCCTTGCCTTACCCCACCCCTCCCCTTTTCACTGCTCAAACACTTTCCTTAACCCCAACCTCCTCTCTCCCCCTACCCATTGATGAAGTGTTTGTGTTGTTGTTTTCCCCTTGTGTGGCATGCTGTGGGACTGTCCCCACTAGCCCTTGGTTGAGGAAAGGTCAGTTATTTTAAGTGGCACCAAAGCTCAGGTGGCCAAAGGGAAGAACATATATCTAATACAAGTACAATTGGACATACAGGATAACAAAAAACTGTTAGACTGGGGCTAACTGCTATGTGTGTATGTTACTTGCATGACTTATCTACACGACGTGTTAGCCAGTCTATACTATTACACACATGGGATGGGTTAGCCAGTCTATACTATTACACACATGGGATGACTTATCAGTCTATACTATTACATACATTGGATGAATTAGCCAGTCTATACTATTACATACATGGGATGAATTAGCCAGTCTATACTATTACATACATGGGATGAATTAGCCAGTCTATACTATTACATACATGGGATGAATTAGCCAGTCTATACTATTACATAGATGGGATGGGTCAGCCAGTCTATACTATTACACACATGGGATGAATTAGCCAGTCTATACTATTACATACATGGGATGAATTAGCCAGTCTATACTATTACATAGATGGGATGAATTAGCCAGTCTATACTATTACATACATGGGATGAATTAGCCAGTCTATACTATTACACACATGGGATGGATTAGCCAGTCTATACTATTACATACATGGGATGAATTAGCCAGTCTATACTATTACATAGATGGGATGGGTTAGCCAGTCTATACTATTACATACATGGGATGAATTAGCCAGTCTATACTATTACATAGATGGGATGGGTTAGCCAGTCTATACTATTACATACATGGGATGAATTAGCCAGTCTATACTATTACATAGATGGTATGGGTTAGCCAGTCTATACTATTATGTACATGGGATGAATTAGCCAGTCTGTACTATTACACACATGGGATGGGTCAGCCAGTCTATACTATTACACACATGGGATGGGTCAGCCAGTCTATACTATTACACACATGGGATGGGTCAGCCAGTCTATAATATTACACACATGGGATGGGTCAGCCAGTCTATACTATTACACACATGGGATGGGTCAGCCAGTCTATACTATTACACATGGGATGGGTCAGCCAGTCTATACTATTACACACATGGGATGAATTAGCCAGTCTATACTATTACACACATGGGATGAATTAGCCAGTCTATACTATTACACACATGGGATGGGTCAGCCAGTCTATACTATTACACACATGGGATGAATTAGCCAGTCTATACTATTACACACATGGGATGAATTAGCCAGTCTATACTATTACACACATGGGATGGGTCAGCCAGTCTATACTATTACACACATGGGATGAATTAGCCAGTCTATACTATTACACACATGGGATGGGTCAGCCAGTCTATACTATTACACACATGGGATGGGTCAGCCAGTCTATACTATTACACACATGGGATGGGTCAGCCAGTCTATACTATTACACACATGGGATGGAATGCAGTGTTGAACACACATGCCTCATGCCTGGCCATCTGGTGATGCTTATTGCACCATCTCTACATCACACACTGGGAATGTAGGTCAAACGTTCAGTGAGGTAAATCATTTTTAAATAGTCAACAGACTCATTGATTTCCCTTGGGTTATACACCTTTCCCAACGGAAGTCGAGGAAGTAGCCCTGTGTCAGTTAGTATAGTAATAAGGCACTATTGATGCCTGGGACTTGACTGTGAACTTTGAGATTGAAGACAGGTTAACATGGGGACATGGACAACCTGTGGAAATACAGAGGTCCATTTCTGGTCAGAGTGCTTCTCACAGACCGCATCACCAACTAATCCTGGCCTAAACAAGGGTATTTCTTCACCGCTTGAGGTTTGGTTCAGACTCGGTGGACAACATACAGAATTCTTATCCAATGAAGATCACAGCCTTTTGTTTGGGAAGTAAATATGAACTCTGAAGAATTTCTTATCACCATCTCAGGTGTAAAAGTGTCGTGGATACTGTTGTACACAAATAATCTCACGGCCCCTTGGCAATCTACTAGATGTTGTCAGGTTGCAGAACGTTGGAATGTGGAAGATCTGTAGACAAGCCAAGATCCTCCGCTTTATTTTTGGGGACTGGCATTTCCAATAGGCAAAGCAAGTAATGGAGGAATATAGAACAAGTGTATTATTCTTCCAAAATGATGGTTACCCTAATTGACTTTAGGGATATCATTTCACAGTGGGTGAAAAACTCATCTCAGGTGAACGTGTTCCAATAACTAGGCTATATTCTCAATCAATAAATGAAAAAGAGTGTGTTCATTTGTTACATTTCTGTCATTTAACTGATGCTCTTATCCAGAGTGACTTACAGGAGCAATTAGGGTTAAGTGTCTTGCCCAAGGGCACGTCGACAGATTTTTCCACCAGTCTTGTTTAGCCTTTGGCCCCCACTCAGGTTTAAAACCTTACCAGCATGTGAATACCAGAGAGTTGATCGTAATCATCGGTTGTGTGTCAATGCAATAAACCTGGTTCAGATGTTGGTTGACACCTCCATCCTATGCACTGCCATCCTCTCCATTCACCATTGTGTGCTTTTCTAGTCACCAGACTAAGCTATATCTTGAATAGGATATCTTGGATAGGAACAACGGCAACATGAAAACCTGGGAGGGAGGGGATCTAACTACAATATGCTTTCCCTCTATTAATGGCCTCTACCATGTTTTGACTAGAGAGCACTAGCAGTGTAATTAAATGTGGCCTTGTTTGAAACTATCCAACAACAGTCTCTCTCTCCCCAACATGTCTTTTTTCCCTCGGGACAAAAGAGCACACATAAATAGGTGGAATTAACTCAGTCATGTGGGCACTCTAAAAGCTGAAGGCACTGGGAAATGTGCTGAGAGGGGAGATTACTTTTTTGTTTAGGTGAGAGCTTTTGGGGTTTGTTTGTAAGTCTAATTTTCAAATGGGCGTGCAGTTGTTTGAATAACTGCCAGGCAAATCTGTACGTGGTAGCAAAGGGAGCTGGTAGAGTGTTCATGGCTTGAATCTGAAAACCAGGTTTGAGTTTCTTGTCAGAATTCTGTCTGCGTTCTTGCCTTTATGACCCTTTTGCTTTGAAAGTTGATTGTGGTTTTTCCAAATGTTCTATATGCGCTCCAAATAAAAAACATTGTTAAATACATAGGCCTACAGCTAGCATAACAAGCTAATGTTCTAAAGCTTTTTACATGCAAGGACTGAAGGCGATGACAAGTTTGTTGCTAGCCTTTACAAATCACATTGACAGCAATATGCTGCTTTTCGTCTACTGTAGTTGGAGCTTCGGATGTTATTAATAACATCAACATTCATGAACTCCATAAATGATGGGTAGCGATCTGGATGTATTGAAACTCTGCTGACACTTATGTTCATGGTATATGATTGTCCTAACTTCACAATCCTGTGTCATGATCGTCTGATGCAATTCACCATAACATCGCTGGTATCCTGAAAATGCATCTCAACTCTGAGCTTATTTGCATGCCACAAACAGGTGCAACTATGTATCTGCCTACCATCGAAATACATCATTATGAAGGCACAGTTCTTGTAAAGTTGGATCAGTACCTGTACTCTGTTTTTGTACTTTGTAGTACTTATTGTACTTTGCAGTACTTATTGTACTGTTGCCTAGAAGGTTGGGGACTGCAGAGGGGCAGTCGGGGGGAAAGAAGAGGATGCTAATCGAAGATGAAAGTGCCGCGCGCCCTTCATGTGGTGCACGGCTGCGGAAGACTCACTGCAGATTAGGCCACGTTTTAAAGGATGCCGCTGTGGCGCGTCAGGCTCAGCCCCAGACAGCCAGAGAGACGGTCTCAGTGGCTGCAGCTATGACTCAGCATTCTGGAGCCAGCCCCTCTGTCCACGTCGCTTTAACTTGGCATACAGGGGCGGTGGGTATGGGAGTGGGTGTTATGACAACAAATAGCCCAAACACGTTCATCGGATCCCCTTTGCGTGTTTGCATGATGAACATATTATATGTTAACTGAGCTGCTGGCTGCACACACATTCGGAAACGTGGAGGGTCGCTAAGTGATGTGAAATGAAAGCCCCGGCAGATTTTTTTGTGCTTTCAGAGGATGTCAATTCGGCAATGCCGTGTGGGATATGCCTACTTCTGTCTCGCGCTGACGGGAGTGAATGGGAGGGAAGGAAGTTGCATATGCTTTGTCTGGCACATGATGTTTTCTTGTGTGTCCTCATCAGGATGAAATACAGGAGACCCTCTCATTGCCCCCACAGGCTGCTTCGTCAGACATTTACCATGCTGTGTGTGTACTGTGTAGCGTGTCCCAGAGTCCAATTTTAACAGAAGTATATACGTAGGGGTAGGAGGTTAAGAAACTAAGATTTAAAGTGCATTTAAAGTTTTGAACAGAAACCGATCTGGTCTCTCTCTCGTCAGCAGGAAGCAGATTGTGCAGTCAACCTTTCCACCTGTTCTTGGTTATGGTGATACTATTTATCAAAGTGAATCTGCCTCTACCATTAAAGGCCTGGATGCAGTTTTATCACTGGAGACAGTTTCATCACTCATCACTGTATTCTTTACCAAAAGATTGTCTGGACTGCTTTGAAGTCACGTAGATCACATCATTACACTCTTTTTATTTACGAAAGGCCTGCTCCACAAACTTCCGACTCACCTAACATCACTGTTAAGATTTAAAATGAAAAGTGATCAAACCCATTCACAGGGTTGATTCACTCTGGAGACTCCTTTGACGTCTAGGGAGTTAGGTAGATCCGTTGCGTGTGGAATGATATACAATGCACTTTAAAATGGAAGGAATTGGTGCCTCTAGGGCATTTCAGACGGATCTTAGGGATGTTTTTTTACTGAAGAATGTGTCTGTTTTTTTATGATTTTGTTTAGCTTTTTTGTGTGTTGTTCTGTATAATAACGTCTAGTTTAGTGTGTATATGAATGTGTAGTTTCACGTGTTTATTGTATTTTGATGTGTATTGTGGTGCTATACAGGGATCATCTGGAAAAGAGACATTGGGTGTCAGCATTGACTCCCTGTCAAAATCAAGGTTTAATCAAATTTTAAAAGAAAATTGGTCTGGGAGTTGGCAGGAGGAAATTTCAGATCCCACTGACATTGTTGAATCACTGGCAGCCTGGCCGGGAATGCACACCTTACCACTTAGAAACGTATATCATTTCAGGGGTTAGTGTAGGGAATAAACCTGTTTGTGATCAATCAACTATCTTAAATAACTTAAAAGCACCATTTTCTGGTTATGCCATATTGGACTCATGTTTAGTTTTTTTTTGCTTCGTTTGAAATAGATTAATTCCAAAGCACAAAGGACGTTGTTTTTGTGTAGGTTATTGAATTGTATAGGCTAACCACTCCTGTCTTTACCTTGTATTGCATGAACTGTCTCTAGAACACTGTTTACGACAGCTCTAGACCTCTCCCTTTTCTAGGATGTCTGCAGAAAACAGATTTTGCAACATCCATCAACTCATTACCAGATTCCCGCTTTTGTCTGTCTGTAAGCCAACTAATTTGCTGTTTTCACCTTGACTCAAGTTACTGCTAACTTGTAGCCACCTAGTTTGCCATTTTCACCTTGAGTCAAGTTACTGCTAAGCTGTAGTAGCCCTTTATACATACATTTAGTCTTCCTTCTAGAGAAAAACACTTTGTCTAAAAGCCCACATTCAGTAAACCCAGTCAACCAATCCATGACTCCTTGCTACTGCAGGGAGAAGGGGGGGATCCCATGGAGATATGAATTGTGGGCAGAATAGCTTTATGCCAAAAAAAAAAGATCTTGATAAACTGTGCAGTTTATCAGAAAATGTCAGAAATGGTTTTGTACTTGCAGAGACTTGTGGGCTGTGGAGATGCAGTTGTTTATGCGTTAGAAATGTTTGGACTTTGTTCTGCAGCACCAGTAGACATGTCTGAGATCCCCATTGCTTTATACTCTAAATGCCTTGCTGTACTTTCTTGACTCCTCTTTGACAAAATGCTAGTATTGTTCATTCCAGCATAGTTACCAATTCACCTCTGTATACATACAAGGTGAAAAGTCCTTCATTTGTTTATGAAGCATTCAGCTGAAGTCTCCTAGAGAGCAATAGTAATGGTGTCTTTTTGTAGGCACTAACGGAGGCTAACTCCGCCATGGCTCGTTGGCCAAAGCCTATGGGGGAAATAAAACATTTTTGGAGGGGTAAACGTAGAAACTAAGGTCTGCGGTAAACACAGGCTTAGGAGATCTTATACGTGTTGTTCTATGAGATCATCTTCATTAGCTAACGTCACTTGTGAATTTTGAAGCATTTATATAACCAAAACAAGGACCATTCATAAAGCTCATGGTAACTGACTGATATTAACTCATAGAACAACATGTATAAGATCTCCCAAGCCTGTATTTACCACAGACATTATTTTCTGCATTTAAGTATTTGCTTAATAGATTCCTGTTGGTTTTGTTTTGTAGTCTTTGACCAATGACAAGCTGAGAAAACAAGTACAGTACCAGTCAAAGTTTGGACACACCTATTCATTCAAGGGTCATTCTTTATTTTTACTATTTTCTACATTGTAAAATTACAGTAAAGACATCAAAACTATGTTATTTAAAAATATATACAGTGGGGCAAAAAAGTATTTAGTCAGCCACCAATTGTGCAAGTTCTCCCACTTAAAAAGATGAGAGAGGCCTGTAATTTTCATCATAGGTACACTTCAACTATGACAGACAAAATGAGAGAAAAAAAATCCAGATAATCACATTGTAGGAAATTATGGTGGAAAATAAGTATTTGGTCACCTACAAACAAGCAAGATGTCTGGCTCTCACAGACCTGTAACTTTTTATTTAAGAGGCTCCTCTGTCCTCCACTCGTTACCTGTATTAATGGCACCTGTTTGAACTTGTTATCAGTATAAAAGACACCTGTCCACAACCTCAAACAGTCACACTCCAAACTCCACTATGGCCAAGACCAAAGAGCTGTCAAAGGACAACAGAAACAACATTGTAGATCTGCACTAGGCTGGGAAGACTGAATCTGCAATAGGTAAGCAACTTGGTTTGAAGAAATCAACGGTGGGAGCAATTATTAGGAAATGGAAGACATACAAGACCACTGATAATCTCCCTCGATCTGGGGCTCCACGCAAGATCTCACCCCGTGGGGTCAAAATTATCACAAGAACGGTGAGCAAAAATCCCAGAACCACACGGGGGGACCTAGCGAATGACCTGCAGAGAGCTGAGACCAAAGTAACAAAGCCTACCATCAGTAACACACTACGCCACCAGGGACTCAAATCCTGCAGTGCCAGACGTGTCCCCCTGCTTAAGCCAGTACATGTCCAGGCCCGTCTGAAGTTTGCTAGAGAGCATTTGGATGATCCAGAAGAAGATTGGGAGAATGTCATATGGTCAGATGAAACCAAAATATAACTTTTTGGTAAAAACTCAACTCGTCGTGTTTGGGGTACAGAGAATGCTGAGTTGCATCCAAAGAGCACCATACCTACTGTGAAGCATGGGGGTGGAAACATCATGCTTTGGGGCTGTTTTTCTGCAAAGGGACCAGGACGACTGATCTGTGTAAAGGAAAGAATGAATGGGGCCATGTATCGTGAGATTTTGAGTGAAAATCTCCTTCCATCAGCATGGGCATTGAAGATGAAACGTGGCTGGGTCTTTCAGCATGACAATGATCCCAAACACACCGCCCGGGCAACGAAGGAGTGGCTTCGCAAGAAGCATTTCAAGGTCCTGGAGTGGCCTAGCCAGTCTCCAGATCTCAACCCCATAGAAAATCTTTGGAGGGAGTTGAAAGTCCGTGTTGCCCAGCAACAGCTCCAAAACATCACTGCTCTAGAGGAGATCTGCATGGAGGAATGGGCCAAAATACCAGCAACAGTGTGTGAAAACCTTGTGAAGACTTACAGAAAATGTTTGACCTCTGTCATTGCCAACAAAGGGTATATAACAAAGTATTGAGATAAACTTTTGTTATTGACCAAATACTTATTTTCCACCATCATTTGCAAATAAATTCATTAAAAATCCTACAATGTGATTTTCTGGATTTTTTTTCTTCTCATTTTGTCTGTCATAGTTGAAGTGTACCTATGATGAAAATTACAGGCCTCTCATCTTTTTAAGTGGGAGAACTTGCACAAATGGTGTCTGACTAAATACTTTTTTGCCCCACTGTATATGAACTCATCGGTCCAGAGAATGGACTTCCAGAAACCTTCAGGTTTCTCCAGGTGGTCTCTGACAAAGTTCAAATGGGCCGTTTGGTTCTTTTTTGACAGCAGAGGCTTTTTCCTAGAAACCCTCCCATGAATAGCATTTCGGTTCAGTGTTCTTATTGTTGAAGCACAGTTACCGGAGATGCAGCAAGGGAGGTCTGCAAATCTCTAGATGTTATGTTTGGGTTGGCTTTTACCTGATTTACTATTGTTCTTGAGGCTCTTGGGGATATTTTGGAAGGGTGTCCACTTCTAGGCTGAGTTGCTGTCATTGTAAATGCTCTCCATTTTCCATTTGTAAAAGTGGACTGATGGAGCTGAAATCTTTTTGAGATGATTTTATAGCCTTCCCTAGACTGATGTGACCTCACTACCCTCGTCCTGATGTCCTCTGAATTATGCTTTCTTCTCGGCATGGCGTGCTTTGCATTCACCTGGATGGGTCACGCCAAACTGACCAGGTTTCTTATCTCTATTTATCAGAGTCTCGCCCAAACTCTTTCCTAATGTTCTCTCCTTTGATTGGTTCATTATTTACCCACCTGATTCTACTTACCTACTTGATTTAACCAATTCATCTTGGGGTTCACTTATTTTTTGCACCTACACTAGTGATTTTTTAATTGAGTTTTTCTACTACATGCATGATTTCCTCTCCACCAGAGTTTCCAAAACTTGGTCCTCGGGATCCCACGGGGTGCACGTTTTTGTTTTTGACCTAGAACTACACAGCTGATTCACTAATCATCAAGCTTTGATCATTTGAATCAGCGGTGTAGTGTTAGCGCAAAAACCAAAACGTGAACCACTTGGGGTCCTGAGGATCGAGTTTGGGAAACGCTGCTCTACACTAACTTATGGTATTGGTAAATATAAACCTCTTATGTCAGATCAAAAAGACTGGTTATGATTAAATTAAGGTTTCATGGTTAAAACAAATATATAGCAGCGCTGTGTGTGTATATATATAGATATATATTAGATCATTAGAATGCATTCAGCCATAAGCCACAAAACACAGCTGAATGGATTTCTGCAAATATGTAAACACCACGGGAGTCCTCTTACATTTGGGAACTTTACAGTCCTATTGATTAGTCCACATTTCTTGCTAACTAACCAACCTGCATCTCTAGCTGTAGCCACAGAAGAACTATGGGGATAAAAATTCAGCCACTCGTCCAACGACATGACATCCCCCAGCAGCTAACAGTATCTAGCTAAAGTTAGACGCAGTGTTTTTAGCTCGCTAATTAAATAGTTACATCAGTGGATAACGTGGCTAATAGGCTAGTTTATGACTGACTTGGGATCATTGCCCTTGCTAGTTGAATTGTATTCACATTAGTTGGTTTTCTTTCCAAAATATTGAGTCATTGAAACTGAATCCCGAATGGCTGGAGGCAGCATGCAATGTACCAGGCCACCTGTGATTTACAACCTGATAGCAATATTTGTTGAACTACCAAAAAGATGTATTGTGGTGAATTATGAGTCATGCATTGTACTGCATCCATCTATTCTGCAAACAATGCCCAACTCTACGCCATGGAATGCTGAGTCAAATAGAACCTAATTTTAAAACCCTCATAAAGTTGGTTTTGTAGCATAAACTGGGAATTGTATATTTTGGGCTGATATGATTGTCTGTTTGTTTCATATCTACAAAGTAGTTAAAATGCTGTCAGTTCCACTTTATGGTATAAATTAATAATATGCATTTTCCAAATTCGGGGCTGGTTGCTTTTTCTCTGTCTACCCCCCTGATGGGGCATGAGTCAACTGTTGTCATACAGTCTTTTTCTCCTAAGCTCTCCTGACTCTGCAAAGAAGCTGAGCAGGCTAAATGGACTCTCTAAAGGAAGAAATCCAGGTGCTCCCGTTCAAATGGATTCTCCTAATGAAGAGTCGTTCGTTTTCCACTGTGGCACTGTGGAATGCTAGTAGCTATTGCTTTTCAATGGGGTCTCTGCAGTGAGTCGTTGACTCACCTGCAGCTCTACTCCATTAATAGAATGGTGTCATGGCCGGACATGTATATTGGACTAGAGCCAGTCTCCCTGCGCCATTGCATGACGGGGGAAATTTCAGGCTCAGCGCCCACTCCATAAAAGCGACTCAGTAAATTTGTAAGACGCGGGCACGGTGCCCAGTGCTGACTGTCGGCCCAGACATCTTCACTAAACATCACAGTGAAATCCACTTTGCACAATGTGGCCCGGGCCGTGGAAGATGGGGACCGCAGCGTAACAGATGGCGGGTGCATTAGGCTCGTTTCACGTTCCCTTTCTTTCCAAAATGATAATGGGCCTCAGCTATTGGCATATTTTGAGGATGGAATACAAAAGCCCCAAATAGTTGGTGTTAAGGTCTGAGGGACAGGATGCGTCACAAATACACTCATCATAGGCTGAGGTACTTAGGAAGGTAGTCTGGCACTCATCCCATTGTTGTGTTCATTTCAGGCCCCTGTCCCCTTCCTGCAGGAAAGTCAGTTGTCAACAGTTCTGAAAGCAGTTGATTTTTAGAGAAAGAATGGCTCTTTGTCTCGTAACAAGGCCTGCATTGCTGTCGCTGTGCATTTGTTCGTCTCTGCAGTAGTTTGGAGCACACAAACTCTGCAGATGGACATTCCTCTTGGCTGGTTTCCCTGCCTGTACTGCAGATTCGATGTGGGGCTGCAGTCGTCAGAAAGAGCGATCAGCCATTTTTCTCTGAGATGGTGCGATGTAATGATGGAGCTTGAAGGTTGATGACTGCGCATTACCCTCCCTTTCTTGCACTTGAGAAAATGAGCTGCTGGAAAATAGAGGATTGGAGGGCAGGTTTGGCTGAGAAAGTGTTTGCTGAGCCGTTGGAATTGCATTCTGACTTAAAGTAACATTTAAAACACTCTAATTTGGGGATCAGCGAGGGCATGCATAACTAAGGGCTGTTTTAGCGGTGGTGGGAATCTACAGCAGCAAAATAACAGTTTCAACACAGGAATCAGGTTGGGGTAGCAGCTCTGTACACAGGCACTAAAGTCTTGCCAGCACAAACATGTGGTTGGAAAATAACGGGAACAAATACAGGGCTGACATCATGGCATTTATGCACGCAGTCATACTAGGCATTATCATTCCAGCAAATGGGATCTTCACTTTTCCATTTGGCTTGCACGCTTATGTTATGTCGATACAGCATTTAAACCCTTTGGATTTGTGAGTATAGCTGAGTGTTGGTTGTTTAATACTGTACATTATTCACAGTGCATCCAGGCTGTTTTAATGGGTGTGTGTGTGTGTGTGTGTAGGCTCAAACACTGACAGGGATTTTTAACGACTCTCAAATCATTTCCCTGACTATTTAAGACAGTTGTCGTCCATGTAAGCATGGACATTGTCTTCATTTGATTCATGTGGACCTGCTCGGTCTGTTTTCAATTGAAATTCAGTTATTTTCTCTCAAATTTTCTCTCAGCAGACGGCTAATAAACAATCTAGAGGATTGAGTCTATATGCAGTGTTGTACAGTCTATATGCTGTGTAATACAGTCTATATGCGGTGTTATACAGTCTATATGCAGTGTTGTACAGTCTATATGCAGTGTAATACAGTCTATATGCAGTGTTATACAGTCTATATGCAGTGTTGTACAGTCTATATGCAGTGTAATACAGTCTATATGCAGTGTTGTACAGTCTATATGCAGTGTAATACAGTCTATATGCGGTGTTGTACAGTCTATATGCAGTGTAATACAGTCTATATGCGGTGTTATACAGTCTATATGCAGTGTTGTACAGTCTATATGCAGTGTAATACAGTCTATATGCGGTGTTATACAGTCTATATGCAGTGTTATACAGTCTATATGCAGTGTAATACAGTCTATATGCAGTGTTGTACAGTCTATATGCAGTGTTATACAGTCTATATGCAGTGTAATACAGTCTATATGCAGTGTTGTACAGTCTATATGCAGTGTAATACAGTCTATATGCGGTGTTATACAGTCTATATGCAGTGTTATACAGTCTATATGCAGTGTAATACAGTCTATATGCAGTGTTATACAGTCTATATGCAGTGTTATACAGTCTATATGCAGTGATGTCTGTACTGCAGATTTCAATTCCCTAAAGGGGTTTCAGTTTTAGAGATTGCGTTTGCACTGTGAAGGCAGGTCAAGGGCCTGAAAGTTAAACTGTTGATTGAGAGAAAGTTTCTAAGATACAATCAAATGTTTGATACAGACTGACATTAAATCAATTTTTGATGTAGGTGGACATTCATCCTCACCTTTCCTCAACAGTATCAACTTGCTGTGGGAAGCGTTAGGTGCACAGAGAGATTTCTAAATCTTTCCTCTTCTATTTTGCCCTACAGGTGTGTTCTCCTCCCACTCTTGAGCGCCAAGCCGCCTCAGCAGGCCCTCTTCCTCCTGGTAGACTCTATTGACGAAGGCTGTCAGCTGGGTGAGGGGGAACAGAGGTCTTCAGGTTCAGGCACCCCCAGAACCATCGCTGAGCTTCTGGCCAGCCACCATGAGTTCTTCCCACCCTGGCTCCTCCTCATCTGCTCAGCACGCCGACAGAACAGGGCCATCACCAAACTGTTCACAGGTCTGAGTAAATTTGTTTGGGTACCTTTCGGGTCGGGTGATAGGGTTCTCATCAGGTTTTGAAAGACTTTGTTTTTAATTTCTTTCGGGATCCATATGATGAGGCTTATATACAGCAGTTGGTATATGTTGTTTCGTATATTCACGTAATGAGTCATTTTCCACCAAATGGAAAAATGTATCGCAGAACACATTTTAGTTCCCTTTAGACAACACACATGGCCACACAAACAAACAATTAACGGGAATGTGCCATCTTGTATTGACACTAGTCTGCCACTTGTGGCTCCTTGAAGAATAAAACTTCCTCTTAACTGCTTTTGTTTGCATACATTAAGCATATGTTTCTCCGGAGATATATGGATTTCCTTTGAGTTTTCTGTAAGGTAATCGTAGTAAAAGCCTTTCCAGTTATATTTAAACTCTTACTGAGCAGGTTATGTTCTTCTGGAGTACAGATTATTCTACTCAGTGTCGTGATAAATGTCAGCCTTTTCGGCAACTATTAAACAAAGCACATGTCATGCTGTGCTTCCAGCCACGTCGGCTCAGCGAATGCTAATTCCGTATAGATTTTAACATCGTGAAATGCAAAAAAGATTAGGTCCTGCCACAGAACGCTTAAATATCACGGTGTCTTGCGAAAACGACTACTGCTCTCTGTGCCGTGACAAGCAGAACTAGCGGCCATTATCGAGCTGTCAGAATAACAGCCCACTATTGGGTGATGAGCAGAGAGGCTGGCGTAACATTAATCGAACCAGTAAGAGAGTGTGGGTGTAATACCCGCCGCAGAGCCTGCACTGTTGTGTCCCCTTCAGCTCTCCAAACACAATATGTGGGAGATTCGGATGCCCTCCTGTTGCTGCTTGAAACATCATGTAAAACCCCATTTAAAACAGCCCTGTTTATTCTGTGCTCTATTCAGAAAGTGGTTGCCAAATGCAATTAAGGTTTCTTGCTGAATAGAATTCCTATGCTATGCTAGTTTAGGTATTACTGGCTGTGGGCAGGGTTAACGCAGGGAAGCTGGCAGTTTTGAACAAGACGATGTACTGATTCATATTCTGCCACATAACTGCAAATGTTAATAAGATGGGCAAACAACTCAAGAAATGTCTAGAGAGATTCAATCATATTTACATGCGCTGTATGAAAACACATTTTTTTCCTGAGCACAGTCAAGGACTTTTGGAATCGTGAAAGGATAGGGTTCTGGAAGCCTGCCCGAAAGCTCTTCTATGGCACTGTTTTGTTTTGTACGTCGATAACATGAGCAGGAATTTGAGAGAGGATTCTTAAATCAATATTTTGACCCTTGTGTGGACCAGCCATACCAATTCCGATGGACATAAAATAGATATGAAATTGAAATGTAAGCGTTGCATCGAGATAATCAAACGTAATAGTTGCTGGAAGGTCTGCAGAGGCATTCAGTTCCCATTACACCAGTGACCTGGACCCCCTGCCTAACAGTATTGATCTAACCGAACACAGCGGCCGATTAATCATAGCTCTGTCATGTCTCCTTTCCGTACTGTCCTTAGCCCACAGAACACACAGATGCATTGCACACATTGACGTGAGTGGAAGGCTTTGTCTGATTTGCATACTATTTTAAACGTTTCCATTATTCCATTCATCATGAGCGGAAAGGTATCAGACATTTGTGATTTTGCCCCCAACCGTAGATCCGTATTTGTGGATTTCATGAGACATCAATTGTTGGGGATGGAATTACTGCTGGTATATGCCACCAATGTAAATCCCTGATGATAATCCTCATCAGGAAGCATTATCAGGAAGTTGCTTAGTGATATGAATGATTACTGGTATTTTTACTTACAGTTGTTTTGATATGGTTTTATTGAGCAATCCGATAAACAACAGTTATCTCTCGTGTTTTCTGTTTGACTCCCGTCCTCTCGATCCCTTTAGTTGTCACTATGATAAGGGCCAAGCCCATGTCATAGCCTACTGTCACTTTAAACGCCCGACGGAATGATAAAAACAGCGAGATACGTTTTACCTGTCTGTTGCAGATGGAAAATGAACATGTCAAACATGTGTTTTGAAATGCTGCTAGCTGTTGTAACAGTCACAGGATCAAAAGTCTACACACCCGATAAAGTGGCTTGTGCTTCTGAGTAATAGGTTTAGCATTCACAGAAAGCAAAACTCAAGAGTTTCTTGACGTGGTCAAGCCATTCATTTTGGTTTAGTCTGTGTTCATTGTTCTGTGTTTTCCACCCCATCAGCAACCGTTCAGCTCTGCAGCCTCCCACACACATGCACGCTTACTTGATCGTCCATTAGACACACCCACTTATTTTAACCGCTGTGCGAATACTCACAATTCCCGTAGAGCTTGATGAAAATAGACCACAAGACTTAGAGTATCAAATTGAGTCGAAGCGTACACTAAAAATAGTCCTCTGTATTGTTTACGAGGCCAGTTTGTGTTGGCAGTGTACTGCCAGAGTGCAGCGTCACGCTCTCTGTAAAGCGACCGCATTCGCCTATTGAAAATAGCACTTCTGTCCTGAGCGGAGGAGGTGTTTGTAGCCCAATACACGCTGTTTTGTGGTTGTGGGAACTTTGTGGTCACATGAATAGTGAAGATTGAGTTTGGAGAACGACTTCTGACCAAAAGGTCATTGGTTAGGCCACCATTCAGCTCAAATGGTCCTGGAGAATATTTTGGATGGTATCCCTAAAAACGTTGCCATGGAAATTGACTCATTGTATCTCAAAATATATATATATTTTTTTTTCTCTCTCTCTCTCTCTCTCTCTCTCTCTCTCTCTCTCTGATTTGTCTTGAAGGTTAACATGATCAGGATTTAAGCTGAAAGAGTTTCTTCCCGGACTGTCTGATTACCTTACTATGTTTGCCGTGCACTCTTTGTAAACAGTGGACAGTGAAACATTGTAGTGTTGACTGAAAATGACTGACTAATCATGTGAAAACTCATTTGGAATGCATGATGAAGCCCTGTCTTGTTTCCCTGTCAGAGGACAGTAGAACGGTAGTGATGGATACCATCTGTCCAATAAACTTTTCAGTGGACTATTGGCTGACACACACAGTATGGTGTTCTCTTTTTGGCCATGTATAGCAACAGGATTTTAAGATGGGCATATTTCAGTTTTTCACCCAGGAATGGTGGCTGGAAGCCTAAACCCTTCCTGGGGACATTCTTCTGCCCTCCATAGGGAAATAATGGTTGACTTTTCATTACTTTATCGAGACAACATTTATCCATTGGGCTATTGAGCACAAATCACTCCCATAACTAATGTCTACCACATACATACCTGTTACTCCCCCCATGCTTGTGTGTCACCATTTATGCTGCGTCCATTCTCTGAAACGGTGGTTTTATCAGCAGCTTTTGTTTCCTTCTCACGTCTCTTCAGACAGAGACTGTAGTCCACCCTAGTGAGGAGCTGTAGTCCACCCTAGTGAGGAGCTGTAGTCCACCCTAGTGAGGAGCTGTAGTCCACCCTAGTGAGGAGCTGTAGTCCACCCTAGTGAGGAACTGTAGTCCACCCTAGTGAGGAGCTGTAGTCCACCCTAGTAAGGAGCTGTAGTCCACCCTAGTGAGGAACTGTAGTCCACCCTAGTGAGGAACTGTAGTCCACCCTAGTGAGGAGCTGTAGTCCACCCTAGTGAGGAGCTGTAGTCCACCCTAGTGAGGAGCTGTAGTCCACCCTACCCTAGTGAGGAACTGTAGTCCACCCTAGTGAGGAGCTGTAGTCCACCCTAGTGAGGAACTGTAGTCCACCCTAGTGAGGAGCTGTAGTCCACCCTAGTGAGGAGCTGTAGTCCACCCTAGTGAGGAGCTGTTGTCCACCCTAGTGAGGAACTGTAGTCCACCCTAGTGAGGAGCTGTAGTCCACCCTAGTGAGGAGCTGTAGTCCACCCTAGTGAAGAACTGTAGTCCACACTAGTGAGGAGCTGTAGCCCACCCTAGTGAGGAACTGTAGTCCACCCTAGTGAGGAGCTGTTGTCCACTGTCCACCCTAGTGAGGAGCTGTTGTCCACTGTCCACCCTAGTGAGGAGCTGTAGTCCACCCTAGTGAGGAGCTGTTGTCCACCCTAGTGAGGAGCTGTAGTCCACCCTAGTGAGGAGCTGTAGTCCACCCTAGTGAGGAGCTGTTGTCCACCCTAGTGAGGAGCTGTAGTCCACCCTAGTGAGGAGCTGTAGCCCACCCTAGTGAGGAACTGTTGTCCACCCTAGTGAGGAGCTGTTGTCCACCCTAGTGAGGAGCTGTTGTCCACTGT
Organism: Oncorhynchus nerka; assembly: GCF_034236695.1. Lineage (NCBI taxonomy): Eukaryota > Metazoa > Chordata > Actinopteri > Salmoniformes > Salmonidae > Oncorhynchus > Oncorhynchus nerka. The sequence continues at coordinate 58,858,984 of NC_088401.1, forward strand.
CCACCCTAGTGAGGAACTGTAGTCCACCCTAGTGAGGAGCTGTAGTCCACCCACCCTAGTGAGGAGCTGTTGTCCACCCTAGTGAGGAGCTGTAGTCCACCCTAGTGAGGAGCTGTAGTCCACCCTAGTGAGGAGCTGTAGCCCACCCTAGTGAGGAACTGTAGTCCACCCTAGTGAGGAGCTGTTGTCCACCCTAGTGAGGAGCTGTTGTCCACTGTCCACCCTAGTGAGGAACTGTAGTCCACCCTAGTGAGGAGCTGTAGTCCACCCACCCTAGTGAGGAGCTGTTGTCCACCCTAGTGAGGAGCTGTAGTCCACCCTAGTGAGGAGCTGTAGTCCACCCTACCCTAGTGAGGAACTGTAGTCCACCCTAGTGAGGAGCTGTAGTCCACCCTAGTGAGGAGCTGTAGTCCACCCTAGTGAGGAGCTGTTGTCCACCCTAGTGAGGAGCTGTTGTCCACCCTAGTGAGGAGCTGTAGTCCACCCTAGTGAGGAGCTGTAGTCCACCCTAGTGAGGAGCTGTAGTCCACCCTAGTGAGGAGCTGTAGTCCACCCTAGTGAGGAGCTGTTGTCCACCCTAGTGAGGAGCTGTTGTCCACCCTAGTGAGGAGCTGTTGTCCACCCTAGTGAGGAGCTGTTGTCCAGCCTAGTGAGGAGCTGTGCCTTCTCTGCTCCGGCTCTGAATGGACCATTCTTTTCACCAAAGCCAGGTGACAGGCCTGATTTACCACCACTGACCAGAAATGAAATAGCAGGCCTCTCCTGCCCCCACCATAGCTCTCAGACCAGCCCTTGTCTGCAGACCCAAGCTTGGTTACGAGGGGCCGCAGAGCATAGGGCCCCTCCGAAAGAAAGTCAAAGCACTCAAACGTCTCCATCCCGGGAGTTGTTTTCCTCTTTTTGGTGCAAATGGAGAGGCCTCACTATATTCTGGCCAGCTGACAACACAAATATCGCTGTAAAGCATCGAGGACTGTTTATTTATCCTACACCAGGAGTGGAATGCTCCCCAAAGAGGGATGAAGATGGTGTTTGGATGACCTATCATTGACCAGCAGGCTCCACTGTCATGACACATTGTCATAGATGTAGGAATCGTGGACGTAGTACGGGTGACGTAAAATCATTAGAAATGGGAGGGATGTCAGTGGAAGTGACCATTCAAATAACTTTGTGCTAGATATGTGGACCGCTTATTTGTCAGGAAGTCATTGCTTACAGAATGCACAGCCTCAACGGACTAAAATATCCTTCAAATGATAGTATTTGGTTGTTCTATGGTTATCGTCATAGTTGCCGTTGACTTCATAGTTGCTGAGTCGGTGTTTACAGATTGTGGATCAGGTTTGTATTCCTGTATGCTGGTTAGTCTCTGGGTCTGCGTGTTGAGCGCTACTTGGCTGTGCTGAAGACAACCATAATTCCCCACGAATGCTGTATTTACCACGAGCAGTCTGACAGCCAAGCAAATTACAGGTCTTCTGTGTCTGTGTATCTATGAGACCTTTGGTGTTGCACCGCAGAAACATGACTCAAGACATGGTTGAAGAACTCTGTCTCTTTGCCTTCTAGGTGATGGCCTTCTGGAATGCAGCATGGCCCTGCCAACAATCCCCGGTTTCATAGAACAAGATTAGTATTCTCTTTAGGTTTCTGTATAGGCATGTCGGTTCTCGTTTCGATACAGGGATCTTTAATTAGGTCTTAATTTGATTTGAGGAAAATAAATGCCCTATAATTTCGGGCAAGCCAACGGTTCGCCTTGCAACGGGGGGTAAAGCGTGCTAAAGACAGGGTGGTATGCCAGACTGACTCCGACTCTCATGCCAAGAATAACTTTGCAAGTACCTGGGTTTTACAGCGAGCTCTGTGAACATTCCATGGGCTGAGCGTTAAATCTGGTGCGTGGACATGCTGAACAAAATGGTTCCAGACTCCCTGCTGCACACCGATAACAGATAGAGGTTGATTTGAAGTGACGACAAATAAAACACGATTGGCATCCAAGGCCGGACACGTTACTCTGTGCCGAAAATCTGTGCCGAAAATCATAAAGAGTGGGTCAAAAAGGGTGGAAGATAGCTCGGCGGTTAAGAGAATTGGGCTAGTAACCGACAGGTCGCTGGTGCGAATCCCAGAGCCGACTGGATGAAAAATCTGTTTATATGTGCCCTTGAGCAAGGCACTTAACCCTAAATTTCTCCTGTAAGTCACTCTAGGCAAGAGAGTCTGCGCTAATGACAATAAATGTCAAAGAATATGTATTAATTAGGTCATTAAGAGTTGAACCATGGCAAGATGCAACCAAAACAATACTGTTCTTTTTAGTAACTATTTTTTGCTGGTTAGGTCATGTGGTCAGGATAAATGGCAGGCTCTAGTTGTGAAACATAGTATCACCATCAGTTTAATGCAGGCTTTCAAAATGTCATCTGGAGGAAAAGGCTAGTCATTGGTGCAGCTGCATGCAAAAAAAGAGGCTTCATGTCAATCCAGCTGTAGATATAGTGACCCGTTGTGGGTCAAAGACTGAGCTGAGCATAGCCACCCAGGTGTGCTGCCTTATGAATTCATCTCATACCACTATCCTGTAGAATCTCTGGAATACAACACAGCGTTTCATTGGCTGGATATTTCCCCTAATCAGTCTGCAGGCTCTGCAGTGGTTCACATAAATCATCTTTGATAGATGTTTTCCTGCAGCGTGTGATGCGTTTTCATGCAGGTGGCTTGATGGGACCATTAGATTGTAGACTGTAATACTAGGCTGTACTAAATGGCCCGAAGTGTATACCTTTCAGTGTTCCCCAGTCCACTCAGTTACCACAACAGGTCTAACTGGAAGGTCTCCTCTCCCGTTTTGAAATTCAGGAGAGGACACGTTCGGACAAGACCCATTCAAGCTTGTGCCGCCATTGTTTGAATGTTTATGTAGTTGTTTCCAGTGGCACGTTTAATTCTGCTTCTCATGTCAGGATGCCGCGTAAGGACATAAATGGCACAGAATTCATTGACATAGTAATGTTTCTCCCAACAAATAAACTTGAGTACAGTTACAGTTTTCATTTCTTACTTGTTTTAAATGAATACCGACTTCCATCTATATTTCATTTCTCAATAACAAATAGACTATGGCATCTTTTCCGCAGTTCACTAAGATTTATCTAATGTAATCAGCGTTCGAGCGTGCAGCAAACATATTTCAAAATGAAAAGGCAACTGAAGCTTTTAAGACTTATTTTTCTACAGACGGTTTGAGCAGAGTCTCGACCCACATACTTGTGTTTGGGAGGCTGCCATTTTCAATGTTGGAGCCAAGACCTCTGCAGCTGTTGGACGGGCGTTTGTCGAGTTGGGGGGGGGGGGGTCACGGCAGGCTAGAGCAGAGGAGCTAGGGTTTCTGTTTACCTTTTGGATCTTATGACTTAATATGGTGGTTCGCGAAGAATGTGACAAATTTGAGACGCTGTCGGTCAGAACCAGGTTCATGGGTCAGAACCTGTAACCACCCCCCACTCCATACACACACACCCTACCTCATTTGTCATCTGACAACGGTTCCTCATTTTGTATTGGACTATGTCTCTCGTGGCTACTATCCAGTTCCGTAACGAGCAGCAGCTGGCTCAGAGGCCTGTACTCGGCGCTGCATCCCTGGCCTGATGAATGCGTCAGTTGTTGGTTGGTTAGCTGTCCCTCTCTGTTCAGACCCCTGCCATCCATGCTCGTACTGTTGCAGCCCCCCAGTTACAATTGACTGTGGTCCAGTTGACCTGGAAAAGTTTCAAGGTCTTGGCATCATGTCCTTCCTTGCCTGCAGTTAAAAGAAAACACGCTTCTTGAAAGGCCTGTGCAACATGAGTCATGCAGACCTCTGATAGCAGTTAATTGTGTAGCTAGTGACTACATCTGCTACTGTGATGAGCCGAAGTTGTTGCCTCAACTTTCTCTTGTGTTCATCTGTGCCACACGAGGAGAACAATGATATTGCCACGACTGCACAGCAGAGTTTCAGGCCATATGAAGTGATGTCTGTGATGACTCAAGTGGGAATTGTAGGTCAGAATTCCTCCATTTATAGTCATTTAATGAAAAGACCTATGGTGTGTTCAGACAGGGGGCCCATGCTTGTTCATTTCTTTCTTTTCCTTTCTCTGGGCCTCTGGAAATGTTTTCAGGGATAATGCTCTATTTCAAGATGGCTGTGGTTAACTTGCTCTCTCTCTTTTCCCCCTCTTGACTTTTCCACATCATCAGTGTTCATAATGTACATATGAACAACCGTGTAGGAACTGGGGGGGACAGTAGTCTCTAAACTGTAGGAGAGAAGGAGTGCATTCGTTGTTCATCATTGCCTCGAGAGATAAATAACTGCTACAAGTTGCTATGCAGTGTCGTCTGATTCACTGATCCTCTGATGGCGGGTTACATGTGTCTAAATCAAACACTGAGATAACCTTTTAAAAGACAGCATGCTGAGGCAAAAGCTCCCGGCTGGCTAAAATGGACTTTTAGGTCATCTGTCGTAGATATCGTTCAGTCCCCCCTCTTAATGGCCTCTGCCTCCTCTCGGGCGGTGGGTTTCCTGTCTCCGCTGGAGGGATCCCGAATGCTTAGCGGAGAATGAGACTGAGGTGGAGCAGGAGGCCACAGGGCCTGGAAGAGGCAGTGGAAAATACTCTGTTGCTAAAAACATTGACTGACACACAGAGGCTTTGGGTCATTGGGTTCTAAGTAATATTATGGTGATCCTACTGTACTCTGTTATTAGTGACTACATTATGTAGGACAGATTAGCTGCATTGTTTTTTGTCGTTTCTGTTATAGCATGGAATGGTATTATACCACAGATAGCCGTTTGTAATGATTAGGAATAGCATTTTATAATGTAGAACGTAATTAACCCTGACTTGCATGAAACGTTTTATATTCCTCAAGGATCGGTTTATCGCACATGTATGAGTACTGCCAGGTTCATGTGTCGAAAGCTACAATGACAATGATTAGAGGGGTTGTGCCTCGTGTACCTACAGGTGTGGTTCCATTGCCTCTGTGCTGGATAAGGTTTCATAGTCTTATTAATGGAGGGCACAATGCCACAGGCTTTGTGATACTTCTGCACAGACAATCAAACCAACCCAGTTTGTAGTATTAATGGCACTGATTGATTCTGAGCATGTTGATTGTGTCTAAACAATGTCATTAGTCTCTGTCTAGAATCCTCTCAGATCCTTACTTTGCAATGTTTGTTTTATTTATTAAGGTACCTTCATTTAATTAACCCGGTTACCCTAACCCAGGCAGCAGGAATTAACCCGGTTACCCTAACCCAGGCAGCAGGAATTAACCCGGTTACCCTAACCCAGGCAGCAGGAATTAACCCGGTTACCCTAACCCAGGCAGCAGGAATTAACCCGGTTACCCTAACCCAGGCAGCAGGAAACGAGCCCATTTCTTCAGGAAACATTTAGAAGTGGCTTGTTTTTGATGATCTAGGCAATTAGATAAAAGAAAGGAATTTAACACCCGTTTCCCACAGCAGGAGGCTAGTTTAGAATTGAGAAATATGTCAACATTGAACGAGTCTCTTGTTTCCCCAGAAGGCCTAAGACCATGGGAACAGTAAATACATCGATGCGGAAATGCTTCCCCTGCCCTTGGGTGTGTAGCCTGAGCTAACTGCTTCAACATGAAGGAAGTTTCCCTCTACATGTCTGTTAGCAGTCTGGCATGGAGCTCATTTTCCCTATCTGGGAAAGGATTGCTACTGCACATTAGTGGGGTCATTCATTAAGACCCATGGTGATTTCTTTCTAAAGGTCTGGTCTGTGCATGTAGTCTGTTAATGAGTGAAGCAGTAGAGTTGTCTTATGGCCATTGGTGTACTATAAAATGGAAATGTCTCCCAGATGTTACCTACTTTGTGGCTTTTCTCTCAAATATATTACAGTACAGGTTTCAATGCATGTTTCTGAGGTATGTGAGGAGAGGTCATTTTAATTAATTAGTTGGGCCCTGAGCTTTAATGAATTAGTTGGGTCCTGAGCTTTAATGAATTAGTTGGGCCCTGAGCTTTAAGGATTTTGATGTGTATTGTATAAGAGAGTCTTATTTGCATACTTTATTTTCCAAAACTACTTACACTGAACAAAAAATATAAATGCACCATGTAAAGTGTTGGTCCCATGTGTTATGAGCTGAAATAGAAGATCCCAGAAAGGTTCCATACGCACAGCAATCGTATTTCTCTCAAATTTTGTGCACAAATTCATTTACATCCCTGTTAGTGAGCATTTCCTCTTTGCCAAGATAATCCATCGACCTGACAGGTGTGGCATATCAAGAAGTTAGTTAAAAAGCATGATCATTACACAGGTCCCTTGTGCTGGGGACAATAAAAGGCCACTCTAAAATGTGCAGTTTTGTCACACAACACAATGCCACAGATGTCTCAAGTTTTGAGGGACTGTGCAATTGGCATGCTGACTGCAGGAATGTCCACCAGAGATGTTGCCAGAGAATTGAATGTTACTTTCTCTACCATAAGCCACCTCCAACATTGTTTTAGAGAATTTGACAGTGCGTCCAACCGGCCTCACAACTGCGCACCACATGAATGGCGTTGTGTGGGAGAGCCGTTTGCTGATGTCAGCATTGTGCACAGAGTGCCCCATGGCGGCGATGAGGTTTTGGTATGGACAGACATAAGCTATGAACACGATGGCAATTTGAATTCACAGAGCTACCGTGACGAGATCCTGAGGCCCATCGTTGTGCCATTCTTCCACCGCCATCACCTCATGTTTCAGTATGATTTCTGCCAATATCCAGCAACTTTTTACAGCCATTGAAGAGGTCTGGGGCAGCATTCCACAGGCCACAATCAACAGCCTGATCACTCTATGTGAAGGAGATGTGTAGCGCTGCATGAGGCAAATGGTGGTCACACCAGAAACTGACTCGTTTTCTGATCCAAGCCCCTACTTTTTTAAAGGTATCTGTGACCAACACAAATACCTTTAAAAATATATATATATCTGTATTCCCAGTCATGTGAAATCCATAGATTAGGGGCTAATGAACTTTTGACTGATTTCCTTATGAATTGCAAGTCAGTAAAATCTTTGAAATTGTTGCATGTTGCGTTTTATATTATTGTGCAGTATATTTTACAATATTATTGATATGTCTTTGGTTAAATGTATTGGACTGATAATGTATTGTGTTTTCTTAGGATAATCAAAGGCCTTATGCATCAAATACCCCTTTAGAGCGTCAATTACAGCAGCTTTGTTTTCCATAGTCCTTCACAAAAGATCTGCCATATCGATGCTGAACTGATTACTCTGCCAGAGACCAGGGTCATGCTCTCAATTCCTTTGAAAGGTTTTATTTTAACAACATGGCTTTGCCACTAATTAGTCTCTGCTTTAGGAAATGGAAGCTTGATGTAATATAATTTTTCAAAGGTAAAAGATCAATGGGAAAATGGAGTGACTATATTCTGAAGTTCAGACGTCTTTCTGAGAATTTAAGGTCACCATGGGAAAATGTATTACTTATCTTCGTATGAGTGCTGAAATTCAGTGTAAAGACTAATTATACCCGCTCTTTATTACTCTGATACACTGTAACACTGCCATATTAATATTGGAAATGTGTGGGAAAAAGTTGGCGGAAATAAAAGTTTGTGGTAAACTAATAGGTTTTTTTTCTATATTTTCTAGGATTCCGTAAAATCAGCCTGGATGACCTCCGTAAAGCCTACATCGTCAAGGACGTGCAGCAGTACATCCTCCACAGACTCGACCAGGAGGAGGCCCTTCGCCAGCATCTTACCAAGGAGACGGCCGAGATGCTCAACCAGCTGCACATCAAAAGCAGTGGCTGCTTCCTGTACCTGGAACGAGTGCTGGACGGGGTGGTGGAGAACTTCATCATGCTGCGAGAGATCCGTGACATCCCCGGCACCCTCAATGGCCTCTACTTGTGGCTCTGCCAAAGGCTGTTTGTCCGGAAGCAGTTTGCCAAAGTCCAGCCCATCCTCAACGTGATCCTCGCCACCTGCAGGCCGCTTACTGTCAAGGAGCTTTACTATGCTGTCTGGACCAAAAACATGGCCCTCACCATGGAGGACTTTCAGAAGAAGTTGGACATCCTCTCCAAGTTGTTGATCGATGGCCTCAGAAGTACTAAGATCCTCTTTCACTACAGTTTTGCCGAGTGGCTCCTGGATGTTAAGCATTGTACCCAAAAGTACTTGTGTAATGAAGCAGAGGGACATAGAATGATGGCAATGAGTTACACTTGCAGGGCCAAGCAGCTCAAACCGCTGGAGGTGCAGGAGTTTGCCCTGCATCTGATCAAATCCAACCTGCAGATAGAGCCTTTCAACCTGGCTCTTTGGATGGTGTGGAATGGCACACCGACTAAAGACTCTCTTTCCACCTCCATACCTAAAGAACAGGAGGTGCTGCAGCTTCTGGTCAAAGCTGGGGCTCATGTCAACAACGAGGACGACCATGCCTCTTGCATAGTGCAGCAGGCACTGGAGAGAGAGGATTCCATTCGGACATTGCTAGACAATGGGGCCTCTGTGAACCAATGTGATTCCAGTGGCAGAACTTTGCTGGCCAATGCTGCGTACAGTGGAAACCTGGATGTGGTGAACTTTCTCATATCCAGAAGAGCTAACATGGAGCTGGTGGACAGCCATGGACAAACGGCACTTACTCTTGCTGCAAGACAAGGGCATACTAAGGTGGTCAACTGCCTCATTGGCTGTGAGGCAAACATCAATCACACAGACCACGATGGGTGGACCGCCCTTAGGTCTGCAGCCTGGGGTGGGCATTCGGAGGTGGTGTCTGCTCTCCTCTACGCCGGTGCCAAAGTTGACTGTGCTGATGCCGACAGCAGAACCGCCTTGAGAGCCGCAGCTTGGGGAGGCCATGAAGACATCGTGCTGAACCTCCTCCAACACGGGGCAGAAGTCAACAAAGCAGACAATGAAGGAAGGACAGCTCTCATTGCAGCGGCATACATGGGGCACAGAGAAATCGTAGAGCACCTCTTGGAGCACGGGGCAGAGGTGAACCATGAAGATGCGGACGGAAGGACAGCCCTCTCAGTTGCTGCTCTCTGTGTGCCTGCCAGTAAAGGTCATGCCTCTGTCGTAAGCCTCCTCATTGACAGGGGTGCAGAGGTGGACCACTGCGACAAAGACTGCATGACCCCCCTCCTTGTGGCTGCCTATGAAGGACATGTGGACGTAGTTGATCTGCTGCTGGAAGGTGGAGCTGACGTGGATCACACTGACAACAATGGCCGAACGCCTCTTCTTGCAGCAGCATCCATGGGCCATGCCTCTGTTGTCAATACCCTGCTTTTCTGGGGTGCAGCTGTAGACAGCATCGACAGTGAAGGAAGGACTGTTCTGAGCATAGCGTCCGCTCAAGGGAATGTAGAGGTGGTCCGAACTCTGCTGGACAGAGGGCTAGATGAAAATCACAGAGATGACTCAGGCTGGACCCCACTGCACATGGCCTCATTCGAGGGTCACCGGCAAGTATGCGATGCCCTCATTGAGCAAGGTGCCCGATGCACAGAGGTGGATAACGATGGTCGAATACCCCTGATATTGTCTGCGCAAGAGGGTCACTATGACTCTGTCCACATTCTTCTGGACAACAAGTCTTGCATCGACCAGAGAGGTTACGATGGGAGGAATTCTCTCAGGGCAGCTGCACTGGAAGGCCACAGGGATATTGTTGAACTGTTGCTGAGTCATGGTGCTGATATAGATTATAAAGACGCAGACGGACGCCCAACATTATACATATTGGCACTTGAGAATCAGCTAGCAATGGCGGAGTACTTCCTGGAAAATGGGGCCAATGTGGAAGTCAGCGACACAGAGGGAAGGACGGCCCTCCACGTGTCCTGCTGGCAAGGGCATGTAGAAATGGTCAGGATGCTGATCAACTATCATGCCGACGTGAACTCTTGTGACAACGAGAAGCGATCGGCCCTCCAGTCAGCAGCTTGGCAAGGCCACGCAAACGTTGTGCAGTTCTTGATTGACAATGGTACTCACGTGGATAATACATGTAATCAGGGGGCAACAGCGCTTGGCATTGCTGCCCAAGAGGGGCACAGAGATGTAGTGCAGATCCTTCTGGAGCATGGCGCTGACCCCAACCACGCAGACCAGTTTGGACGCACAGCCATGCGTGTGGCTGCAAAAGGGGGGCATTCAATGATCATCAAACTTCTTGAGAAGTATGGGGCCTCGAGTCTTAATGGCTGTAGTCCTTCGCCAGTACACACTATGGAACAGAAAATCCCACTCTCTGTGTCTGGGAAAATGCACTCCCTCACAATAAAATCCAACAGCTCTGGCAGCACAGGAGCTGGAGATATGCAGTCATCGGGACGTGGTTTACAGAACGGTCCTGTCCACGCCTTCAGCTCCCCTTCGGAATCTCCTGACTCTACCGTGGACAGACAGAAGTTGTCTCTCTCAAATAATTCCCTCAAGAGTTCTAAGAACTCCTCACTGAGAACCACCTCGTCCACAGCGACTGCACAGACTGTGCCGATAGATAGTTTCCACGGAATGACCTTCACAGAGCAAATCCAGCAACACTCTCTGCCTCGCAGTCGGAGCCGACAGTCCATCGTCTCACCTTCCTCCACCACCAAGTCCATTGGACATCAGCAGGGCTCTCAGAGTGAATTTGACTGGGCTCAGGTTAAGCCGGGTCTCAAGTCGACCAAAGGGAGTAAGACCGAAAATACCACATCCAACAGCAAAGGGGGGTCTGGAGACAAGAAAAGGCTCAAGAGCATTGGCTCAACCCAGGGTCAGGTGTTAGAATATGAGATGACCCAGTTTGATAAGAGGATTGCGCTCAACAAGTCTGTAGCGAGCATTGCGGTGAAAGATCCTCATTGCAAGATCATGGTTGGTGGCTCCACCCAGCCAGAAGTGGGACTGACCCAAGAGCAGTTATTCATCCAACAGCAGAGCATTGCAGAGAAGAAGCGAAATGGCATTATGACAAACCCCAACTACCATCTTCAGGGCAATCAGGTTTTCCTCGGGAGGGTTTCTGTCCATAGGACTGTACAGAATAGAGGGCACCAGGACGTTCTGGAGAACTACCCCATAGGGGAGACTGAATTAAGCCTTAAACAAGTCTTGAAACTGCAGATAGAAGGATCTGACCCTGGGTTTAACTACAAAAAGGAGACTCCATTATAGCTGGTAAGGGTTTAAACTAATCTGATGTCATGCTTTTTTCCTAAGCATTAACCACCGACTCTAGAGTTCTTCTGGTGTTCAACAGTTGTTTTATTAATGATTTAATAAGTAGATGATCAATTCAGACGGGCTTTATTTTCAGTATGGTTTCAAATGGTTTCATTACATCTTGAAGATAGAAGATCTAGTTAACAACATGCAGGGATGGGATGAAGGCTGAAGATCAGAATCCCCGTGTACTAGTATACATGTCTGTATATTACTTGTATGATTGATTGCCACGTTGTTGATACAGTATGTTGTTATTAAAATACAATCTAATGACTCACTCACCACTACTGGAAACACTGTATGGAAATATCCTGTCAATATTCTATTATCATTAGTAGAACATAAACAAACTTGAACATGACTGATGCATTTCAAAGAATGTCCTTTTCTGGCCAAGAAGACTACGATGTTTTCCAACTCAGCACTAAACCCAAATCATTTTCATTGCCGTTTCAGATGTCTTGAATGCCATATCGTCATGCAGACATCGGAGGGAATGTGCCAAAGCAACTATGTTCATCCGCATAAGAACCGATTGAATTGTTTTCCACTCTCAAGTGGAACACCTCAGAAAACCTAAGGGAAGAATGTTGATCGCTGCACAAGGCTTACATGAACTGATACTTCAATGTGCCTACATCTGTTACAGTCTTCTCAGTGTAATCATGCACACTATCATTTAATTTAATGTATTGATATTTATGCAGTGTATGCACTTTTTAAAAAGAGAATGACAAACATGCATTTGTTCAGTCTCCCGTTTATGCTCATGTGGTTCAAACTAATTGTTCAAAAGGATCATATATATATTTTGTGTGTGTTGTTTTGTCCTGGAATCATACACACCAACAGCAATTTACCACTGAGTTCATCGTCACATCAGATCAGAGGGACATCAAGATAATCGATGACATGGGATAATGTTGCACGCGTTGATACTCTGTCTTTCTGAAAACCCCAAATAATCGGTGTTAACTTTGTTCAGTGTGCTAAGCATATACTATATATAAAAAGGTATGTGGACACCCCTTCAAATGAGTGGATTCTGCTATTTCAGACACACCTGTTGCTGAGGGGTATAAAATCGAGCACGCAGAAATGCAATCTCCATAGACAAACATTGTCAGTAGAATGGCCTTACTGAAGAGCACAGTGACTTTCAACATGGCACAGTCATATGATGCCACCTTTCCAACAAGTCAGTTCGTCTGGGTTTGGTGGATGCCAGGAGAGCGCTACCTGCCCCAATACATAATGTCAACTATAGTTTGGTGGAGGAGGAATAATAGTCTGTGGCTGTTTTTCATGTGGTGGCAGGTAGCCTAGTGGTTAGAGTGTTGGATTTGTAACCGAAAGGTTGCTAGATCAAGTCCCAGAGCTGACAAGGTAAAAATCTGTTGTTCTGCCCCTGAACAAGGCAGTTAACCCAGGCTGTCAATGAAAATAAGAATGTGTTCTTAACTGACTTGCCTCATTAAATAGAAAACAGTTCAGGCTAGGCCCCTTAGTTCCAGTTAATGGAAATCTTAATGCTGTGACATTCTAGACAATTCTGTGCTTCCTACCTGTTTAAGCATGTCAATGCCCCTGTGCACAAAGTGAGGTCCATACAGAAATTGTTTTTCAAGATCGGTGTGGAAGAACTTGACTGGCCTGCACAGAGCCCTGACGTCAGCACCTTTGGGATGAATTGGAATGCCGACTGCGAGCCAGGCCTAAATGCCCGGCCTCACTAATGCTCTTGTGGCTGAATGGAAGCAAGTCCCGCAGCAATGTTCCAACATCTAGTGGAAAGCCTTCCCAGAAGAGGAGGAGGCTGTTATAGCGGCAAAGGGGGGGGACCAACTCCATATTAATGCCTATGATTTTGGAATGAAATGTTTGACGAGCAGGTGTCCACATACTTCTGGTCATGTAGACTATGCTGTGTGTAATATGATAATAGTTAAGGCAATTTGCTATACAAGTATAATCAAGCATATTTATTTAGGAAAAAGCCACTTTCATTTGTATTGTAAGCTCTATCATGGTGCTGTGTTCAAAAAAAATCCTGCAGTTATTTTGGACTCCATTTTGGTCAACTTAATTCTATTTTCTTTGCTATGTGTATTGTAGTACTGCAGATACAGTACCTAAAGGGGGAGAGTTCGATGAAAACGTTAAACCAATGTGATTTCATTTTGTCCCTGTGGGACTTTGAATTTGTTTTTGTGTGCATTTAAATTGATTAAAATAACCGTTAGTATTCTGTCGACTACAGAGTTTGGTGCTGAATGCAAATGTCTCAAGCTTAAGCCGGGGTGAATGCATTCGTTGACAGAATTCTATATATAACCCCGCAATGCAAGAAACTAAATTCAAGCTTTGTTTCCCCTATTGTAGTGTGGCTATGTTTTGATAATTGCAGTATATTTTGGGGCAAGACACAAAAAAGGCTTAAGGTTCACTTGTCACGACTTCACCTAGTAGTAGACTTCAATAATATGATGTTTTTTAGGCATTGTTTGAAATGTATGCCTATCATGCCAAAGTTGAAACAGCTTTTTTTCTTCTCCGCCCGAGCGGCTGCAGATCAGTTGCCCCAGCTCTGGCTCCCCTGGCAAGGGAGGGTCCTGGAGATGGTGCTTTCGGATTGGAAACATGTGTTTCTAATGGACTATGTGGAGCCTGTGTGAGCATTGGCGTGTCATATTTTTTTGCAGGGCTTTTCACAATGTTCACAGTGAGCAATTTTGTGCCAAGAGAGAGAGAAAAAAATGGACCGCTGTCGCATATGCACAAACACATACGGTATAAAGCCCAAGTCACAGCCCTCCGCTCTCCAGTACAGCATGAAGGTGTGCTACAGTATGAAGGTAGAAAGGAAACATTTTAGGATCAATTCTGGACGAGTATTCAAACTTGTTTCGCCATCTATCAAACTGTCATTACTTGTCTTGCCTGTGTTGTCTGTAATATTGTTTCAAATTGACCCTAAACAATTTGATTGTAAATAGCTTACCATGTACATTGAACTTTTCATTCAAAAAGCGTATTTCCTGTACTCTGTTAAGCCGAATTTTCTGATGTATATTAAAGTGCTTAATAAAACATATTTGCTTTACTGCTGGAAGTTAGACTCTCTATTGTTCCATTATTGTAATTTAATTATCGCCACATTCTCAATGAATCCTTTTAACCACTGTACCGGACTCTTAACAGAGATGCATACTATGCCATGTCTGTTCCCTATTAGATAACCTTACGTGTCGAAGGCCATTACATGCATCCCTGAGCATTGAGCAACCGTTTCTTCTCTTGTCAAATAATTGCCTGGTTTGGCATTGTTGCCTGCCTTAATGCGTGGAATCTCGTGAGGCCTACATATACACACAGATTGACTTGATTACTGTATCCTCTCGAGAAGTATGTCACGTTCTGGGATAGTCATTTCCCAATGAGCCTTGTGTCAATTGTGTTATCTATATATAATACATGGCTTTCTACTGTTTACTTCAGCAACGACACATAGGTCAGCAGTATGACGCAACATACAAAGGTAATCTGTTGATTCATTGGATAATGTCTTTTACTGACAAATTGACACTGAAATGTATCCAACTCACATTTTTCAACGAGTCTCCATAGTGGATATCTGACTCAAATTAAAGATTGTATTGCAACCATAATTATTTACAGCCAACTTATCCGAGTCAGTAGCCCCCAGTGGGGTGGACATTTGGTCATAATGCAGAAGGTAGATAAAGAATAGGGTCTGATTTTCCTGTTATTAAAGCTATATAACCACAGGCTACACTGTCAATCTTTCCCCACCATGCAGTTTATGGCGGAGGGCCGAACCAGGACATTGCATGCATCGCAGCACTTGGATCAAACTGAAGTGGAACAGAGGGCCCTGCCAAGCTCCATCACAGCTCTGGTTCACTCAGTTCACCACATAGGAAGAGATACATGGGGGGTCTGATCACAGGGATGGTATCGTATGTTACACGGGCGATTAAATGTTTAATCTACTTCCAAATAAATCAAGTGTTGATATTATGCTTGATTATGAAGCAGATTGAAGCAAACATTTGTAATCAAAACAGTTATTAGCAGTTTATTTTTTATAAGTTGGCGATCATAATGGTTTATTTCTCTTTTCTGTTGTCATGCTTTTGACAGTAAGTCACTTCGATCGTTGCACCCTTTTCATCCAGGCATTGACTGAACAGGAAAATGGTGTTATTTTGTGGTTTCGAATATACAAATGTAATTACTATAGGTTTAGTTGTTGGGGGGTGGAGTTGTGCCTTCAATGCAATTTCCAGCTATTCTGTAATACAGAAATGAGCCCATCAAAACAAAGAGACTAATCTTGCTCTAGGGACTTCAGAGCTTCCAACCACAAACATGGTCTTTGATATCTCCACCCTGCCAGTAATAAAGAAGTTCTGTTGTAGGTCCTCACATATAGAATGTGTTAAGGGGATTCAACCAGGGTGTTAATGAGCAAATCAGCTGGTGATGACATCATCAGGAGTGTCCATGGTTGATTCTTTCTCTTGGACTCTGCCAGTGTCCACATCTGTTTCTCCTCCTTGTGGATTCTCACAATACAACCTCTGAACAGAGCCCAATTGTTTTCCGTAGACCAATTTCAAGTAATATTGCATTCAAATTACTTGGTAAATGGACGCATCTGGCATGTTTTGATGCCAGTCTGTTCACGAGTGATCTTTAGACATGTGATGGGACAATATGCTGCTGTGGTGTTTCAAAACAAACACATTTAGTGGATGAGCTGGATTGGAGTAAGGAAGTATACTGTACATCCTGTCAGCAAAGACAGTGTAGGAGCTGGTGAGGAGCACTTTAGGGGCCATGGAGAAATCTCTCAATGGGAAATATAAGTCCACTCATTCATTTATTTTATGACAAAAGTGCCGTGAGGCATAACACTTTATCCGTCTGGTTCGCAAATTGAAATCGCCAGAGGTTCCCATTGCTAGGGTTTTCTTAATAATCATAAATATTTGCTGAACGTTCCTGCAATGAGATAATAATTTAGTGGAGGAAAAGGTTATGATTTGCGTATGCTGGATGGAGATTTATTATGTTGCAGATGGAGGTGGCAAATGAACTTCAGAGTCCCATTAAATACATGCCCTGCTGCATATCTCATTACCTGGGGAGCTGGCGCTGAATTATACGTTGGGGAAAGGGAACGTTTCTCTTCATATGAGGCAATGTTTTAAGGCAAAGGACATGACTGAACAGAGAGTAAAAGAAGACGTTAAACGACCATTTGTTAAGACTGAAATCATAAAAGCAATGTGTTAAGTAGACTTGTGTTCTGAGATGATACCCTTCAGAGGAATGAATGAATTGGCCCTCATGAGTAACAGAGCACAAAATAAACTGTTTCTAAGGCGATACTTTTCTAAGTCTTTTTAGATGTGTTTATTTTCCACTTGCTGAAGTGACCAAAGGCAGCATCAAACCAAATATTGATATGCAGTGATAAAAGCATGTCTTGTTCAATAAAGGTAACTATCTATATGACTCTATTTTGAAAGCAGGTGCATCAAGGCAGATAATGCTAATATTTCACATAAAATAACAACAGTATATGCATATTCCGTATGCCTTTGTTGCTTAAGGTTACCTAATCCCTATGATCTATCAAGAAAAGTGGATAAAAAGCCTTAAAGGACTCTCCAAAGAAAATCTGTTCTCTTTGATGCTCGAAGATGGCCCAGTATGTACACAGGTGTCCTAGTTTCACTGTAGTCTGAATACCCCTCATGACTGAACATTCATATCTGGCATTTCTTCACAATAGTTTTAGAATATGTGTTGTCACTGAGGAGACATTTCTTTTGAAAGGCTGGCCTTTAGTATGTGAATCGCCCATATACTGTACCTTTGTACCACACAGACGTAATTTCTCATTACAGATGAAGCCAAGGGAAATAAACAGCAGTTCATTACAGCCTAACCATCCCAGTGGCCAAGACAGAGGACTACATTAAACTGCTGTTTGCAGCATTTGATGCTGTAGCTTGTGATATCTTCTCTTTTTCATGTATGTGGGACACAAGGGAACTGGAATCTTGCAGAGACAGCTGGGAATAATCATCAACAGATTTGCTTTCCCCCTTTCAGCTATAAACATTGTGCACAACGGAATGAGATTGAATCTCTATTCGCTATCAAACCGCGAAACTGAGGAATATGAAAGCGCGCGCATTTATGCATATTGATAAACTACATAACAGTTTATTGCGTTTGAGCGATTATAGTAGGGAGTTGGTGAATTTTAGCAGTGGCGAATTTCTTCAGCAAATAATCCTCCCTGACTGTTGCTTGGTTCAGCTCAGGACACCAGTGCTCTTCTCTTCTCTGCTCTGCTTTCCACTGCGTCGAGCGAATACAAATATTAGGTGTCGAAGGGCCCTGGGACAAATGGCGAATTGTGGAGAAGAAACAAAAACTGTTACTGTGTATGAGGGAACTGGGAATGAGTGTGGAAGGAGCCTGGAAATCAACATAGTGAAATGACAAGCAAGGCTAGATGTGAGTGCCAGACGATAGCATGAACTCCAGAGGGCGTTGTTGAATATTGTTGAATACAGTGTGGAGAAAGGGTTTGAAGACACCGGGGAAACACAAGATGGTTAGCTGCTGGACACCAGTAAGAGTTACTTTAACCAAACAACTATGGCCATGACTCCAGGGCTAAGGCAAACTGGCGAGGCAGAACGGGATAACTCGTGGGCAGCCTGACATGTTGTCTTACTGACTGATCACTCCATCAAAACCTGCCGCTCCATCTGGCCATGCGTTAACTACCATCGAAATCATTGACCGACCCTTTGTGTGGTCGAGTGACCCTCAAAGTTAACCGCAATTCAGCACAATCAGTGCATGACCTTCCGACTCAGTACTCCCCAGATGCGCATTCTCACTGGCCCCATGGCCCTTCACGTACCCCTGAACCCCTATTCCAGGTCAGTACCTTTGACTCCTCGTAAAGGGGCCCCTTTCTGCTGCTCTGGCCAGTCAAGCAGCACATAGAGTCTGAACTCATTAACCACAGAAGCTGGGATGTGGAAGAGGTAAGGGCTCTCAAGTGGTCTGTCATTTATTTGACCTACTGACTACGTGCCACAAATACCATTTGAATATTTGCAGTGCACATAAATACATTTATTACATTTTTTATTTAACTAGGTAAGTCAGTAATGAACTAATTCTTATTTACAATGGCGGCCTACACCGGCCAAACCTGGACAACGCTGGGCCAATTGTCCGCAGCCCTATGAGACTCTCAATCACGGCCGGTTGTGATAGAGCCTGAATTCGAACCAGGGTGTCTGTAGTGACAACTCTAGCACTGAGATGCATTCCTTAGACCGCTGTGCCACTTGGGAGCCCAAACATATAGCCTTGGGTTGTAGTTACTATAACCTAGAAAGCTCCTCTCTGGCTAGGTCTGTGTATTTTTCTTGATAGCCATGTGAAACAATTTATTTTCCGCCCTTGGGTCATGTCTGAAACTTCTTTAAAAACATATCATTTCACACTGGAATGAGTAACTGAGACAAATATGTCGGGTATGACGTGTCAAGCATCTGCTATTGTGGGCTATATGGAGTTTAGAAGGGATATCAAATCGAAGTTTATTGGTCGTGTACACAGATTTGCAGATGGTATGGCAGGTGCAGTGAAATGTGGTTCTAGCTCCAACAGTGCAGTAATAATACCTGGCAATACAAAACAATACACAGAAATCCAAAAAGTAAAAAGATCGAAATTATCACACACCCACCCACCGAGTGTACAAAACATTAGGAACACTATCCTAATATTGAGTTGCAGAACAGCCTCAATTCGTTGTGCATCAACTCTACAAGGTGTCCAAAGTGTTCCACAGGGATGCTAGTCCATGTTGACTCCAATGCTTCCCACAGTTGTGTTAAGTTGTCTGGATGTCCTTTGGGTGGTGGACCATTCTTGAGTGTGAAAAACCCAGCAACATTGTAGTTCTTGAGACACTCAAGAACTGCAACATCTGGCACCTACTATCATACCCCGTTCAAAGGCACATAAATATTTTGTCTTGCCCATTCACCCTCAATGGCACATATACACAATCCATGTCTCAGTTGTCTCAAGGCTTAAAAATCTTTCTTTAACCTGTCTCCTCCCATTCATCTACACTTATTGAAGAGGATTTAACAGATGACATCAATAAGGGAGTTTAGCTTTCACATGGTCAGTCTATGTCATGGAAAATGCAGGTGTTCCTAATGTTTTTAACACTGTGTGTGTTTGTGTGTGTGTGTGTATATATAGATATATTTGTACTATTTTCTACATTGTAGAATAATAGTGAAGACATCAAACCTAGGAAATGACACATGGAATCATATAGTAACCGAAAAAGTGTGAAACAGATCAAAATATAGTTTTCTGTTTGCGATTCTTCAAAGTATCACTTTTTGCCTTGATGACAGCCTTGCACATTCATGGCATTCTCTCAACCAGCTTCACTAAATAGTCACCTGGAATACATTTCAATTAACAGGTGTGCCTTGTTAAAAGTTAATTTGTGGAATTTCGTTCCTTCTTAATGCGTTTGAGCCAATCAGTTGTGTTGTGACAAGGTAGGGGTGGTATATAGAACATAGCCCTATTTGCTAAAATACCAAGTCCATGGTAAGAACAGCTCAAATAAGCAAAGAGAAACGACAGTCCATTATTACTTTAAGACATGAAGGTCAGTCAATACAGAACATTTAAATCTAGGAGCGAGGCGTCGTGTCTGTTATGTGGCTGGATTTCCATTTATAAGCCATGATTTTCTGGAGTCCTTGCCACATAC
This sequence comes from Oncorhynchus nerka, assembly GCF_034236695.1. Lineage (NCBI taxonomy): Eukaryota > Metazoa > Chordata > Actinopteri > Salmoniformes > Salmonidae > Oncorhynchus > Oncorhynchus nerka. Next base: position 58,879,170 of record NC_088401.1, read on the forward strand.
GTCTCGTGTCTGAGCCGTTTAATTTCGACTCCACTTTGTCCCTGTACTGTCGTTTTGTCTCTGATTGCCTTATTGAGGTCATAGCTGGTCTGTTTGTACATGTCTATGTTCCCAGTCACCTTGCCATGTTTAAATGTGGTGGTTCGCGCGTTCAGTTCTGCATGAATGCTGTCATCTATCCACAGCTTTTGGTTTGGATAAGTTCTAATCATCACAGTGAGAACAACATTCTCTATGCACTTCCTGATGAACCCAGTCACCGAGTCGGTGTATACGTCATATTATTCTCAGAGGCGACCCGGAACATTTCCCAATCCGCATGATCAAAATAATCTTGAATCATAGATTCCAATTGGTCAGACCAACATTGAACAGTCCTTACCATGGGTGCTTCCTGTTTAAGTTTCTGTTTATAGGTGGGGAGGAGCAGAATGGAGGTGTGATCCGATTTGCCGAAAGGGAGGTCGGGGGATGGCATTGTAGCCGTACCGGAAGGGAGAGTAGTATTGATCCAGGGTACATGATGCGTGTGTAGCTCAGTTGATGTGTTGATAGAATTTCGGTAGCGTTTTCCTCAGATTTCCTGAGAACTGTCAAGGTGTCTGCTTTGGGGTAATGTGGTCGGAATTTGATGGTGAGGTATTCCAGACCGGGAGAACAAAATGACTTGATTTCCTGTACGTTGCCACAATCACACAATGAGTTGTTAATCATGAAAAAAAACTCTGCCTTTTTTCCCCGGAGAGTTCTTTCTTCCTGTCCGTGCGATGGATAGAGAACTCTGCTGGCTGATGGACGGGGACAATATATCCAGAGAGCCATGATTCTGTAAAACAGTCCCTGATGGCACTCTAGAAGGAGATCCTCGCCCTGAGCTTGTCTACTTTATTGTCCAGGGACTGAACGTTAGCGAGTAATATAATCTGAAGCAGTCGATGGTATGCACGCCGCCTGAGTCTGACTATGGCCCCACTTCTTACTTTTCTCCGGGCGCCAGTGTTTTGATGCTGCCCCCGGGATGAATAGAGTTGCCTCATGAAGTTCAAACAAAGGATCCAGGTCAGGGAAGTTGAATTTCTGGCAGTGACCTCTATTCTAATGTCCAAAGGTAATTTTTTGTCTGTGTGTAACACTATAAGAAACGTTCTGAGCAAATAATGTACGAAATGACACACACACAAAAATGAAACACTACAAAGTTGGCTAGGAGCTAGAAATAGGGTGACCGTGTCTGTTGGTGCCATCTTGTCCTCACACACACGATGAAGAATTAATGTCGTTACAGCCAAAACTCACAGGAGCGTTGAAATTCCATTAATGTACTGTGGTGTTTGAGGGGGTGAAACAGTGCAGGTCCAATGCTCCTTCACTTTGACAAAATGTACAATCCATCATGCAAATGGAGAGACTCAAGAGGTGAATTTTTAGTTAGTAGTCCATAAAGAAGTCCTCTTCTTCATCCTCTTCTTCTTCTTCTACATTTATTCTTTGCACTGGACAAAAGGCAAATGTATATGCTTTGTCCTCTGGAGTTACGATTACCCATGGTTACAAAGGTGATTTATATACACCAGCCATTTCACTACAAACCAGTTATCTTCTAAAGAAATGGGACAATTACGGAGGCTTGAACCTAATGCATTGCAGGACCTACATAATGATGGATTGCCTCTGAGTTCAAAGGATGTGTAGGCTCTACATGACCAAGTTTCAAGTTTTAATCACGTACAGCAGAATATGTCCAGCTGAATTCATTGCCTTGCCTTATACGAGAATCACTCAAAGCCCAAGACCAAGGCTGCAACAGATTAACATATAAATGGAACTACAGGCAAGCTCTTCGCCCCTCATTTCCTATCTGTTTATTTAGACTTTCTGTGAGGTCAGTGGGATTTCAATGAGAGATGGGTGTCTTGTGAAATGGATTTACCACACAAGAGGAGACAACGTGGGTGGAAATGTTTTCTTCCCTTTTCCATCCCATAATGCATCCACTTTGTCAAGGTATCTTTGACACAAGTTCTCCACTACACTTTTGTGTGACAAAAAGCCTAGGTACATAGTACATTCAATGAATGGCCTCTCTGTTTGGTATGTTGAAAGGGTATTTCACATAGAAAGTATTGCATAAGCGGCAATAGTTACATAACACCACTCCAGTGGAGAATAATCATTCAAAAGCCACACTAATTATGGAGTGTTGCAAAGACAGCTTCTGAGCACCACAAACCTGAGAGCGTTCCTCAATCATTCTCTGCTAAGGGTTTTCTCCTAGCTTTATTTCAGCCCTCAAACATGCACTAAATTAAACTAAACCAACACATGTAGCACTGTAATTGCATGTTACGCTAGCTTTGTTATTTTGAGAGGTGCAGCTAGTTTTTATGCATGTGTGTGGGTTTGCTGTGTTTACCGCATTTGACAGAAATGATATATGTACAATAAGACAATATTTCTGTCTTGTAATATGGTATTTGCGAGTGATGGAGGGATGATTTCATAAAATTGCCAGTTTTCAGAGAGGGCTGATTTGAAGAAGGGCATTTGATTGTCATAACTGCAGAATGTGTTCAACAGGTTTGACTACATTGTTAATAACTACCTTGAATATGTGCTGTACTGCATAAGAGACAAACACCTAACAAAAGTGGGCTTTTATGAAAGCATGTGTTAAACAGCACGCTTTATTGCATTGAAACAGGGAACAGAGCAGGAAGAGAGAGAAACCTGTGTGCGGCCAGCGCTGAATGGCTGAGTCATTGGTAGATGCTTACCACCCTCAGAGTGCAGACCACCCCCTCACATGCCCATTAGGGTGATATGCCGTTCTCACTCATCAACGCCCCTGCAACAAATTACTGCTCAGGCACACAGAAAGTGACTGAACGGTGAAAGAAAGGGAATTTTTAATGAGGCATGGGTCAATTCTCAATCTACTTGTGTACCTTGGTTTTGTTCTTCTTTGGCTCATCATTTCGACTTTGGCCTCCAAAGATGTCTTCTGTTTTTCAAGATGTTGCTCATTAAATCTAAGCCGTTGGCCTTTTGGTGGAAATATGCATATTTAGACAGTTTCTTCCAAACTGTGTTTGGATGACCCAAGGTGTGCAGAGCTGTTTTCTTAACCTTTCTGTCGATTTACTGAACAGCAACGGCATTAAGATGGGTGTATTGTGTATATATTCAAATCGGTAGGTGGCAATGGTCTTTCTTCATGAAACCAAGAATTTAGTATCATATCGTATCATTTTTGATGACCAATTTCAAAACGTGTAGAGACTGGATCGACGCACTCAGGGTGTTAAGTAGACATATGCATGTGATCGACAGTAAATTGTGCTCACTAACCTTGATTTTTTCTGTTGTAGGAAATAAGTATATACACCCTGCTATGTAACTTTGGACCTGAATGTCACCCAACATCCTCTTCATAAATGCACATGTACAGATGAATGAGTTGTACTGTGTATCTCAGGGTCAGCTTTACAAGCTGTCAATGACACTTAGAATGACGTCAGCTCCAGTAAATCTGATTCAATATTTTTTTTATAGAAACATGCTACCCGGCTTCCTGTAATCATACTAATGTTTAACATGCACTTGACATAAACAAAAACAAGCTCCATTAAATTAAATGTAACGCAACTTTTTCCCTACGTTTGGTCATGACACATTTCACCTGCCTGACCTGACACAACAAGAAGTGGAAACCGCCAACGGCAGGAGGAAATGAGATGACTCTAACAATGAGCCAAACATCCCACAGCCTTGGTGTCCACAATGAAATTCAATTCAGCGTGTCATGGCCTTGTTCTGCTCAGGAAGCTATTATAAGATGGCTGCCTTGGAGCCTTTTCAGACTGGCACATCTTTGTACAGACACACCATCGAATGTCAAATATTCTATGAACTTTTGTCGTCTATTTGAATCGTCATCCAGTTATATAATCTTGGCGGAGTTCTTTAGAGTTAAGAGTAGAAGATTATTAAGAAGTTGTACTGTTAAGGTGAAGTGTGTACACTTAGTCTACGCATTCACACTTTTCCAATTAACCGACGTGGGAAACCAAGGTGGAACCTCCGATTCTTTTAAACTCCCGAGTTATTGATTTGTAAAATTTCTCAATAGAGCATTCTTAATTTGTATGCAGACATCAAACATTCAGTAACCTTTTTTCTTTCAGCAGGGAGATCAAAATGAACGGAGTGGATGCAGTTTGCGATAGCCTTTAATTGGAGGAATATCAATAAACGGAGTGATTCAAGGCCTGCAATCAATTTGTAATCCGAAAGAGTTCTAGAGCATGCAGGACCAATTTGTAATCCGAAAGAGTTCTAGAGCATGCAGGACCAATTTGTAATCCGAAAGAGTTCTAGAGCATGCAGGACCAATTTGTAATCCGAAAGAGTTCTAGAGCATGCAGGACTAATTTGTAATCCGAAAGAGTTCTAGAGCATGCAGGACCAATTTGTAATCCGAAAGAGTTCTAGAGCATGCAGGACCAATTTGACCCATGCAGCAGATGGACACGCATTGTCAGTAGGGTAACCATTGTCCCATATCGTCATAAACTATCCAATAAATGTGATCGCAATTACACAGTGTAACTGGCAAAAATAATATAACTGCTACGTGTTGATGAGGATCATAACCATCATACTGTAGTATACAGGTACGCGTTATCTAGTGCTGAACGATTTTAACCAACTTAGGTTCAGTTATTTGAATTCCACTTCGTTCTGGTTTTTTTTCTTCTGTGAGCTCAATGTGCACATTGGGCAGTTTCTCTAGAGATAAATCAGATCAAGCCCGGACTACGCGATGTAGGCCTGTTGTTTTCAACAGGTCAATATTCAACATAGTTTAGAGCCGAAAACTTGTCAATGAACTGCAATGATCATAATCCATTGCTTGCCTACTTGTCCGATCTGTGTTTATTTTAAGACTGCTATTTAAAAGGGACAGAAGAATGCTCGATGAGAGGGATAGAGAGCAGTTGCTGCACGAGTTATCTCTACCTGAAAATACATGATCCATATGATTGATAGTTGGTATTCAGCAGTCATAAAAGTATGCCTTACTTTGAACTACTAAAATAGTGATTTTGTCAGACAGCATAGGAAGCAGCTCTATAGAGATGAGATGGTGACTTTGAATTAAATAATAAAGTCATCAAATAAAGCAAATGTAATATACACAACTGAAACATATTACTAAAGTAAAGTAATGTGAATAAATGATGGTTAATTAGTGATTTATATTAGGGACTTATATTAATTGTTTTATTCTGTGTTACATCATTCAGCCCACAAAATGCATAGTGCATTTAATCCTTAAAAAAAATATTTGAAACTGAAATCTGTGATTATTTTCTAACAGTCAAAAATCACTAATCGCTCAGCACTAGTATTATCATAACAGCCATAAAGTCTATGAAGACTCATATGTTTAGATTGATACTGATGGTAATTCTAGGGCTATAAACAGATGATTTTACCCCTATCACTGTAAAAGTAATCAATCTCTCTCAGTGGCTTTAAACCTTCTCTAAAAAAGGCTTTCCAACCTACCACAATCCATCCCTTCAAGGTGATTACTGCTCTGGATTGACAGGCCTTGACATATGACACTGTATCGATAAGGAATCAATGAGTGCGGGGGAATGGGTCTCAAACTCTCAAAATCCACAGCCCTGTCCACCATATTGGTCTTCTCACCAGTCTCCTCAGATCTGTGATTACTTCAAGAAGGAACAAGGAAAGCAACAGAAGAGCTACAGTGCAGGACAAACATATGCCTTTTCTCAGAACTCGCTGCACTTTTCAGCTGCAACCCATTGATTGTCTAAGTCCACGCAATCTGCCAGGGAATTCTCTCTAATTCACCTGTCCGTATGGATTATCGTCACATAACTGGGAATTGGGTTCAGCAGTGGTACACACATCACAGGCCGTCCTCGTCCTGTCTTCTGCAATGTTTGTGCAATTACAATTCTCCTGATGATGATGATTAAGTCATTTAGCAGACCTCTTATTGAGGGGCAGCTAACAATGCATGAAATGAATGAGAATGTGGCGCCTGACATCTGCCAGGGGATTACATGTGGGCCTTTTCCTGTGTGCAAACAATGACACCAGATTCTGGTCATTGCTATGGTGAAGAATAGCGCTGCTACCTGCGAAAGACTTAAGCCCTCCCTATGTAAACAACCTTAGCAAAGACGCTGGATATCATTGAAGGATAGCATCCAAACCCCCCTTCCATAACAGTGAAGACCAAGGCCCAAGACCCAGTGTGAGAGTGGCAGTAACTCATCAGGGGGTGTCTCCTTCCTCTCTCTGATCATCATGGAGGACTAATGGAGTGGAAGGGTCCACAGGTGCAGCCAAATAGGGGTGTGCCGTCACAATGGTGCCCTCTGATCAATTACGGCTGGCTGCTGCTCGGCAACCATACATGTTTCATGACCGTCAATGGGTGTTGGCACTAGGCAGCCTACCCTCTCCTGTCCCTCACCCAAACCCAGCCCAAGCCTTTTCTTTCATGGACAGATGAAAGGGAGGCTTGACTTGTTGGCGCTGCGCGTCAATTAGCTACCATTATGGAGGGAGTTACCACAGCAAGGTGCCAGCTGGTGCTAGCTAGTTCTTCCCTAGGCTATGGGGGTTCTCTTGCTAGCTATCTTCTTGTTCTTGTCTTTGTGAGTCTGTGTGTGTAGGGTGTAGGGCATGTATATGTTGAGTGTATGTGCATTAACATGCTATGGGCCTGTACTAACATTTCGATCAATGGGAGATCTAACAAGCTTCACTAACATTGTATGGTTAAGATGGATGTGCTAAATAATTTTTTCTGTTTTTTCGCAACTAAAGGAAGTACTTGTTTTCCCACTTTGAATAGGATTATGATAAATCAGATGAACGTTTACAATCCGTATCTATGAATACGATGATTGGCAGCTATGCTATACTCCTTTCATATCAACATATCAATGTTACAATATCCAAAAATATTATTTATTTTCTTTCCATGTCAAAGTGAATGTTGGAGAATAGACACTGCCCACTTTCTTTGTCCCTAAATCACTTTACTGTACCTCAGTGGCAGGAAACAATTAACTCAATGAACGCTCCAATCGCTCTGTTGTGATTGGTCCAAGTTTCCATGGTGGAGGTCAGTCTATTTCCATTTTGAGCCTGGAAACAGAGGATCCTCCATTGAAGAAACATAAGCCTTTTTTTCTTCTTGTGCCTCATGGGAATTATGTCTGATTCACTGCAGAAGCCTTTTTGGTTCAAGGGGTGCATTGACACTGCAATTATGGTGGTGTTGGGGGGGGGGGGGGGGGGGTGTGCTGGAGGCACTTGGATGGAAGCCTATTTGAAAATGCTCTGTGGTGATATTCCGGCTCCGCCCAGTCTCTCTTTTTTTTTGAAGGGATGCTAGACATCTATTTCTGGGGTTAGATACAGAACAGTGATAGCAAATGGTTTGCTGAGACACACAGAGCAAAAATGATTTCAAGGAAGTCAACATGTGGATATGTCATGACTCTTAAAGTGTAATGTCATGGCAGCTTAACTCTATTCTACATCTGTAACTTGAAAAGGACAAAACTGGTTGATTCAAAAATATATAATATATATATATAATATAATTTAAAAAATGTTGATTGACATCCAGCCTATATTGGGCCGATGGGTCGTTCCATGTCATTTCAGCAAGCCAATTGGATATGAAGCGCGAAAATGCTAATATGTGTACCATTGAATTACATTGGGTTTGTGCCACAAATGCTAAACATTTGAAACAGTGGATGGCTTCTGACCAGTTCTTTGGATTCCTTAGTCATTGTTCGAAAAAGGTTTGGTCCAAATTGGATGTTAGGTACTATAATTATTGAATATTATATGAACCCTATAAATAAAAATGGCCAATTTGGGGGTATTCAATTAGCTTAATTTCTCAGAGATCAAATTATAATTCAACAAAATAATGTTTCCGGAATGCTCACCGTATCTGTTTCGAACTACAGAAACGATTTCAGAACAATTTGAGATGGTTGGTGTTGAAATATTCTGCTTTTTGAAACAGAACAACCCCAATACGAATTCTACTTTTGAAGCACATGTTGTGCCCTAGAAACAAATATGCAACACTGAGAAGACATTAGTTTATTAAAAAAGCTAAAATGTTGATAAGAATACCTGTTATTGAAATTACAAAGTAATTTGTGGAATATTAGGTTTCTAACATTGTGCAAAAGCACTATTTACCTATATGAGATGCATTATATTGAAAGTTGTACACAGTTTCTTTAAAAATGTCAGATCAGTGTGAATGACATGCAAGAGATCCATCTGTTCTTAAGGGAGTCTAGTGCATGAAATCTGTAAATGTCAACCTCCTGAACAGAATGTAAAGGTCATAATATAGGCCTACAGTCATATAATTTTAACTTGGATCACTTTTGTCGCTGAGAATTTTCTAATTTGTAGTATATTTAAGGTTTAAAAAGGCTTCTAAAATGTTTAATTCCACTTTAAAATATCAGACTTGATTTGCCTTAACAAAAGATGTATCAACCCCTCCAAAAATGGTCCATTAATTATAATCCACATTACCTGATGCTGCAGAATTATTTTCCTGCAGTAGCAAATTGGCTCAAATTAAGATCCCACATCTGTATCCTCCTCTGTTCTCTAACATACACTATATACAGTGCATTCGGGAAGTATTCAGACCCCTTGACCTTTTCCACATTTTATTACGTTACAGCCTTATTCTAAAATGGATTAAATGAAATAAAGAATCCTCATTAATCTACTACACACAATACCCCATAATGACAAAACAAAAAAAGGCTTAGATTTATTTGCAAATGTCAAATAAAAAACAGAAATTACTTATTTACATTCAGACCCTTTGCTATGAGACTCGAAATTGAGCTCAGGTACATCCTGTTTAAATTGATCATCCTTGATGTTTCTACAACTTTACCACCTGTGGTAAATTCAATTGATTGGACATGATTTGGAAAGGCAAACACCTGTCTATATAAGGTCCCACAGTTGACAGTGCATATCAGAGCAAAAACCAAGCCATGGGGTCGAAGGAATTGTCTGTAGAGCTTTGTGTCGAGGCACAGATCTGGAGAAGGGTACCAAAAAATGTCTGCAGAATTGAAGGTCTCCAAGAACACTTTGGCCTCCATCAATCTTAAATGGAAGAAGTTTGGAACCACCAAGACTCTTCCTAGAGCTGGCCGCCTGGCCAAACTGAGCAATCGGGGAAGGAGGGCCTTGGTCAGGGAGGTGAGCAAGAACCTGATGGTCACACTGACAGAGCTGTAGGGTTCCTCTGTGGAGATGGGAGAACCTTCCAGAAGAACAACGATCTCTGCAGCACTCCACCAATCAGGCCTTTATAGTAGAGTGGCCAGACGGAAGTCACTCCTCAGTAAAAGCACATGACCGCCTGCTTGGAGTTTGCTAAAAGGCACCTAAAGACTCTCAGACCATGAGAAAGACGATTCTCTGGTCTGATGAAACCAACTCTTTGGACTGAATGCAAAGCGTCACTTCTGGAGGAAACCTGGCACCATGCCTACAATGAAGCATAGTTGTGGCAGCATTATACTGCCGGGATGTTTTTCAGCAGCAGGGACTGGGAGACTAGTCAGGATCGGGGGAAAGATAAACAGAGAAAAGTACAGAGAGATCCTTGATGAAAACCTGCTCCGGAGCATTCAGGACCTCAGACTGGGGCGAAGGTTCACCTTCCAACAGGACAATGACCCTAACCACACAGCCAAGACAACGCAGGAGTGGCTTCGGGACAAGTCTCTGAATGTCCTTGAGTGGCCCAGCCAGAGCTCAGACTTGAACCCGATCGAACATCTCTGGAGAGACCTGAAAATAACTGCAGCGACACTCCCCATCCAACCTGATAGCACTTAAGATCTGCAGAGAAGAAATGGGCGAAACTCCCCAAACAAGCTAAGGTTGTAGCGCTATATCCAAGACGACTCGAGGCTGTAATCGCCACCAAAGGTGCTTCAACAAAGTACTGAGTAAATGTGATAGTTTTTTTTTTAAAATCATTTGCTAAAATGTCTAAAATCTGTTTTTGCTTTGTCATAAAAGGGGTATTGTGTGTAAATTGATGAGTAAAAAATACTAATTAATCCATTCCAAATGCACTCTATACAAAAGAATGTGGACAACCCTTCAAATTTGTGGATTTGGCTATTTCAGCAACACCCGTTGCCGACAGGTGTATACAATTGAGCACACAGTTCTCCATAAACAAACATTGGCAGTAGAATGGCTTTACTGAAGAGCTCAGTGACTTTCAACATGGCACAGTCACAGGATGCCAACTTTCCAACAAGTCAGTTCTTTAAATTTCTGCACTGCTAGAGCTGCCCCGGTCAACTGTTAAGTGCTGTTATTGTGAAGTGGAAACATCTAGGCACAACAACGGCTCAGCCACGAAGTGGTAGGCCACAAAAGCTCTCAGAACGGGACTGCTGAGTAGAGCGTAAAAATAATCTGTTCTTGGTTGCAACACTCACTACCTAGACCATTCCATGACTGAACATCCGCACACAATTCTAAGCTCACCATGCTCAATGCCAAGCGTCGGCTGGAGTGGTGTAAAGCTTGCCACCATTGGTCACTGGAGCAGTGGAAACTCACTCTGGAGTGATGAATCACGCTTCACCATCTGGCAGTCCGTCGGACAAATCTGGGTTTGGCGGATGCCAGGAGAACGATACCTACCCCAATGCATAGTGTCAACTGGTGGAGGAGGAATAATGGTCTGGGGCTGTTTTTCATGGTTCGGGCGAGGCCACTTAGTTCCAGTGAAGGGAAATCTTAACGCTACAGCATACAATGATATTCTAGACGATTCTGTGCTTCCAACTTTGTGGCAACAGTTTGGGGAAAGTCCTTTCCTGTTTTAGCATGACAATACCCCCTTTAACAATGTGAGGTCCTTACAGAAATTGTTTGTAAAGATCGGTGTGGAACAACTTGACTGGCCTGCACAGAGCCCTGACCTCAACCCCATCAAAGACCTTTGGGATGAATTGGAACGCCAACTGCGAGCCAGGCCTAATTGCCAAACATCAATGCCCAACCTCACTAATGCTCATGGCTGAATGGAATCAAGTCCCCGCAGCAATGTTTCAACATCTAGTGGAAATCCTTCCCAGAAGAGGGGAGGCTGTTATAGCAGCAAAGGGGGAACCAACCCCATATTATTTTAGATTTTGGAACGCGATGCCCAACGAGCACGTGTCCACATACTTTTGGTCACGTAGTAAATATTGATAGTGTTTTATTTCGCATATAGTATATTACTGTAATGTTATGCCGAAAGAGGGATGCATATAAAGTATACAATAGGCTCCTAAAGATGTAGTCATCAACTGATTTATACTGAGACCAAGCCAACAACAACACAAGGGGTGTCCAGGACTGGAGAAACTACGAAGGCTCAATTAACTTATGAATGCTGACCGAACATTCTACACCCATTCGTCAGATGTAACACTTGGGCTACTTTTCACATGCTACGGCTAACAGAGTGGTCTTCATCGTTTCTACACTCCCATAGACACTGACTGTGGTGCTAGGTCCTGATATTTCGGATGACACTTAAAAAAGTTCACTCTAGCAGCTACATACTATTCGCTGTGTTTTGAGACACTGGGGTAATTCAAATCAAATTATATTAGCTACATGCGCCGAATTCAACAGGTGTAGACCATACAGTGAAATGCTGACTTACAAGCCTCTAACCAACAGCGCAGATTCAAGAAATACGGATAAGAATAAGAGACAAAAGTAAGTAATTAAATTAAAGAGCAGCAGTAAAAAAAAAAATATATATATACAGGGGTTGCTGGGTACAGAGTCAATGTGCTGGGGCACCGGTTAGTTGAGGTAGTATGTATATATAGGTAAAGTTAATTAAAGTGACTGTGCATTGATGACAAAAGAGGGCGGCAGTGGTGTGGAGAGTGGAGGGGGGGCAATGCAAATAGTATGGGTAGCCATTTGACTAGATGTTCAGAAGTCTTATGGCTTGGGGGTAGAAGCTGTTTAGAAGCCTCTTGGACCTAGACTTGGCGCTCCGGTACCGCTTGCCGTGGGGTAGCAGAGAGAACAGGGCGGCAGGTAGCCTAATGGTTAGTACGTTAGACTAGTAACCGATAGGTTGCAAGATTGAATCCCCGAGGAGAAAAGGTAAGAATTTGTCATTCTGCCCCTGAACAAGGCAGTTAACCCTCTGTTCCTAGGCTGTCATTGAAAATAAGAATGTGTTCTTAACTGACTTGCCTAGTTAAATAAAGGTAAACCCCCCCCCCCAAAAAGTCTATGACTAGGGTGGCTGGAGTCTTCGACCATTTTTAGGGCCTTCCTCTGACACCGCCTGGTATAGAGGTCCTGGATCCTCCCTCTCTTGATTAGATGAAGACTTCCTCTCATTGCAGCTGTAGAACCTTTTGAGGATCTGAGGACCCATGCCAAATCTTTTCAGTCTCCTGAGGGGGAATAGGTTTTGTTGTGCCCGCTTCACGGCTGTCTTGGTGTGCTTGGACCATGTTAGTTTGTTGGTGATGTGGACACTCACAACCTGCTCAACTGCAGCCTTGTCGATGAGAATGGGGGCGTGCTTGGTCCTTTTTTCCCTGTAGTCCACAATCATCTCCTTTGTCTTGATTGTTGTCCTGGCACCACACGGCCAGGTCTCTGACCTCCTCCCTATAGGCTTTCTCGCTGTTGTCGGTGATCAGGCCTACCACTATTGTGTGATCGGGAAATTTGATGATGGTGTTGGAGTCGTGCAGTCATGATTGAACAGGGAGTACAGGAGGGGACTGAGCACGCACCCCTGAGGGGCCCCTTTGTTCAGGATCAGCATGGCGGGTGTGTTGTTACCTACCCTTACCACCTGGAAGTCCAGGATCCAGTTGCAGAGGGAGGTGTTTAGTCCCAGGGTCCTTAGTTTATTGATGAGCTTTGAGGGCACTATGGTGTTGAACACTGAGCTGCAGTCAATGAATAGCATTCTCACATAGCTGTTCCTTTAGTCCAGGTGGGAAAGGGCAGTGTGGAGTGCAATAGAGACTGCATCATCTGTGGATCTGTTGGGGCGGTATGCAAATTGGAGTGGGTCTGGGGTTTCTGGGATTATGGTGTTGATGATTATAAATTACCATTTATAATTGGCCAAAGGTTCAATGAAAAATAGTTACTACAGGTGTCAGACGTTCTTATCTTAGAAACAGTAGATAGCGATGTATATTACAGTATATAACACCATTAAGTTACCACGTTGTCAAGCTACAGTATGAGTCGTTAATGGCTGCTAATGCTTGCTACAGGACTTGATCATTAGCTTGGAAAAATAAATAGAGGGATCTAATACTGTATATTTCAGACAAAATCTATGACATTTTTTAAATGACACCCTATTCCCTCTATGACAGGCCCATAGAGCACCGTAGGGCTCTGGTCAAAAGAAGTGCACTATATTTGGGAATAGGGTGGCCTTTGAGACACATCCTTTGTTGAAGACGACAGCCAACTTGGTTTGGGCAATGAGAGGAAGTCTTCATCTAATCAAGAGAGGGAGGATTTGGGATAGCTTTCATGTGAGGTAATGAGGAAGCCTGATGTGTTCAAGGATCCCTGATTATGTGCTATATTTAAAAGTAATTTCTCAGAAGGACATTGTCATAATACTGTTCAAGCAATACAGCTGAATCTTCCTCGTTATCATTGGAATTCCGGGTTTATTCACTGGGTTGTTTCCCTCAGGAATAATCTACTGTGTGTGAATCAGTTTTAGAAATATGCTTTATAAAATTAAAGGTTGTTGTTTAGCCACTGCTGTGGTAAGGAATGCAGAAAATGCCTGAAACAGTTGATGGGAAAATGACTGTGTTAATCTAGTTTTAACAGAACATGTAAACTCACTAACAGCTGGCACACTTGGGCACCCTCCACTGACTGGCCTCCACACATGTAACTGTGAGTTAGTGAGTGTTTTAGGAGTTAGGGTTCAGTTTAAGGGTTAGGGAAAAGGAGATTTTTGAATTTTGAAAATAAATTGTACGTATGCTCTGTAGGATTGTGGTCTTGTATACCCAATCACTAGCAGCAATTGTTTTTCCACAACCATTGGCCACCTACGCCTTCTCCTTATACCAATGCGGTTAAAGAGCTAATCCAAAACAATAACAATTCTTAAGTCCGATTTACAAGAGGAGCTGCATTACAGTAATATTAAGAACCCTTTCACACATACCATTAGCTCACTGTACTGCTGTTATACTGCTGTTATACTCAAAGGAACAGTCCCGCTAGGAATACTGTAGAGCAGTGTTTCCCAAACCAATCCTCAGGGACCTCCAGCCGTTTCACATTTTGTTCGATTCCAGCACCAGCACACCTGATAATGTAAATGATCCAGCACCAGCACATCTGATGATGTAAATGATCCAGCACATCTGATGATGTAAATTATCCAGCACCAGCACACCTGATGATGTAAATGATCCAGCACCAGCACATCTGATCATGTAAATGATCTAGCACCAGCACATCTGATGATGTAAATGAACCAGCGCCATCACATCTGATGATGTAAATGAACCAGCACCAGCACATCTGATGACGTAAATGAACCAGCACCAGCACATCTGATGATGTAAATGATCCAGCTCCAGCACATCTGATGATGTAAATGACCCAGCACCAGCACATCTGATGATGTAAATGAACCAGCACCAGCACATCTGATGATGTAAATGATCCAGCGCCAGCACATCTGATCATGTAAATGAACCAGCACCAGCACATCTGATGATGTAAATGAACCAGCACCAGCACATCTGATGATGTAAATGAACCAGCGCCAGCACATCTGATGATGTAAATGATCCAGCGCCAGCACATCTGATCATGTAAATGAACCAGCACCAGCACATCTGATGATGTAAATGAACCAGCGCCAGCACATCTGATGATGTAAATGATCCAGCGCCAGCACATCTGATCATGTAAATGAACCAGCACCAGCACATCTGATGATGTAAATGAACCAGCACCAGCACATCTGATGATGTAAATGAACCAGCGCCAGCACATCTGATCATGTAAATGAATCCAGCACCAGCACATCTGATGATGTAAATGAACCAGCACCAGCACATCTGATGATGTAAATGAACCAGCGCCAGCACATCTGATGATGTAAATGAACCAGCGCCAGCACATCTGATCATGTAAATGAACCAGCACCAGCACATCTGATGATGTAAATGATCCAGCACCAGCACATCTGATGATGTAAATGATCCAGCACCAGCACATCTGATGATGTAAATGATCCAGCACATCTGATGATGTAAATTATCCAGCACCAGCACATCTGATGATGTAAATGATCCAGCACCAGCACATCTGATGATGTAAATGATCCAGCACCAGCACATCTGATGATGTAAATGATCCAGCGCCATCACATCTGATGATGTAAATTAACCAGCACCAGCACATCTGATGATGTAAATGATCCAGCACCAGCACATCTGATGATGTAAATGATCCAGCACCAGCACATCTGATGATGTAAATGACCCAGCACCAGCACATCTGATGATGTAAATGAACCAGCACCAGCACATCTGATGATGTAAATGAACCAGCACCAGCACATCTGATGATGTAAATGATCCAGCACCAGCACATCTGATGATGTAAATGAACCAGCACCAGCACATCTGATGATGTAAATGAACCAGCACCAGCACATCTGATGATGTAAATGATCCAGCGCCAGCACATCTGATCATGTAAATGAACCAGCACCAGCACATCTGATGATGTAAATGAACCAGCACCAGCACATCTGATGATGTAAATGATCCAGCGCCAGCACATCTGATGATGTAAATGATCCAGCACCAGCACATCTGATGATGTAAATGAACCAGCACCAGCACATCTGATGATGTAAATGAACCAGCGCCAGCACATCTGATGATGTAAATGATCCAGCGCCAGCACATCTGATCATGTAAATGAACCAGCACCAGCACATCTGATGATGTAAATGAACCAGCACCAGCACATCTGATGATGTAAATGAACCAGCGCCAGCACATCTGATGATGTAAATGATCCAGCGCCAGCACATCTGATGATGTAAATGAACCAGCACCAGCACATCTGATGATGTAAATGAACCAGCGCCAGCACATCTGATGATGTAAATGAACCAGCGCCAGCACATCTGATGATGTAAATGAACCAGCACCAGCACATCTGATGATGTAAATGATCCAGCGCCAGCACATCTGATGATGTAAATGAACCAGCGCCAGCACATCTGATGATGTAAATGAACCAGCGCCAGCACATCTGATGATGTAAATGATCCAGCACCAGCACATCTGATGATGTAAATGAACCAGCACCAGCACATCTGATGATGTAAATGATCCAGCACCAGCACATCTGATGATGTAAATTAACCAGCACCAGCACATCTGATGATGTAAATTAACCAGCACCAGCACCAGCACATCTGATGATGTAAATTAACCAGCACCAGCACATCTGATGATGTAAATTAACCAGCACCAGCACCAGCACATCTGATGATGTAAATGAACCAGCACCAGCACATCTGATGATGTAATTGCTCCACAATAATGGGCATGGTGGCTTCTGTCCATTTCCATTAGGCAACAGAGATGATGTTGTTCATAGTTGGCGGAATAACTTGGTTGGTCTTTTGGCCACTTTAGTATATCATTATCTGTCAGGCAATGTGCCTCAGGGAACCGACTGAAAGTTCTAATCTCCTGAAAGTCTTACTTAGTCACTTAGTTGTGTTGCAGTGAAATTTCCCTACTGTGCCGCTAACGCCGGGACTGAGAGTGAATTTGCTGCGGGCGTCTCTTTAATGCAGCCTTATCGTGGGGAAGAAATGCTGCTTGTTGAGACCAGAGTTAGGGCCAGAGGAAATTAGAGAGAGAGAGACAAAGAAAGAGAGAGAAAGACACAGAACAGTGAGGGAGAGAGAGTGAAAGATAGAGGAGGTAGACAGAGATAGAGGCAGAGTTTGAAGTATTTACAAAGATAGAAAGAAAGAGACTCAATATGGGAAAAAAGGAGAACGAGCAGTAGCACTGCACTGCTGGAGCAGAGGATCAGGGCTCCACAGCCCTTGCAGGCGATTACAGTGTCCCTGAGGAGAATGATTTACTGACCCAGTCACAGGCTCAGGCCCAGCAGTAGATTAGACAGACTCTGCACACAGTCAAACCATCAATACTGTGTAGGACAAAGGAGTGACCCGTTACCACTTGAGCGACTGGGGACACCTCCTCTGGAATTGATGACTTGTGTTACACATTTATTTCTCGAGGCCACAGTGCAATGTGAAAGCAAAATGATGTGCCAGTCAGAAGAATACTAAACAGCATAACTTAGCATCATTGAGATAACCCTTCACTACTGGCCATGGAAATGGATACTGGTTTTTCATATTTGATATATTTTTATGACGATTATTACTCAAGTAGAAATGTATCAACATTAGTAATATATTGATAACCTGTTTCGCATTATACCCGAGTCTCTCTAGCTTGAATCATCTATCTGCAGCCTTTGAGTTCTGCCTTGTCACGTGTGTAAACAACATGATATGTTTTCTGAACAAAACGGTAACAGAAACTAGAGACATAATTGGAAATACACAATATACACCTTGTGTTGATTCATTCTGTTGTTGTGCTTGATTCCTTGTGTGCCATTCAACTGACAGTAAGTAGTCATAACCAAGCTACATTTGTAACATGTTGGGAACAGTCCTCCAAAGACCAAATAACCAATAAAAGACCACATCATTATGTTATGGAGGACAAATTCAATACCAGTCAAATCAATATTGCTGTCGACACAGCTTACTCACCGCTAACTTTAAAATTAAGTGGCAAAAAAACAGCTGAGCAAGGGGAACATCTAGTCTCTTTAGGATACAGGTTCAAATAACGCAGGTGGGCAACAAGAATATAGCTCTTTAATAGTTTTCTGAAAAGGAACAGGAAGAAGTTCATACAGTATATAGTTTCACATGAATTCAGTCTCCATAATGATGCAGGAGTAGAAATACAGTGCATTCAGAAAGTTTAAAAATATTAAAAATTAAGACCACTTGACTTTTTCCACAATTTGTTACGTTACAGCCTCATTCTAAAATTGATTAAATTGTTTTTTTCCCCTCATCAAATCTACACACAATACCCCATAAAGACAAAGCAAAAACCGGTTTTCAGACTTTTGCAAATATCACATTTACATAAGTATTCAGACTCTTTACGGCAGGTAGCCTAAGGGTGAGAGCGTTGGGCCAGTAACCGAAAGGTTGCTAGATCGAATCCCCAAGCTGACAAGGTAAAAATCTGTTATTCTGCCCTTGAACAAGGCCTAGTTAAATAAAATAAATAAATAAACATTTAAAATGACTGAGTACTTTGTAGAAGCACCTTTGGCAACGATTACAGAATCTTCTTGGTTATGAAGCTACAAGCTTGGCACACCTGTATTTGGGGAGTTTCTCCCATTCTTCTCTGCAGATCCTCTCAAGCTCTGTCAAGTTGGATGGGGAGCATCGCTGCACAGTTATTTTCAGGTCTCTCAGAGATGTTTGATCGGGCACAAGTCCGGGCTCTGGCTGAGCCACTCAAAGACATTCAGACACTTGTCCCGAAGCCACACCTGTGTTGTCTTGGCTGTGTGCTTAGGGTCGTTGTCCTGTTGGAAGGTGAATCTTCACCCCAGTCTGAGGTCCTGAGCACCCTGGAGCAGGTTTTTATCAAGGATCTCTCTGTGCGTTTCTCTGTTCATCTTTGCCTAGATCCTGACTAGTCTCCCAGTCCCTGCAACTGAAAAACATCCCCACAGCATGATGGTGCCAGGTTTCCTCCAGACGTGACACTTGGCATTCAGGCCAAATAGTTCAATATTGGTTTCATCAGACCACAGAATCTTCTTCCTCATGGTCTGAGAGTCTTTATGTGCCTTTTTGGCAAATTCCATGCGGGCTGTCATGTGCCTTTTACTGAGGAGTGGCTTCTGTCTGGCCACTCTACCACAATGGCCTGATTGGTGGAGTGCTGCAGAGATGATTGTCCTTCTGGAAGGTTCTCACATCTCCACAGAGGAACTCTACAACTCTGTCAGAGTGACCATTGGGTTCTTGGTCACCTCCCTGACCAAGGCCCTTCTCCCTCGATTGCTCAGTTTGGCCAGGCGGCCAGCTCTAGGAAGAGTCTTGTTGGTTCCAAATTTCTTCCATTTAAGAATGATGGAGGCCACTGTGTTCTGGGAACAATCAAAGCTGCATAAATGTTTGGTAACCTTCCCCAGATCTGTGCCTCGACACAATCCTGTCTCGGAGCTCTACAGACAATTCCTTCGACCTCGTGGCTTTGTTTTTTCTCTGACATACATTGTCAACTGTGGGACCTTATATAGACAGGTGTGTGCCTTTCCAAACCATGTCCAATAAATTGAATTGAAACATCTCAAGGATGATCAATGGAAACAGGATGCACCTGAGCTCAATTTCGAGTGTCATTGCAAAGGGTCTGAATACTTTTGTAAATAAGCTTTTTCAGTTTTTTATTTGTAATAAATCTGCAAACATTTCTAAAAAATACTTTCTGTCGGTGTACTGTATTTGAGTTCAAATAAATGTCAGAAAACCAAGAATATGGAGGCATATGTGTAGCCCCTCTTCTCCTGGGCTATACTCACATATACCGTAACTCCTCCGGGTCATGTTAACCACCCGGTCTTGAACCGTCCGAGGCTACAGCGTCAGACCTGTGGTGAAAGCACTACAAGGTGGCCCAGACAGAACCAAGCGACTCAGGTTTTGATCAAACCCCATGCTCAAGTAGCGCTTGTAAAATGGCAGCCAGTTCCTATGCCTTGGCTATCACTGGACCGGTGGAGGATGGCAATTCCAGAGGTTCCCCTCAGCCCCACTGCTGGGAGCGCGGGGGGGGGGGGGCGTTCTGAGGGGTAACTCTAGAGACATGGCCCTGGGGAAACCTGTCAATTTCGCTGAGCAGCGATTACAATCTATATTACAAACTGTGAATCACCCACAGGCCTTGACACAGAATCCAGCTCATTTGGGACAATGTTAGATAAACAGGTTCTGTAGCAGCTTAGTGCGAACTGACAAGGTCATGTGTTGACTGATTGCCATGCTATAGTTCAGGCAAAGACTATTTCATGTGATCAATCGAGGACTTTGATTTACGTCTCACTTGAGCTACCATCTGCATAAATGGAATGGCGTCACTGCGAACCCACTTGGACTGAACTAACTGACATACATCATTGTGATACATTGTGTTTACATTGTAGCTCTAGAGAGGACAAATAACGTTAGTCCATTGTTGCAGAGTAGGCACTAATAGTACCAGTGTCATTGTTGAATCTGTTCATTCATCAAGCTGATGTCTGTGTTCAAGCTGTTCTGAGTGACAGCAGCCATTAGCTCAGCATGCTACATGCCATTTGACGATAAAAGACAATTATCCAATGCCTACAAAGGGCTATTGAAAGGCAATTTGTACACGGCTAAAACCATCTATGATCTAAATCCCTTTGACTGGCCTATTAATATCTCATCACCGGCCTAATGATATGTTTACAGTCATTTAACTCTTATTAGCATAAGACCTCAGCTTGATGAGGTTGATTCATTTTCCTTTGCTGATGTTGTCTTTGTACCTACAGATGCCAAATGCTCCTAC
Organism: Oncorhynchus nerka; assembly: GCF_034236695.1. Classification (NCBI taxonomy): domain Eukaryota; kingdom Metazoa; phylum Chordata; class Actinopteri; order Salmoniformes; family Salmonidae; genus Oncorhynchus; species Oncorhynchus nerka. The sequence continues at coordinate 58,900,031 of NC_088401.1, forward strand.
AGGAGAGTACAATAAAGTCGCTACCCATATAACTCCGAGCACTCAAATCCCTCCACCTCGTTTCACACCTTTTGTGATACGAGCCCCCGGCGCCGCTGGCAACAGGAACTATTCATTACAGAGGAATGAATCGGCATGGCGAGAGCACTCTCAACCCCATTGACACATTTTCCCCTATATGTAATTGCATTTCCTTTCCCCTGTTTCATTTCACAAAATGCCATGCGCTCCGATATAAGCTCAGGGTGACATTATTTTTCAGTTCATTTTCCCTTCTCTTTTCCTCTGTTGCCTGGTACTGCTTGGACGGACATTTCACACTAATTCCGCTCGGAGGTTCAAATCTTCATTCTGTTTTCCAAAGCTCTATTGTCTTCTATTCAAATATTTGTCTCAATATATTGGTCCATAAGTTTGCATGACCTAGTGTCTTTGGGTTACCCCTTGCTCATTGTTTGAACACTACGGGGAGCAAATCAAATCAAATCAAATGTATTTATATTGTCCTTCGTACATCAGCTGATATCTCAAAGTGCTGTACAGAAACCCAGCCTAAACCCCCAAACAGCAAGCAATGCAGGTGTAGAAGTACGATGGCTAGGAAAAACTCCCTAGAAAGGCCAAAACCTAGGAAGAACCCTAGAAAGGAACCAGACTATGAGGGGTGGTCCTCTTCTGGCTGTGCCGGGTGGAGATTATAACAGAACATGACCAAGATGTTCAAATGTTCATAAATGACCAGCATGGTCAAATAATAATAATCACAGTAGTTGTCAAGGGTGCAACAAGTCAGCACCTAAGGAGTAAATGTCAGTTGGCTTCTCATAGACGATCATTAAGAGTATCTCTACCTCTCCTGCTGTCTCTAGAGAGTTGAAAACAGCAGGTCTGGGACAGGTAGCACGTCCGGTGAACAGGTCAGTGTTCCATAGCCGCAGGCAGAACAGTTGAAACTGGAGCAGCAGCACGGCCAGATGGACTGGGGAAAGGAAGGAGTCATCATGCCAGGTAGTCCTGAGGCATGGTGCTAGGGCTCAGGTCCTCCAAGAGAGAGAAAGAAAGACAGAAAGAGAGAATTAGAGAGAGCATACTTAAATTCAAACAGGACACCGGATAAGACAGGAGAAGTACTCCAGATATAACAGACTGACCCTAGCCCCCCGACACAAACTACTGCAGCATAAATACTGGAGGCTGAGACAAGAGGGGTCAGGAGACGCTGTGGCCCCATCCGATGATACCAGACAGGGCCAAACAGGCAGGATATAACCCCACCCTCTTTGTCAAAGCACAGTGCCCAAACCATTAAAAGGATATCTTCAACCACCAACTTACCATCCTGAGACAAGGCCGAGTATAGCCCACAAAGATCTCCGCCACGGCACAGCCCAAGGGGGGGGCGCCAACCCAGACAGGAAGATCACATCAGTAACTCAACCTACTCAAGTGACGCATCCATCCTAGGGACAGCATGGAAGAGCCAGTGACTCTTCCCCTGAGGGATAGGGTTAGAGGGTTAGAGGCAGAGAATCCCAGTGGAGAGAGGGGAACCGGCCAGGCAGAGGCAGCAAGGGCGGTTCGTTGCTCCAGAGCCTTTCCGTTCACCTTCATATGGGCCGGACTACACTCAATCATATGACCCACTGAAGAGATGAGTCTTCCGTAAAGACTTAAAGGTTGAGACCGAGTCTGCGTCTCTCACATGGGTCGGCAGACCATTCTATAAAAATGGAGCTCTATAGGAGAAAGCCCTGCCTCCAGCTGTTTGTTTAGAAATTCTAGGGACAATTAGGAGGCCTGCGTCTTGTGACCGTAGCGTAAGTGTAGGTATGTACGGCAGGACCAAATCAGAGAGATAGGTAGGAGCAAGCCCATGTAATGCTTTGTAGGTTAGCAGTAAACCTTGAAATCAGCTCTTGCCTTGACAGGAAGCCAGTGTAGGGAGGCTAGAACAGGAGTAATATGATCACATTTTTTGGTTCTAGTAAGGATTCTAGCAGCCGTATTTAGATGGAAAAAAAGGTGTCCTTGAAACCGTCTTGATATGTTCGTAAAAAAGAGAGATCAGGGTCCAGAGTAACGCCGGGGTCCTTCACAGTTTTATTTGAGACGACTGTATAACCATCCAGATTTATTGTCAGATTCAACAGAAGATCTCTTTGTTTCTTGGGACCTAGAACAAGCATCTCTGTTTTGTCCGAGTTTAAAAGTAGAAAGTTTGCAGCCATCCACTTCCTTATATCTGAAACACAGGCTTCTAGCGGGGGCAATTTTGGGGCTTCACCATGTTTCATTGAAATGTTCAATTGAGCAAAGCCCAAGCATGCTGTTCATTGAATAAACATTATTAAATAAAACCAGTGTAGGTGGTTTTGAATACGCCAGTATTGCTTACAATAGCATTGAAAGTTGTTAAAACAAATTGATCTGTAGTTCTCGCTTGACCTAAGGCAATAGTTTGGTGAAAACATTTCCTTGGTTGGTTTATAAACATCACAGATTGCTTCACAGTGTTTGCGTCTGCACAAGGGAAAACCTAATAAACTTGGGGAAGTGTGCAATTATGCTAAGACTGTTCTTCTCTTTTTGTCTGAAACTGGCGCTAATGCCACCAATAAGGTCTGTATCCAGACAGTAGAACACAGATAACCTAAAGGAGACCATTTAACATCCATTTGATTTCATTATGCTTATTGGGTCAGCAGCAATAGCTGGTCATACATACTGTACATTTAAAGCGGTTTTGTTTGTGTTGTTGTGGGGAATTCTGCATCAAATAACCATACTGACATTCTCTGGCTAGACTGATTCTAGTTAATGAGGCACAAAGACACCCACACTCACAGACATACAGCTAAGAGGAAGTTTGGCATGCGTAAATCTCCATGAAAAGCATTCCATTCCAGACAGTGCGGAGCTGTGGATAAGGCCTCTGACTGGAATCTGTGGGGGGAGGGGATCTGGGGGGGGGTTCACTGTGTATGTTCCTCCTGGCAAGGGGGCATAGTGGGCGAGGCTACTGCTGCTGAAGCTTTAAATGTGGTGCTCTGCCTGGATGCCATGCTCCTGGGGACCGGCAGCTGCCATGTAATTGGATGTAAGACAGTCGGAATAAATGAATAATTGAATCCCATTGTGTCAGGGAGCCGTCATGTGGCTGTGGCGGTTGACATGGTAATGGGTGTGACAACAAAGGGAGGAAGGTTGAGGAGGAAGTCTCTGTGTTTCCGTGAACCAAACAGAAGGCTAGAGATGAAAGAAGCGATGTGTCTCTCCAATAAGTGATTCTGAAGGAATGTTACTTAACCCGTCTTCATATGTAAATAGAGATATTACAGATGTCAAGTCTGTGGTGTATTCAGAGTTCTTGTTATTACGTACAAAAGTCCCTCTCTAAAAACCAACATTCTCTTAGCCTAAACCCTGCAATGCATCATACAAAATTAATATGAACTGAAAATAAAATGTGTAGGCTATGCTAGGCCTGTCCCCAGTTGATGTTCCTTTTGACAATGCTCTGATAGGAAAAACCCATCATCATTCAAAGGATTGTCACAATGTCGCACCCTTACTACCTAGGTCGGCCCCCGTCATTTGCTGACAAAGGCAGGCATAAAGACCTTGCAGACGGCCAATGTGGTCTTTGACTCTTCCTGTCCATTATCACATGGCACTGGTCCAATCCACAAGGCAATGGACTTTGTTTATGAGGCTGGAGAAGCATAAACACTATCACCTGAATATGTACGGCACGACCAGGAAGATATGGAATTACACTGAAGCAATGACAGCCAATAGCGGCAGCGTGATTATATCTCTATTTTTCAACAAGCTAATAAGTGGATAAAAAGTGCAGTGAGGGTATCCTATTCCCCCATTTAGCAAAGTATTGGGGGAAATGGGCCATTCACACGAGAGAGAGCAATAAATCCTGGGAAAGTCAGCCAATACATTTCTATTAGGATTTAGATTAAGGCACCAGGAATACGTGAATTTATGAGGGAGACGCAATATACAGTGCCTTGCGAAAGTATTCGGCCCCCTTGAACTTTGCGACCTTTTGCCACATTTCAGGCTTCAAACATAAAGATATAAAACGGTATTTTTTTGTGAAGAATCAACAACAAGTGGGACACAATCATGAAGTGGAACGACATTTATTGGATATTTCAAACTTTTTTAACAAATCAAAAACTGAAAAATTGGGCGTGCAAAATTATTCAGCCCCTTTACTTTCAGTGCAGCAAACTCTCTCCAGAAGTTCAGTGAGGATCTCTGAATGATCCAATGTTGACCTAAATGACTAATGATGATAAATACAATCCACCTGTGTGTAATCAAGTCTCCGTATAAATGCACCTGCACTGTGATAGTCTCAGAGGTCCGTTAAAAGCGAGGAGAGCATCATGAAGAACAAGGAACACACCAGGCAGGTCCGAGATACTGTTGTGAAGAAGTTTAAAGCCGGATTTGGATACAAAAAGATTTCCCAAGCTTTAAACATCCCAAGGAGCACTGTGCAAGCGATAATATTGAAATGGAAGGAGTATCAGACCACTACAAATCTACCAAGACCTGGCCGTCCCTCTAAACTTTCAGCTCTTACAAGGAGAAGACTGATCAGAGATGCAGCCAAGAGGCCCATGATCACTCTGGATGAACTGCAGAGATCTACAGCTGAGGTGGGACACTCTGTCCATAGGACAACAATCAGTCGTATATTGCACAAATCTGGCCTTTATGGAAGAGTAGCAAGAAGAAAGCCATTTCTTAAAGATATCCATAAAAAGTGTTGTTTAAAGTTTGCCACAAGCCACCTGGGAGACACACTAAACATGTGGAAGAAGGTGCTCTGGTCAGATGAAACCAAAATTGAACTTTTTGGCAACAATGCAAAACGTTATGTTTGGCGTAAAAGCAACACAGCTCATCACCCTGAACACACCATCCCCACTGTCAAACATGGTGGTGGCAGCATCATGGTTTGGGCCTGCTTTTCTTCAGCAGGGACAGGGAAGATGGTTAAAATTGATGGGAAGATGGATGGAGCCAAATACAGGACCATTCTGGAAGAAAACCTGATGGAGTCTGCAAAAGACCTGAGACTAGGACGGAGAATTGTCTTCAAACAAGACAATGATCCAAAACATAAAGCAAAATCTACAATGGAATGGTTCAAAAATAAACATATCCAGGTGTTAGAATGGCCAAGTCAAAGTCCAGACCTGAATCCAATTGAGAATCTGTGGAAAGAACTGAAAACTGCTGTTCACAAATGCTCTCCATACAACCTCACTGAGCTCGAGCTGTTTTGCAAGGATGAATGGGAAAAAATGTCAGTCTCTCGATGTGCAAAACTGATAGAGACATACAGCAAGCGACTTTACAGCTGTAATCGCAGCAAAAGGTGGCGCTACAAAGTATTAACTTAAGGGGGCTGAATAATTTTGCACGCCCAATTTTTCAGTTTTTGATTTGTTAAAAAAGTTTGAAATATCCAATAAATGTCGTTCCACTTCATGATTGTGTCCCACCTGTTGTTGATTCTTCACAAAAAAATACAGTTTTATATCTTTATGTTTGAAGCCTGAAATGTGGCAAAAGGTCGCAAAGTTCAAGGGGGCCGAATACTTTCGCAAGGCACTGTATGTCAGGGTTGCATCACCAGGGTTTCTACACGAGTTCATATAAGTGGACTAAATGTCAGGTCTTTAACTTGAATAATTCTGATATGTTATCAAGTTTACCTTCATATGCAAACAACTTTGTCAAACTATTGAAACAATCAACCTCAATCCATTTCCCTTAGACACTTCAACAGGGATGGACAAGGACAAACAAATCGGAACGGGCACTTCTAAGTAAGAACTACTTAATTATAAATTGGTGCTAAATACTAATTGACCTTCAGTGTTCATATTGACACAGCTGAGCCTTTGTTCTGATCATGTGGTTAAAGTCCCTCAGATTATATTCATGGTATTACGGAGCAATGAAACATTCATGCTGAATCCCCAACGAAACTAGATGTTGTTTCTGCCGGCCAACTGTGTTGGAATTGGAAACATTAGATAATGCCTACTGATGGTTTGAGGTTATTTCATCTTTGAACTCTCCCTGCAATTCTGCCAGAGCATACTAATGCAGCTCATTAACATATTCAGTTATTTAGAACACATCAAACGTAAACCATCTCCGGTTAGCCCTCTGAGTCCGGACGAATCCCCATCTCCAGTCCCGAAGCGCCCAGATCGCCTTTTTCTTTAGAAGTGACACCCTGGTCAAGTATCACATGTCCTTTATATATCTCGATATGACTGTCAAACGGTCCGCAACCAGGACATGTTTCCTTCACACCCTTTCATGCAGCATCAGCGAGAGACAGGAGACGGGTGTCCCTTTGCGCTTTGCTAGGCACACACTAGCGGAGGATACTAATGAACGTTGACACCAGTAATACTGGTATAGCCTTGGGCCTGCTCTAGCATGGCAGAGAGAGGCTGGAGACCAGTTATTAGACCCCCTAGAGCTTCTCCCTCAGCGAAGAGCCATTTCAGTGACGGATATTAGCGGGTGTTGAGACAAAGAAGGGAACGTGGCATGATGGCAAATGTAGTGAAATGAATATGATTATGGCAGGCGTTTCACTATGACCAAGACACTGTCATTGTGAAAGGGATATCAAGCCTCAGGGAGCAGTTCAACTTTCAATAAATATTTGAATGAAGCGATGTGTTGAATATATAGCGAACAGATATGGGCTCTAGTTCAGTCACACAGAAACTGGAAAATGCCTGGATTAAAAGATGTGTAACCATCGTATGTCTTTGGAAGAATAACATACAACCTTAACTTTTCCTTGCAGATGTATTTTCTGGTGATCAGGTGAGTAATTCTAGAGTATTGCCCTAAAAGTGCAGGGAGTTGGTGACCACACACACTGCTGAGCAAGGCACCCAGCACTATGAGTGGATCAGTTTCTCTTCTCAGTCAATTCGTCCTTCAAGGAATATATAACAGCAGTGCATCGGGGTTTGTCTTTAATCTAGAGGAAGTGAATTATGGTCATGGGAATTTGGGCCAAAATTCAGAGAGGCGTCAATAGATTAGACCCTGTGTCAAGGAACAGGTTTCCGTCTTCAATCCCTGAAAACGGTGATTTTTGTGAGACAAAATAAAAACTCCTCATGACCCATTAATTATCTTTATATAGGAGTGTAAATTTGTACCACAAGGTAAATTCAATAGAAAAGATCGCATAAAACAGAGATACAAGTTGGTACTCTATACTTACAAATTCCATCAAAGAAATCCAATTCCAAGGCCTGAAATGACTTTTCCCCTCTATTCCGTGAGCCGTTTTGCAGATGGTCAGCGGTGTGAACGTGGTGAGATTTCCAAGTTGGACACAACGACAGGTGTCTGCTGTGAAATGGCAGGTCGGCTCATGCTCAGCGCCCCCCGACGGAGGTCACAGAGAGAGTGCGACAGCAGCACCTCACCTCGCGAGACGTCATCAGTCTGGTCACCAGCAGACACAATAAATCCTGCATCGTGATGGCAGTGCTAAAAGAAGTGTTCAGGAAGAAACTCTAGATAACCGAAAGGTTAAACCGCCATTCATATGAAAATGTACAAATTAAGCATTGTAACCAACCACAAATTCTATAACAGTACATCCTGTCAACGTTTTTTTTGGTCTTAAGCCTACGGATCTAAATCTTTATAATTTCTCGCTCTACAGATAACGTTGTTTTAGTAATGTCAACATATCATCTTTGCTATTTGCATAGATTACTTGCAGGCTGGTGATCCCCTGAGCTGGACTGAATGTATTATGTACGCTTAAGTACATTTTAATAGCAGGATTTATGCAGAGCCAGGGTTTTGTAAAGGATCCTCGAAAGCCTCTTATGGGTCAAATAATAATTTGATGGCCACTGGCTGACCTAGTGTTGGTATGGAAGAGGTTTCTCCCCAATAAAAATGTCCACATACACACAATGTTGCCTCAACAGCAATTAATTTGTCATTCGTGTATCCAAAGCGGTTTACAGTAGCAGTGGCATACATTTTCATACTGGTCCCCCATGGGAATCAAACCCACAACCCTGACGTTGCAAGCACCATGCTCTTCCAACTGAGCCACACGGGACCTGAGTAAACAACAAACTCCTTAAACTTCTCACGCCAGTGCTTAACTTATCGTCACATTATCATTGGTGCTTGCAAAAAAATAAGGTCAGTATATTGCCCTGTAATCTCAAACAATGTGCCACATCGCTCTTAGCTTAATGGCTTTCACCTGGTGGACAAAGTGCCAGTAAAGAGGACTGGGTTCATACCCTGAGCAATAGCCATTAGGAAGACATAGAAGACAGGAGAGTAAAATAAAATACTTAACAGTGGTTTTGGGAACACCTTTGTCCTCGGGAGCATAGTAAAAGCCAAAGTACAAGGTAGAATGATAAACGCCCAGCCACGAAAGTGTATAACTCATATCTTGACACATAACAACTTCATTTGAGAAATGGTTACATTGCTCGGAGGTTGATTTGATCTATGATTGGGGTGCAGGGTCTGGGGAGACTGCGTACTTGCTCATGGGGTTGCAGCATTTTCTCAATGACGTCAGTCATGACAGTGATTTCTTGCAGTCACTGAGCATGGTCGGTGAGTCCAGACATTAGCCTTAAACCATATGTGCTCATGACAATGTTCTGTATCAATGACACCCTATTAAATTCCATCATTTGAAACGATGCCGAGTCTGCTCAGTTGTTGCCGATAAAATGGCGTATTTACTGCCAGCTCAGGTTGCAAATGCTGTCCAGATCCAAATGCTGTCCTGATCCAAATGCTGTCCAGATACACAGCCTGGATACCAGATTCCCTCTCCTCTATTGCAAACTATTCAAGATGGTGGTTGGTAATGACGCCCAATTATGGATTGGCCTCACATAAGTGGGCAATTTTCAAAGTGAATTGCTAGGAAGACAGTGTTTTACGATTTCATGAAGCAGATTTTCTGTTTGCACTTTCTATGAACGAGGGATTTAGCTCAACAATATTCCATTAGAAGACTAAGTAGGCCGACTCGTCAATGTAAGTGTCTTCCCAAACGGTCTATACATTTGCATACATGCCTAGCAGAAAAGTTTTCAGCGATTGCTTTAGATTACGACATGGGATGTAGAAACAAAATGTTGTAATATTTTAAATTGTTTTCTAGGCTTAAGTCTCTTATCAGTTTATTAAAAGGGCTACATTAACTTAAAAAAAAAAAACCTTTCACAGAGGTGAGCATTACCCCAAGTTGAAGTCCAACAAATATCATTCTACAAATGTTCGGCTACTCTAGAAAGCAACAGATTTTCTGTATTAGGCATAGAGTTACAACTTCCTCAAACGAAGCAATGACATAACCATGATTGTTGTGGCTTGTCAACAGGATGCAATATGGCCCTCAGAAATGAAGCTGGGGAGTCAAAGCTCACATGACTGGTTAGAAAGGTTCCGGGTGCTCTGACTGAGTGGGAGCTAAAGCTGAAAGGTCGCACTGATCCTGCACGTAACACAGCCTTTTGTTGATGCACTGCAGGTCACTCAACTCCTCAGAGATGTCAATGTTCCTGATGTCATATGACATATCCCTTCACATCAGAGCTGGCAGACTGGAGCAGAGCACTGCTGTGGCCTCATTTTCTTTCATGACCTTTTTACATTTATTTGATGAATAACTCTTGTTTATCTGCTGTCTAAATGATTGTTTAGTTTGGAAACATCTAGCATTACCTTCGTGAGCATTAAAATAGCCGCAATTGAGGAAGAATTGCACTTTCTAATTGCCACGGCAAAGATTGTCCCTCAATTCTTTATGGTTATCCCAATCATACTAGAGACAAATTCCTCTTTCCCTGACCAACAGTATGTCATTTCACAGTTTGGCAGGAGAAGCTGCAGTCCCCCCCTAGCTCAGTGACAGACCTATTTTGAGGAGGAGAATGAGATGATGCCTGCTGGCAGGCAAGATGCCCAATCGTTTCAGATTCTCCATCACAAGCAACTATGCACAACTCAGGAGGTACACCACCTGCTGGTCAAGACATCAAACTGCAACTGAACACTTGAGGTTGTAGAAGTTGCACATGCCATGAAAAGAATGGAGAATCACCGTCTCAGAAGAAGGGATTTTATGAGACACTGTGGCTTATGTGGAACTACACATACATTTCTACCATTAATATGACCGTTGGCAACACATGCGTGTAGGACGCAATCACATTTTATATTCAATCAAACCTCATGTGCCATGTTAATAAATGAGTTATAAGGCTGCATGAGATGTCATGATGAAGACAAAGGCTCTAGCGAGCAACATGATAAATATTAAAAGGGAATTCTAGGTCAAAGATTTAGAGGTCAAAAAGGCCAACAAATATTTGTATAAATTATAATTTATTTGAATTAACAGATTGTATTTTTATGTGCTAATAATTCAATCAATCTTCTATTGTGGCCAGAAATAGAGAATATATGAAAATATATAGATCCTTATATAGCATGGGGATGTATGACTGTGATTTGGTACAAATCAAGTACAGACTTATTATTGAAAGGCAAATGGCGCCCTCCAGAGCCAGAGTGTCGGCCAAATAAGTAAAGGGCCACCCGAAATCAAACACCAAGAGAAAAGGTTAAGTGACATGCCCCACCATGGACATTCAAATATTCTGATTGCATAGGTGGTGCACTAAAGAAATGGACTTTTAAGATGTACATGAAAACATTTTCAGAGAACAAATCGTGAAAACAGGAAGAAAATAGCTACTAGCCAATAAAAAAAGCAACTTTATAGTTTGAGATAGGAAAAACAATTTATGGAACACTATCAGTTAATTGTATTTTGTGTTATATGTGCCACCTGATTAATCCTTTATTGCCTGTAGACTTTTAGCAGTATGTGCCAAAGCCACGGTGTAATCTTAACAATGTTCTGAATTAGCATTGATGCCTTAACAAGGTTTGGCACAGTGGCAGGTGGGACGTCTCCTCGTGTCACAATCTACTAGATAAACGGCCATGTAATCAGAGTGTGCTTTCTCACTAATTAACACCATTGTTCGCTGGCAGAACCAGTCCCATTACGCCTCAGAATTGGTCTATTCATTTTCTCTCTGCTCACTTCTCTGTAACCTTCCGTTTACCAAGCTGCAGTTCTACCACTCTCGCCCTGAATGCTGGAAGGTGTAACCTTCCGTTTACCAAGCTGCAGTTCTACCACTCTCGCCCTGAATGCTGGAAGCTGTAACCTTCCGTTTACCAAGCTGCAGTTCTACCACTCTCGCCCTGAATGCTGGAAGGTGTAACCTTCCGTTTACCAAGCTGCAGTTCTACCACTCTCGCCCTGAATGCTGGAAGCTGTAACCTTCCGTTTACCAAGCTGCAGTTCTACCACTCTCGCCCTGAATGCTGGAAGCTGTAACCTTCCGTTTACCAAGCTGCAGTTCTACCACTCTCGCCCGGAATGCTGGAAGCTGTAACCTTCCGTTTACCATGCTGCAGTTCTACCACTCTCGCCCTGAATGCTGGAAGCTGTAACCTTCCGTTTACCAAGCTGCAGTTCTACCACTCTCGCCCTGAATGCTGGAAGCTGTAACCTTCCGTTTACCAAGCTGCAGTTCTACCACTCTCGCCCTGAATGCTGGAAGCTGTAACCTTCCGTTTACCAAGCTGCAGTTCTACCACTCTCGCCCTGAATGCTGGAAGCTGTAACCTTCCGTTTACCAAGCTGCAGTTCTACCACTCGCCCTGAATGCTGGAAGCTGTAACCTTCCGTTTACCAAGCTGCAGTTCTACCACTCTCGCCCTGAATGCTGGAAGCTGTAACCTTCCGTTTACCAAGCTGCAGTTCTACCACTCTCGCTCAGAATGCTGGAAGCTGTAACCTTCCGTTTACCAAGCTGCAGTTCTACCACTCTCGCTCAGAATGCTTGAAGCTGTAACCTATCCAGAAGGTAATACATCTTCTCTCCTCTCCCAGGGTCTTTGTTGGTAGCAGGGTTAGGGCTGTTGCGGTGACCGTATCACCTTATCACCGCAACACTGGCGGTCACGAGTCATGAAGGCAGTCAAATTGCATGTGACTATTTACTCACTGTGATTAGGCTTCTCCAAGCTGTGTTGCTGCTGCTAGTCATTAGTAGCCTACCAAACTTGCTAACTGCCTGGTACTCAGCACTCTATTGTCCCTCTAATCACTCTGACATGAAATCAAAAATCAAATCAAATGTTATTGGTCACATACACATATTTAGCAGATGTTATTGCGGGTGTAGCGAAATGCTTGTGTTCCTAGCTCCAACAGTGCAGTAATATCTAAAAATGATTTACAACAATACACAAAAAATCTAAAAGTAAAAGAATGTAATTAAGGAATGTAATTAAATATTAGATTGAGCTATGTCAGAGTGGCATTCACTAAAATACATATGAGATTAGTAAAGCAGTATGTAAACATTATTTAAACATGATTAAAATGACTAGTTTTCCATTATTAAAGTGGCCAACTCTATTTATACAGGGCAGCAGACTCTAAAGTGCAGGGTTGCGTAACCGGCTAGTGATGGCTATTTAACAATCTGATGGCCTTGAGATAGAAGCTGTTTTCAGTCTCTCGGTCCCAGCTTTGATGCACCTGTACTGACCTCACCTTCTGGATGATAGCGAGGTGAACAGACCGTAGCTCGGGTGGTTGATGTCCTTGATGATCTTTTTTGGCCTTCCTGTGACATTGGGTGCTATAGGTGTCCTGGAAGGCAGGTAGTTAGCCCCTGGTGATGCGCTGTTTTCCCCCAAACTGGGTGGGGGAACCATTTTATTTTTGGGTGGACCATTTCAGATCATCAGTGATGTGGACGCCGAGGAACTTAAATCTTACCACCTTCTCCACTGCGGTCCCTTCGATGTGGATGGGTGCTTGCTCCCTCTGCTGTTTCCTGAAGTCCACAATCAGCTCCTTTGTTTTGTAGACATTGAGTGAGAGGTTATTTTCCTGACACCACTCTCCCAGGGCTCTCACCTCCTCCCTGTAGGCTGTCTCATAATTGTTGGTAATCAGGCCTACTACTGTTGTGTTGTCTGCAAACTTAATTGAGTTGGAGGTGTGCGTGGGCATACAGTCATGGGCGAACAGGGAGTACAGGAGGGGGCTGAGCACGCACCCTTGTGGGGCCCCTGTTTTGAGGATCAGCAAAGTGGAGGTGTTGTTTCATACCTTCAACACCTGGGGGAGGCCCATCAGGAAGTCCAGGACCCAGTTGCACAGGGCGGGATTCAGACCCAGGGCCCTGAGTTTAATGATGAGCTTGGAGAGTACTAAGGTGTTGAATGCTGAGCTTTAGTCAATGAATAGCATTCTTACATAGGTATTCCTCTTGTCCAGATGGGATAGGGCAGTACGATGGCGATTGCATCATATGTGGATCTATTGGAGCAGTAAGCAAATTGAAGTGGGTCTAGGTTGTCCGGTAAAGTAGAGGTGATATGATCCTTAACTAGCCTCTCAAAGTACTTCATGTTGACAGAAGTGAATGCTACGGACGATAGTCATTTAGTTCAGTTACCTTTGTTTCTTGGGTACAGGAACAATAGTGGACATCTTCAAGCAAGTGGGGACTGCAGACTGGGATAGGGAGAGATTGAATATGTCCCAGCCAGCTGGTTTGCGCATGCTCTGAGGACACGGCTAGGGATGTCGTCTGGGCTGGCAGCCTTGCAAGGGTTAACACGCTTAAACATCAATGCAAATGTAATTGAAAATCTAATCAAACACTTCATGAGAGCCCAAGAGCTCATGTTAGGCAACATTTCTATAGGCTGTGCAATTGTGCAAGAAAACAGAGTCATGGCCTCTACTAAAAAGAGGAGGATCCCATCAGATTTCTATAGGCTAGGCCTACTATATTTATTTCTCAACTTTCCTAATATTAAGCACATTGCTTATATTTACAACAGGAGTATAGCCTACCTGGCTGGCATGAAAATGAACCATGGGACAAGTGTCCTCCATTTCCTTTAAGTGCATAGATGACGTCTTTTTGCCCGCTGCACCTGTTTTGAGACAGGTGCATGATAATGGTCCATTCTAAATCAAAACCAATTTAACACATATATTATTTAGTATATGTAGATTAAAATCAAGAATAGTTTGATGGGTGACAATATTAGCCTGTCACTTATCAGTTGTGAATGATGCCCGTCATAAGAAATCATGCCTTTTTGTGTGACTTTTTCTAATCATAGTCGCACACCTCATGTAGCCTAGCCCATAGGCCTATATGTTTTAATAAGGTTTGTATCACAACTAAAGTGGCCAAAGAACTTCTTCAAGTTAAACACATTAATCCACTTTACAAGGGATGTAGAGCCTAACTGGCATACATATGTAACGCGTGACTTTTAAGTTTATGGAAGATCATTTCCCCCATAAAAATTCACCTTTATAATAACAGCATTACATGGATAATTGTATTTGCGGTCACTTTTGATAATGTTGTTTTCCGCTAATGGAACGTTTGCGCTTGTAGCCTACTATCATGTGCACATTGCTGCGCTTATAATATGGAGAAATAGCCTAGTAGTTTATCAACATTTTAAGCTAAACGTTCTGATCTGTTGCGTCAGCCACATTGTGTAAAACATATTTTTTAATGTGAGTGGTTGCATGAATTCGGGATCTATCGCATCCCACCGCTGTCCCAGACTATGTTTGGAATATTTATTTCTCGCACAGAATAGAATAGGTCGACCTTTGTACTATGGGAGATAGTAGATTGACATAGGCTAGTGCTTTTGCTGTTCGTTGGGCCTACTCATCTTGTTGGCTGATGAAAAGTAAATGTGGACAGTTCTTTCAATATCTTCAATATGCACCTTGTAATTGGATGAGGACATTCACAGTTGCGTCCCTGATGTGTCTGTCTTCACCTGTAGCCTGTGAGAAAGACCTTACAATGTATTAAAAATCTAAACATATAGCCCAATGTGTGTAGAACAACTAAAGTTACATTAATAACTCTAAATTAAGCATAAAGGAATACACATTAATTTGTTAACTGCTCAACACAGAATAGCCACATGTGAGCACTTCCTCAAATAATTTGGACAAAATATAATTTATATTCTATTCAGCTTTGTTCAATTGTATTCTTCATACTATAAAATAATGCCACCAAATTCTAAGCAAATCTTGCCTGCTAATGAACTAGTGTAGCCCACAGCCATTTGTCATAGCCAGATCAGGACCTAACATAAGGACAACTCAGAGTATGCTATTCTGCTATTTTCTTCATATCATGTTTCTTTAGACCTGTCTAATAGCTAAAAACTCACCTGCAACTAGAGAACGCGCTTCATGACTTTGTTTACCAAACGGGCTAACAAAAGTAGCTCTTTGGACAAAAATGATGGACATTATCGAAAAAATCAAACATTTAATGTGGAACTGGGATTCCTGGGAGTACATTCTGATGAAGATCATCAAAGGTAAGTGAATATTTATAATGCTATTTATGACTAATGTTGACTATCCAATATGGCGGATATCTTTTTGGCTGCTTTGTTGTCTGAAAGTTGTACTCAGATTATTGCATGGTTTTCTTTTTCCGTAAAGCTTTTTTGAAATCTGACACAACGGTTGCATTAAGGGGAAGTGTATCTATATTTCCAGGTCTAACAATTGTATTTTCATCAACATTTATAATGAGTTTTTCTGTCAAATGATGTGGCTCTCTGCAATATCACCGGATGTTTGTGGAACTAGTGAACATAACGTGCCAATGTATACTGAGATTTTTTATATAAATATGCACTTTATCGAACAAAACATACATGTATTGTGTAACAAGTAGTCCTACGAGTGTCATCTGATGAAGATCATCAAAGGTTAGTGATTCATTCTATCTCTATTTCTGCTTTTTGTGACTCCTCTCTTTGGCTGGAAAAATGGCTGTGTTTTTCTGTGGCATGGCTCTGATTTAACATAATCGTTTGTGGTGCTTTTGCTGTAAAGCCTATTTGAAATCGGACACTTTGGTGGGATTAACAACAAGATTACCTTTAAAATGGTATAAAATACATGTATGTTTGAGGAATTTTAATTATGAGATTTCTGTTGTTTGAATTTGGCGCTCTGCACTTTCACTGGCTGTTGTCATATCAATCCCGTTAACAGGATTGCAGCCCTAAGAACTTTTAACCAACAAATTAAAATATATTTGAGATTCTTCAAAGTAGCCACCCTTTGCCTTGATGCCAGTTTGCACACTCTTAGCATTCTCTCAACCAGCATCAGGAGGAATGCTTTTCGAACAGTCTTGAAGGAGTTCCCACATATGCTGAGCACTTGTTGTCTGCTTTTCCTTCACTCTGCGGTCCAACTCATCCCAAACCATCTAATTTGGGTTGATGTCGGGGGATTGTGGAGGCCAGGTCATCTGATGCAGCACTCCGTCACTCTCCTTCTTGGTCAAATAGCCCTTACACAGCCTGGAGGTGTGCATTGTCCTATTGCTTATTTGAGCTGTTCTTGCCATAATATGGACTTGGTCTTTTACCAAATAGGTCTATCTTCTGTATATCACCCCTACCTTGTCACAACACAACTGACTGGCTCAAACGCATTAAGAAGAAGGAGGGAAAGAAATCCCACAAATGAACTTTTAACAAGGCACACCTGTTAATTGAAATGCATTCCAGTTGACTGCCTCATGAATCTGGTTGAGAGAGTGCCAAGAGTGTGCAAAGCTGTCATCAAGGCAAAGGGGTGGATACTTTGAAGAATCTAAAATATATTTCGATGTGTTTAACACTTTTTTGGTTACTACATGATTCCATATGTGTTATTTCATAGCTTTGATGTGGAATGTAGAAAGTCGTTTTTTTTTTAAACCCTTCAAGGAGTTGGTGTGTCCAAACTTGACTGGTACTGTAGATGTTCCAAATGTCTGCATCAGTGGCTTGTAGGCAGTGAAAGGAGATGCTAAATGTGTTTATGTTAGCCGTGAGACTGACAGTTATTTTCTTGATAATCCCCGGCTGACACAATTTTGTGACCGCAACAGCCCTAAGCAGAGTTCAGTGTCACTTCATGTACACCTCATAAATCAGCCGTTATTTCCTGTGAATATACATTTCTTTAACATGAATTCACCACACCACCAGAGTTAAAACAATGTAACCTTGGAATGACAGTTTGGCGAGGATTGAGAAAGGAACTTTTTGGAGCCAACACAAATAAGTCCCTGAGTCGTAGTGTAGGGATGGTATGCCAGTGGAGGTTCAAGGTGTATAGACAACATTGGTGCTTTCCTAGTATTCCTACACATATTACTCTGCTCTTTCTGAGGGACAAGACAGTGTTGAATTACACGCTCTTCATAGTAGATTCTAAAATCTACACGTCGGAAAATATTAATAAATGAGCTTCATTCAGATCGGTATACCAATTTTTTTTACCATCATAGCATCAACTTGATAACGAGGTCAATATTCTACATACTTACACTTGAGTAACTAACACAGAGAGATGTGCATTAAAACTTGGCCAAACTTACGGTAGGACTCAGAAAGCAATGCCGGCCCTGAATCAGCCAAGTTATGTGCTTAACAGCATACCAAGGTGATGAGGTTTTCAGCTAGCCTGGTGTCCAGACTTTTAGCCATATTGCTAGCAAGCTACGGTATGTTAGCTTAGGCCACCATGTGGTCTGGCACCCAGTCTTCACCTCTCACTCCCATACATAGACTTCATGTTTAAGTAATTCACAACTTCTTGCATAGATTCTAATGCATTTGTACCTTGGTAGTATAGTAACTGTGACGATGTGCCTGTGAGCTGTCTTATTGCCATGTCGGGACATTCCCCTCCATTTCTCCCCACACACAGGGCCTGATTGTTTAGTAGCCTACAAACATGTATTGCTAACCTGACTATGCTTTGGCTAATCCCATCAAATGTCATGCTTTGTATTACATATGAACACACCACAGTCTCTTTATCATATATTTTATTATTATATATATTTTTTTTTACAAATGTTTAGCATTGTAACCTTTGTTGGTTATCGCCAACGTATTCTATTGAGGCTACTTGCCAGTTGCCTCCGCTTTGAACTGGCTTGCATGGCTCCAATGTAAGCGTACATTATGGGCACCTTTCTAATATTGAGCTGCACCCACAGTTTACCCTCAGAACAGCCTCAATTCGTCAGGGCATGGACTCTACAAGGTTTTTAAAGTGTTCCACAGGGATGCTGGCCCATGTTGACTCCAATGCTTCCCACAGTTGTGTCAAGTTGGCTGGATGCCGTTGGGTGGTGGATCATTCTTGATACACACAGGAAACTGTTGAGCATGAAAAACCCAGCAGCATTTCAGTTCTTAACACAGACCGGTGTGCCTGGCACCTGTTACCAAACCGCACTCAAAGGCACTTAAATATTTGACCTTGCCCATTCACCTGCTGAAAGGCACACATGTAGAATCCATTTCTCAATTGTCTCAAGGCTTAAAAATCCTTCTTTAACCTGTCTCCTCCCCTTCAGCTACACTGATTTGAAGTGGATTTAACAAGTGACATCAATAAGGATCATAGCTTTCACCTGGTCAGTCTAGGTCATGGAAAGAGCAGGTCTCCTTAATGTTTAGTTCCATCAGCATATATTTTGATTAACTGGATCCAGAGGTTAACATCAACAACTGCACTGATAAATAAAGGGCAGAGGATTTGAGGTTCTGAGCGTCTGTTTCTTTACCTCTACTTTAAGCATACATTTCTCACTGTCAATCGTAAATGATAATTCTTCAAGTTTTACCGGTAAAACGTCCATGCAGCAGCTGGATGCCAACCATTTGATCTCAATCAGTTTCATGGGGACATGCGTTTAGATCTTGAGTCACTGTACGTTGTTGTTTCCAAGTAGCCGATACTGTTGGTTAAAATTATGTACATTGAGCTCATTTTAGAGCAGATGGTGTTACATTAGAAAATGACAGTGGTTTCCTTACCTTATAAGCAGTCTACGGAAGATTATGACAGCAATCAATGCTTTGGTTTAGATTCCCCGGCACTGTTTCCACGGCACTGTTTCCACATGCAAATCTTTTAGCATTTGTGGCACAAATCCCATTCAAGTCATGGAACCGATATTGGCATTATTCATGCATCATGTTCAAACACCGTTAGCCTGTTCTCTGGGCAGTCACCAAACAAGTAGAGCAGAGCGGACGTAAAGTAGAGAATGCCACACATGCATAGAAGCTTCAGACCTTTGGCTGATGGGAAGAGGGGTCCAGAGAAGTTGGATCTGCAGCCACTCCGTAAATAAATAGGCTACCACACACATTTTTGCATCGGATCCTCTGACTCCATCTCAACTGTTGCGGTCAAACTAACTAAATAGGCTTCCGGGTATGTCTTAACATTTACGACTAGTGTTAAGTTCAAGCTAAAGTTTGCATTTAAAACTGAGATCCTCATAAGGTGAAACAAACAGTACCACTGGTTGCCCCAGGCACATTCGTTATTGTTTTTGAAAAGTTTTTGAAACATAGAACAGCAAAGTATGTACTATCACGTGTGCAATGATGTCCCAGGGGGGAAAAAAACAGTGTTCATTTTTTGAAGTAGTCTTTGTTGTTCTAATATCGCAAATGGACTTTGGAAGTAGTGGGACAAAATAACAATTCTTCAATCCATCTTTGATCAAGTTACTTTCCGTGGCTCAATAACTTATTCAAACTGAATTAGTAGACCTTAGACTCATCATTAATTTATAAACAACCTTAGGTAAGATAAATCCATTGGTAATTTCCATGTAAAAGGACCCATGAACACCAACATGAAGTTCATTGGAGCATGTAAAATTGTGTGTCAAATGAAAACCAAGAGTCTATATGTTTGAGAAATTAAGGCATATATACACAGTGCATTCGGAAAGTATTCAGACCCCTTCAGTTTTCAACCTACACACAATACCGCATAATGACTAAGCGAAAACAGGTTTAGAAATTCTTGCAAATGTATTCAAAATTAAAAAAAACAGAAATAACTAATTTACATAATTATTCAGACATTTTGCTCTGAGACTCGAAACTGAGCTCAGGTGCATCCTGTTTGCGTTGATCATCCCTGAGATGTTTCTACAACTGTATTCAATTGATTGGACATGATTTGGAAAGGCACACATCTGTCTATATAACACCTAAATTGGAACACAGTGGCTGTACAGTAGCATGCTATTCATTATGTCAGAGCTCCGGGGCTCTGTGCTTCACAGCGCTGTATGGGTTTTGACTGACAGCCGTTCTGAATTTGAGCACCGCGCTCACAGTAAATTATGAGGATTATGTATTTCGAAAGATGAAACGTGGAGGACTATAATACATACGGCTTTGATGTCATGCAAGCTAAAAAAAAAATGTGCGCTTCACATTTCCATATCATAAAACTAATGTAATATACAGTATAAACGTTGATGATCACCATGTTTGCTTGTACGGTTACAAGATGACATGGCATCATTGTAACGATTTTCCTCCTCTTCTGACGAGGAGTATGAAGGATCGGACCAATGCGCAGCGTGATAAGTGTTCATGTTATTTTTTATTTCAACTGAACACAAAACAAAATAACAAGAGAATGAACGAAAACGAAACAGTCCTGTCAGGTGTAGAAACACAAAACAGAAAACAACTACCCACAAAACCCATGTGGGCAAGAGCTACCTAAGTATGGTTCTCAATCAGAGACAACGACAGACAGTTGTCCCTGATTGAGAACCATACCTGGCCAAAAACAAAGAAATACAAAAAAATAGAAAAAATAACATAGAACGCCCACCCTAGTCACACCCTGACCTAACCAAAATTGAGAATAAAAAGCCTCTCTATGGCCAGGGCGTGACAATCATACCCTGGGTTATTCTGAATAGAATGAACCCATGTTTGTTGCATTGAAAAGAAAAGTTGCCACTGATGGCAATCATGACTCCATTCTATGCACACCAAAATTACAATCTGCTTCTCTGAATTGCTTAGTGAAAGTCTAACACTAAGCTTGTATTTTATAATTTAGCCTGTCATGTTGGCAATAGAACAAGCTTTCAAATTATGACGACCTAACCCAGATTGTAATTTCTAAATGGACTATTTTTTGGATTGTGTAAACAACGGTAATTGTGTAAAAGTGTGGGATGTAGGGTTGTATTCCAAACAAAACAACTACAATTGTGCTTGCTCTAGTTCCTCAACAGCACAGACAAAAATCACCTTATAGTTGAAGACTCTTCAAGTCATAAAAGTACATTGATATGGCTTAGTAACTGTGCACACTTGTGTCCACTTGGAGACACCAGTTAGTCCTCTCACTCAAACCCTTGTCAGGGGTTAAGAAACATTGCCTTGTGCCTTGAAATTATGTTACCAAAAACCCACATGTCAAAACAAAATTCAATCAAATTGTATTTGTCATATGCGCCGAAAACAACAGGTGTCGACCTTACCATGATATGCTTACTTACAAGCCCTTAACCAAAACGCAGTTTAATAAATAGAGTTGATGAAATATTTCCTAAATAAGCTAAAGTTAAAAAAAAATCTAATCAATGAAAAAGTAACAAGAAATGTAAATAACAATAGTAAGTCTATATACCGTTACCCAGTCAATGTGCAGGGGTACAGGATAGTCGAGGTAATTTGTAAAGTGACTATGCAGAGATAATAAACAGCAAGAAGCAGCAATGTAAAAACTAGGGGGGGGGGGTTATTGTAGATAGTCCGGGTGGCCATTTGATTAGTTGTTCATCAGTCTTATGGCTTGGGGGTAGAAGCATCTTCTTAGGGCTGCAATCCCGTTAACGGTCGACATGACAACAGCCAGTGAAAGTGCAGGGCGCCAAATTCAAAACAACAGAAATCTCATAATTAAAATTCCTCAAACATACATGTATCTTATACCGTTTTAAAAATAATCTTGTTGTTAAAATAATAATGGACATAATAATGGACATTTGATAGTATTCATTATTTATGTCCAAGTAGCTACTTTTGTTAGGGCGTTTAGTACACAAATCCAAACGCTCGTGCAGGTCCAGCCAAACTTCGGACGAAAACTTCAAAAAGTTATATTACAGGTCGTAAAAACATTTCAAACTAAGTATAGAATCAATCATTAGGATGTTTTTATCATAAATCTTCAATAACGTTCCAACCGGAGAATTCCATTGTCTGTAGAAAAGCCATGGAACGCGGGTCGCTATCATGTGAAATGTGCATGACCAGGACCTGGCTCTCTGCCAGACCACTGACTCAAAGAGCTCTCATCCGGCCCCACATCACTGTCACGCCCTGACCTTAGAGAGCTTTTTATGTCTCTATTTTGGTTTGGTCAGGGTGTGATTTGGGTGGGCATTCTATGTTCTTTTTTCTATGTTTTTGTATTTCTTTGATTTGGCCGGAAATGGTTCTCAATCAGGGACAGCTGTCTATCGTTGTCTCTGATTGGGAACCATACTTAGGTAGCTTTTTACCACATGGTTTTTGTGGGTAGTTATTTTCTGTTTAGTGTTTTGTACCTGACAGGACCGTTTCGGTTATTCTCTTTGATATTTTCTTATAGTGTTCCATTTCAATAAAAAGCATGAACACTTACCACGCTGCACTTTGGTCTGATTCCTCTTCTTCAGAAGACGACACCCGTTACAATCACAGTAGGAGCCTCATTTAAGTTTCTAAAGACGGTTGACATCTAGTGGAATCCTTAGGAAGTGCAACATAAGCAATATCCCACTGTGTATTCAATAGGGGCTGTGTTGAAAATCGAGCAACCTCAGATTTCCCACTTCCTGTTTGGATTTCTTCTCAGGTTTTTGCCTGCCATATGAGTTCTGTTATACTCACAGATATCATTCAAACAGTTTTAGAAACTTCAGAGTGTTTTCTATCCAATACTAATAATACTTTGCATATATTAGTAACTGGGACTGAGGAGCAGGCTGTTTACTCTCTGCACCTCTGGGCACCTTTCATCTAAGCTACTCAATACTGCCCCTGCAGCCATAAGAAGTTTAAAGGAGCCTTTTGGTCCTAGACTTGGCGCTCCAGTACCACTTGCTGTGATTTAGCAAAAGCAGAGAGAACAGTCTACGACTTGGGTGACTGGAGTCTTTGACAATCTTTTGGGCTTTCCTATGACAGTGTCTAGTATATAGGTCCTGGATGTCAGGAAGCTTGGCCCCAGTGATGTACTGGGCAGTAGGCACTACCATCTGTAACACTTTACGGTCAGATGCAGAGCAGTTGCCATATCAGGCGGTGATGCAACCGGTCAGGATGCTCTCGATGGTGCAGCAGTATAACTTTTTGAGTTTATGGGGACACATGCCAAATCTTTTCAGTCTCCTAAGGGGGGAAAAGGTGTTGTCGTACCCTCTTCACAACTGTCTTGGTGTGTTTGGAGCATGATAGTTTGTTGGTGATGCGGACACCAAGGAACTTGAAACTCTCGACCCGCTTCACTTCAGTCCTGACGATTTTAATGGGGGCCTGTTCGGATTTCCTTTTCCTATAATCCACGATCAACTCCTTTTTCTTGCTCACATTGAGAGCGAGGTCGTTGTCCTGGCACCACACTGCCAGTTCTTTGACGACCTCCCTATAGGCTGTCTCATCATTTTTGGTGATCAGGCCTACTACTGTTGTGTTGTCAGCAAACTTAATGATGGTGTAGGAGTCATGCTTGGCCATACAGTTGTGGGTGAACAGGGAGTACAGGAGTGGACTAAGCACGCACCCCTGAGGTGCCCCATATTGAGGATCAGTGTGGCAGTATCACAGACTCGGCCAGGGTGAGGTTGAAAATGTCAGTGAATACACTTGCCAGTTGGTCCGCGCATGCTTTGAGTACACATCCTGCTAAACCATCTGGCCCTGCGGCTTTGGGAATGTTGACCTGTTTAAAGGTCTTGCTCGCATTGGCTACAGAGAGCGCTATCACACAGTTGTTCAGAACAGTTGGTGCTGTCATACATGCTTCAGTGTTGCGTGCCTCGAAGTGAGCATAAAAGACATTTAGCTCGTCTGGTAGGCTCGCAACACTGGGCAGCTCGCGGCTGGGTTTCCTTTTGTAGTCTGTAATAGTTTTCAAGCCCTGCCACATCCGACGAGCATCAGAGCCGGTGTAGTAGGATTCAATCTTAGTCCTGCATTGACACTTTGCCTGTTTGATGGTTCGTCTGAGGGCGTAGCTGGATTTCTTACAAGTGTCCGGGTTAGTGTCCCACTCCTTGAAAGCGCAGCTCTAGCCTTTAGCTCGGTGCAGATATTGCCTGTGATCCATGGCTTCTGATTGAGAAATGTACATACGGTCGCTGTGGGGACGACGTTGTCGATGCACTTATTGATGAAGCCAGTGACTGAGGTAGTATACTCCTCAATGCCATTGGATAAATCCCAGAACATATTCCAGAGTGTGCTACAAAAGCAGTCCTGTAGCATAGCACAATATCTGACCACTGGTACTCCCTGCTTTAGTTTCTGCTTGTAAGCAGGAATCAGGAAGATCAGGAAAATGATGGTCAGATTTGCAAAATGGAGGGCGAGGGAGAGCTTTGTATGCATCTCTGTGTGTGTGGTGTAAAGGTGGTCTAGAGTATTTTTTCCCTCTGGTTGCACATGTGACATGCTGGTAGAAATGAGGTAAAAACAGATTTAAGTTTTCCTGCATTAAAGTCCACTGGGAGCGTATTGTTGGAGGAGCATTTTCTTGTTTGCTTCTGGCCTTATACAGATCGTTGAGTGCCGTCTTAGTGCCAGCATCGATTTGCCGTGGTAAATAAACGGCTATGAATGATATAAATGAGATCTTGGTCGATAGTGTGGTCTACAGCTTATCATGAGATATTCTACCTCAGGCAAGAAATACCTCAACACTTCTTTAATATTAGATATCTCGCACCAGCAGTTTACAAATAGACACACAGCCCCGCCCCTCGTCTTACCAGACGAAGCTGCTCTGTCCTGCCGAAACACGGAGAAGCCAGCCAGCTCTATATTATCAGCGTCGTCGTTCAGCCAGTCTCTAAGACATTTTCTAATTGCTCTGTAATGTTTTGTGCTGTGCTGTAGTCTACTGAGCTCTACTTTGATGTCCAAACTTGTGAAACAGAAGTCTATGATTGGTTCAGATTTGACCCGGACCAACCAAATTTGGTCATCTTTGGGGGTAGAGCATTAAAATAATAGCCAGTGTGTAAAATAATAGCCTGCAAAGGAAAGTCTGCAAAGGAAGATGTTGCATATTTTTACCTTTGTGTACCTACGGTATTTAGGATACATCACCATGAAGAGAATGACATTCATATCCATAGTTATGCATTTCTGTACAGTACAGATCAGGGACCCATGATGTAATCCCGTTACCGGGTGTAAATCTACTGCCGACATCGTTGAATCTTAATTTTGAGCAGATATTACAGAGTTTTTGGAAAATGTAGACACAAAAAGGAGGTAGACACACTGAGGTAGATTTTACCGAAATTCAGTTACCTTACTTTGCATCTGCACAGTTCTTCCAGTAAATGTGTTTTTGCTAGAGTGGAATTTTTCCATTCTTGAGTGAACATTTCCTTACTTTCTCATTTCAACAGAGGGCTAATTTAGTAGGTTGGGTTGTGGGCTGGGTTGAAGAGTTGAGATACAACATTAAAGGGGGTATGGTGGTGCCAGATATTGGGCCAGTCTGTTCCTACTCCTAAACTAGGTTGATAGGCCATTAAACCTGCAAGTGCTGTGTCTGCTTATTTCCACTAGATGTCACAGGAGTACTTTGATGCCTGGCCTTGACTGGGTTACATATTTGGTTCAAACTTTGCTTCCTGTTCTGTGGTTTGAACAGCGTTCCCTCAAACATCTACAGTAGTTAGTCAATAAACACTAAAAAGAGTGGGGTTGAAATAGAGGTGGGGACACAGAGGCGAGAGCAACGACAATGACACATTGACACATGATCCGTGGCGACCCATCAATTAGGCAGGTGGGAGAGAGCCTGTTTAGCCGCATGTTATTTTGGCATATCAGTTTGCAAACAAACAACAAAATAAATGTATACACTATCGTTCAAAAGATTGGGGTCACTTAGAAATGTCTTGGTTTTTGAAAGAAACGCTATTCCATGGAAATGACAAATTACCAAGAAATTACCAGTGTCAGATTTTACCAGTGTCAGATTTATTTTTAAAGCACACCATGCTATAATCTGAGTAGAGCGCTCAGAGCCCATACATATATCAACATTAGTCAGAATAGCATTATAGAGGATATATGTATGGGCTCTGAGCGCTCTACTCAGATTATAGCATGGTGTGCTTTAAAAAAAAATCTGACACAGCGGTTCCATTAAGGAGAAGTGGATCTAAAATTCCATGCATAACACTTGTATCTTTTATCGATGTTTATTATGAGTATTTCTGTAAAATTTATGTGGCTCTCTGCAAAGTCACCGGATGTTTTTGGAACTACTGAACGTAATGCGCCAATGTAAACTTTTTGGATATAAATATGAACTTTACTGAACAAAACATACATGTATTGTGTAACATGAAGTCCTATGAGTGTCATCTGATGAAGATCATCAAAGGTTAGTGATTAATTTTATCTATAGTTCTGATTTTTGTGACTCCTCTCTTTGGTTGGAAAATGGCTGAATGCTTTCAGTGACTAGTTGCTGACCTAACATAATGATATGTTGTGCTTTCGCCGAAAAGCGTTTTTTGAAATCGGACACTGTGATTGGATTAACGAGATGTTTATCTATAAAATGAGGGAATTTAATTATGGGATTTTTGTTGTTTTGAATTTGGTGTCCTGCAGTTTCACTGGTTGTTGAGAGGTGGGACGCTCACGTCCCGAAAGGTCCCAGAGAGGTTAAAGTGATCACAGCACAACAAGGTGAGTCCAAATGTCTTGTATGCTGCTGCATGAATTATGTAATATGCCAGGGAGATATGTATACTGTAGCTAAGAAAGTAATACTAAGTGTATGTTGTGTAGTAAGCTGTTAATAGCCCTAATAATTTGGTCCCTTTTCCCCTCATAATTTAGCCTACTGTCCTGACTTGGTGGTGCACATGTAGCCTATAAGGAAAATACTGTAAGAACGGCCCATGTTCTGAATTCTGTCTGCTGTACATGTCAAAAGTGCTGAACAGATAGTTATTTTGACTACGTCCGTCCTAGCTCTCCCATTAATGTCATAATACATCGGGGCTTCTGAATGGCGCGGTGGTCTATTGCTCTGCATCTCAGAGCTTGAGGTGTCACCACAGACACCCTGGTTTGAATCCAAGATGTATCAAAACCAGCCGTGATTGGGAGTCCCACACTGTAGAGCAGGGAAGAATTTGCCCAGCATCGTCAGGTTTTGGCTGGTGTAGGCCGTCATTGTAAATAAGAATTTGTTCTTAACTGAATGCCTAGTTAAAAAAAGGTTAAATAGAGAATTTATAGAATCTACGGATTGCCTCTTATCAGCTCGTCGTCCCCTTATGCCATAGTTTGTACATATAAATTGTCATCAGAAACCACATTTGTTTAAGCAAGTCAGCTATATCAGCTATGTTTTTTAAAAAGGCAGTAAATGAGGCAGAATTACATTTTTCGCTGACAGGCAAAATGTATATGCTAAAATGGCCACTGCATATGAATAATACATGATAGAAACAGGTCTTATGTGAGCTCTCTCTTATGGAACAGTAGCAGCCAGTCAATGAGGACTCACAGTTAAACGTTTATACCGGGGCTCCTTCCTCCCACTGTCATCTGACTGGACCTGCGCTAACACGGTGGCACTAATGCTCTGTGAGAATGTTCCTCAGCCGGGGACGGACACGTTAGCGGTTAGCGGCTGGCTCCGGCAGCCTCCCAGGGGTACAGCCTTGATTAATTGAGCTGGCAGATTTATGGCGGCATGGTAGCCGGTGGGGTGATGCCCTTGGTTCGCTCCCAGACGTAATTACAGGTTTCCCACTGTGTGGGGTGTCACGCACGGCAGGCCCACATTCACCCGTCAGTCAAAACTGACTATTAGCCCCTGGGCTTGATGTGCGGTAGTGGGCGGTCACAGGCGCATATCATCAGCCCTTTCCCTGACTCCAACATTCTTTACCTCACAGACAGTGGGTGAGAGTGGCTGCTGCAGCCTTGATCATTAAAGTGACTTTCATGTACAGTGCTATCAGTGTTTGATGGTAAACTTTGTCTTTGTTGAGACTGCAGAGAGCAGATGATGCTTAGCGGACTGTAATGTGACTTAAGGATAGACAAGAGAACAGAGAATAGCGGCATGAGGGGAAGCATTGTCAATGTCTTTTTATACGGTATACAAAACAGAAACCTTTCACGCCTAAAGACCAATGCACCTTTAGTGTAGAGTAAAGTGAGTCCTGAACAAGGGGGTAATTCCACAGTAACATAATTCTTCTTCGACTCGGTTTGTCACTTTAAAATGTATGGCATATTATTGATTTCAAAATTGAACTAAACCAACTTTAAGGACAGCTTTTAACAATTTCCACAGAATATTTTACAAAAACTAATTGTGCAGATGCAAACTTTGGTAACATAATTATGATAAATTCTCCCGCAGGTTTTCATGTGACCACTTTTTTCAAAATTCAAAGATGTCTGCAGAAAGAATGGGGTGCCAGCTATGACATCACACCTTGAGTTCGAAAAAAGATTTAAGTGAAGTGGATTTAGTACCCCGTACGTAAATGTATAATTATGGATATGAATGTCAATGTAATGTTTCACAAGTTTGGACAGCACAGAGCAGTACAGTAGAGTAGAGTCAGAGTATGTGAGCAAAGCCGGGGCCTTCTCAACCTCTCCAATTCCAATCCAGTAGCGCTAACTTCATGAGGTCAGGGTTTGCATCTGTAATCTACTTGTGTTCTGCTATAGTCCCTTGCTGTAATCTACTTGTGTTCTGCTATAGTCCCTTGCTGTAATCTACTTGTGTTCTGCTATAGTCCCTTGCTGTAATCTACTGGTGTTCTGCTATAGTCCCTTGCTGTAATCTACTGGTGTTCTGCTATAGTCCCTTGCTGTAATCTACTGGTGTTCTGCTATAGTCCCTTGCTGTAATCTACTGGTGTTCTGCTATAGTCCCTTGCTGTAGTCTACTTGTGTTCTGCTATAGTCCCTTGCTGTAATCTACTGGTGTTCTGCTATAGTCCCTTGCTGTAGTATACTTGTGTTCTGCTATAGTCCCTTGCTGTAGTCTACTTGTGTTCTGCTATAGTCCCTTGCTGTAATCTACTTGTGTTCTGCTATAGTCCCTTGCTGTAGTCTACTTGTGTTCTGCTGTAGTCCCTTGCTGTAATCTACTTGTGTTCTGCTATAGTCCCTTGCTGTAGTCTACTTGTGTTCTGCTATAGTCCCTTGCTGTAATCTACTTGTGTTCTGCTATAGTCCCTTGCTGTAGTCTACTTGTGTTCTGCTGTAGTCCCTTGCTGTAATCTACTGGTGTTCTGCTATAGTCCCTTGCTGTAGTCTACTTGTGTGCTGCTATAGTCCCTTGCTGTAGTCTGTTACATCCGAGATGGCATTGCAGTTCAGACGTCTTTTGTCCTCGTCTTGTCCTGTATATAAATATATTTACAACTTTTTTCACATACATTTTATTTTTATTTTCCATCAACTCATCTTCAAAACACTCTCCTGCAACCCGCCTCACCAATTTATATTTATAAATAAGTATTATTTACCTCAAATCTGCAATCCTCCAAGAAGCTAGCCAGAAGCTAGCCAGAAACTCCAAGAAGCTAGCCAGAAACTAGCCAGGAGCTAGCCAGAAGCTAGCCCAGAAGCTAATCCAGAAGCTAATCAGAAGCTAGTTCAGAAGCTAGTTACCTTCTTTACTGGCAAATCGTTAGTATTCAGCTAACCACGGTTTGTGGTCATCAGCTATCCTTTAGCTCGAAAATCTATCGCCAGTTTTGTACGGCGCAGCGCGGCTCGGAACGGAACATACCGGACCAATTTTTCTCTCCATGTCCCTGGATTTCAACTGCTCTCTGGACATTCATACCCGGATCTCACAGCTAGCTAGCTGCTATCCGTGTGACTATCGGCTTTCGTCGATTCCGGAGCAAACATCAATTACTCCGGAGCTAGCCAGCTCCGTCAATCACTCCTGAGTTCCATCAATCACTCCTGGGCTGCAGTCACCTATCCGGACCCGCTTTACTGCCTACGCGGAGCCCCACCGGGCCTTCACAACTGGACTGCCGACGTTATCTACCCGAAAGAGATCCGGCTGGCTCCTCCGTCGCGACGTTACCTGAACGCCCATCTGCGGCCTGCTAACCGTTAGCTGGCTTACCGGCTGCTCTCAGAATAGACAATCGGACAATTTATTTATTTTTATTATTATTATGTTTCTTCTTGGGCCTTTATAACTATATCTATTGTTTTTATTTTTTTGTTGTGTGATTTGGATTAATCCCCTCTACCACACGGAACCCCACTAATCTACTGACGGAACGCAAGAGGTGGCTAACAACAGACCTCCATCCTATGCTAGCTTGCTACCGATGGCCTGGCTAGCTGTCTAAATCGCCGTGACCCCCAACCAACCTTTCCACTCACTGGACCCTTTTGATCACTTGACTAAGGATGCCTCTCCTTAATGTCAATATGTCTTGTCCATTGCTGTTCTGGTTAGTGTTTATTGGCTTATTTCACTGTAGAGCCTCTAGTCCTGCTCACTATACCTTATCCAACTTATTAGTTCCACCACCCACACATGCAATGACATCTCCTGGTTTCAATAATGTTTCTAGAGACAATATCTCTCTCTTCATCACTCAATACCTAGGTTTACCTCCACTGTATTCACATCCTACCATACCTTTGTCTGTACATTATACCTTGATGCTATTTTATCGCCCCCAGAAACCTCCTTTAACTCTCTGTTCTAGACGACCAATTCTTATTGCTTTTAGCCACACCCTTATTCTTCTCCTCCTATGTTCCTCTGGCGATGTAGAGGTGAATCCAGGCCCTGCAGTGCCTAGCTCCACTCCTATTCCCCAGGCGCTCTCTTTTGATGACTTCTGTAACCGTAATAGCCTTGGTTTCATGCATGTTAACATTTAGAAGCCTCCTCCCTAAGTGTGTTCTATTCACTGCTTTAGCACACTCTGCCAACCC
This sequence comes from Oncorhynchus nerka, assembly GCF_034236695.1. Taxonomy (NCBI): domain Eukaryota; kingdom Metazoa; phylum Chordata; class Actinopteri; order Salmoniformes; family Salmonidae; genus Oncorhynchus; species Oncorhynchus nerka. The sequence goes on from NC_088401.1 coordinate 58,931,303, forward strand.
AGATGTTCTAGCTGTGTCTGAATCCTGGCTTAGGAAGACCACCAAAAATTCAGAAATGTTAATTCCAAACTACAACATTTTCAGACAAGATAGAACTGCCAAAGGGGGCGGTGTTGCAATCTACTGCAAAGATAGCCTGTAGAATTCTGTCCTACTATCCAGGTCTGTACCCAAACAATTTGAACTTCTACTTTTAAAAATCCACCTCTCTAAAAACAAGTCTCTCACCGTTTCCGCCTGCTATAGACCACCCTCTGCCCCCAGCTGTGCTCTGGACACCATATGTGAACTGATTGCCCCCCATCTATCTTCAGAGCTCGTGCTGCTAGGCGACCTAAACTGGAACATGCTTAACACCCCAGCCATCCTACAATCTAAACTTGATGCCCTCAATCTCACACAAATTATCAATGAACCTACCAGGTACCCCCCCAAAGCCTTAAACACGGGCACCCTCATAGATATCATCCTAACCAACTTCCCCTCTAAATACACCTCTGCTGTCTTCAACCAAGATCTCAGCGATCACTGCCTCATTGCCTGCATCCGTAATGGGTCAGCGGTCAAACGACCTCCACTCATCACTGTAAAACGCTCCCTGAAACACTTCAGCGAGCAGGCCTTTCTAATCGACCTGGCCGGGGTATCCTGGAAGGATATTGATCTCATCCCGTCAGTAGAGGATGCCTGGATATTTTTTTTAAATGCCTTCCTAACCATCTTAAATAAACATGCCCCATTCAAGAAATGTTGAACCAGGAACAGATATAGCCCTTGGTTCTCCCCAGACCTGACTGCCCTTAACCAACACAAAAACATCCTATGGCGTTCTGCATTAGCATCGAACAGCCCCCGTGATATGCAGCTGTTCAGGGAAGCTAGAAACCGTTATACACAGGCAGTTAGAAAAGCCAAGGCTAGCTTTTTCAAGCAGAAATTTGCTTCCTGCAACACTAACTCAAAAAAGTTCTGGGACACTGTAAAGTCCATGGAGAATAAGAACACCTCCTCCCAGCTGCCCACTGCACTGAAGATAGGAAACACTGTCACCACTGATAAATCCACCATAATTGAGAATTTCAATAAGCATTTTTCTATGGCTGGCCATGCTTTCCACCTGGCTACTCCTACCCCGGTCAACAGCACTGCACCCCCAACAGCAACTCGCCCAAGCCTTCCTCATTTCTCCTTCTCCCAAATCCATTCAGCTGATGTTCTGAAAGAGCTGAAAAATCTGGACCCCTACAAATCAGCCGGGCTAGACAATCTGGACCCTTTCTTTCTAAAATTATCTGCCGAAATTGTTGCCACCCCTATTACTAGCCTGTTCAACCTCTCTTTCGTGTCGTCTGAGATTCCCAAAGATTGGAAAGCAGCTGCGGTCATCCCCCTCTACAAAGGGGGGGACACTCTTGACCCAAACTGCTACAGACCTATATCTATCCTACCATGCCTTTCTAAGGTCTTCGAAAGCCAAGTCAACAAACAGATTACCGACCATTTAGAATCTCACCATACCTTCTCTGCTATGCAATCTGGTTTCAGAGCTGGTCATGGGTGCACCTCAGCCACGCTCAAGGTCCTAAACGATATCTTAACCGCCATCGATAAGAAACATTACTGTGCAGCCGTATTCATTGATCTGGCCAAGGCTTTTGACTCTGTCAATCACCACATCCTCATCGGCAGACTCGACAGCCTTGGTTTCTCAAATGATAGCCTCGCCTGGTTCACCAACTACTTCTCTGATAGAGTTCAGTGTGTCAAATCGGAGGGTCTGCTGTCCGGACCTCTGGCAGTCTCTATGGGGGTGCCACAGGGTTCAATTCCTGGACCGACTCTCTTCTCTGTATACATCAATGAGGTCGCTCTTGCTGCTGGTGAGTCTCTGATCCACCTCTACGCAGACGACACCATTCTGTATACTTCCGGCCCTTCTTTGGACACTGTGTTAACAACCCTCCAGGCAAGCTTCAATGCCATACAACTCTCCTTCCGTGGCCTCCAATTGCTCTTAAATACAAGTAAAACTAAATGCATGCTCTTCAACCGATCGCTACCTGCACCTACCCGCCTGTCCAACATCACTACTCTGGACGGCTCTGACTTAGAATACGTGGACAACTACAAATACTTAGGTGTCTGGTTAGACTGTAAACTCTCCTTCCAGACCCATATCAAACATCTCCAATCCAAAGTTAAATCTAGAATTGGCTTCCTATTTCGCAACAAAGCATCCTTCACTCATGCTGCCAAACATACCCTTGTAAAACTGACCATCCTACCAATCCTCGACTTTGGCGATGTCATTTACAAAATGGCCTCCAATACCCTATTCAACAAATTGGATGCAGTCTATCACAGTGCAATCCGTTTTGTCACCAAAGCCCCATATACTACCCACCATTGCGACCTGTACGCTCTCGTTGGCTGGCCCTCGCTTCATACTCGTCGCCAAACCCACTGGTTCCATGTCATCTACAAGACCCTGCTAGGTAAAGTCCCCCCTTATCTCAGCTTGCTGGTCACCATAGCATCTCCCACCTGTAGCACACGCTCCAGCAGGTATATCTCTCTAGTCACCCCCAAAACCAATTCTTTCTTTGGCCGCCTCTCCTTCCAGTTCTCTGCTGCCAATGACTGGAACGAACTACAAAAATTTCTGAAACTGGAAACACTTATCTCCCTCACTAGCTTTAAGCACCAACTGTCAGAGCATTTTACAGATTACTGCACCTGTACATAGCCCACCTATAATTTAGCCCAAACAACTACCTCTTTCCCAACTGTATTTAATTAATTTATTTATTTTGCTCCTTTGCACCCCATTATTTTTATTTCTACTTTGCACATTCTTCCATTGCAAAACTACCATTCCAGTGTTTTACTTGCTATATTGTATTTACTTTGCCACCATGGCCTTTTTTGCCTTTACCTCCCTTCTCACCTCATTTGTTCACATTGTATATAGACTTGTTTATACTGTATTATTAACTGTATGTTTGTTTTACTCCATGTGTAACTCTGTGTCGTTGTATCTGTCGAACTGATTTGCTTTATCTTGGCCAGGTCGCAATTGTAAATGAGAACTTCTTCTCAACTTGCCTACCTGGTTAAATAAAGGTGAAATAAAATAAATAAATAAATACTTGTGTTCTAATATAGTCCCTTGCTGTAATCTACTTGTGTTCGTCTATAGTCCCTTGCCTGAGTCTACTTGTGTTCTGCTATAGTCCCTTGCCTGAGTCTACTTGTGTTCTGTTATAGCCCCTTGCTGTAGTCTACTTGTGTTCGTCTATAGCCCCTTGCTGTAGTCTACTTGTGTTCGTCTATAGTCCCTTGCTGTAGTCTACTTGTGTTCTGCTATAGTCCCATGCCTGAGTCTACTTGTGTTCTGCTATAGTCCCTTGCCTGAGTCTACTTGTGTTCTGTTATAGCCCCTTGCTGTAGTCTACTTGTGTGCTGCTATAGCAGCTTGCTGTAGTCTACTTGTGTTCTGCTATAGTCCCTTGCTATAGTCTACTTGTGTTCTGCTATAGTCCCTTGCTGTAACTTGTGTCTACTTGTGTGCTGTCTACTTAGCAGTCCCTTGCTGTAGTCTACTTGTGTTCTGCTATAGCCCCTTGCTGTAGTCTCCTTGTGTTCTGCTATAGTCCATTGCTGTAATCTACTTGTGTTCGTCTATAGTTCCTTGCTGTAATCTACTTGTGTTCTGCTATTGTCCCTTGCTATAATCTACTTGTGTTCTGCTATAGTGCCTTGCTGTAATCTACTTGTGTTCGTCTATAGTTCCTTGCTGTAATCTACTTGTGTTCTGCTATTGTCCCTTGCTATAATCTACTTGTGTGCTGCTATAGCCCCTTGCTGTAGTCTACTTGTGTTCTGCTATAGTCCCTTGCTGTAGTCTACTTGTGTGCTGCTATAGTCCCTTGCTGTAGTCTACTTGTGTTCTGCTATAGTCCCTTGCTGTAATCTACTTGTGTGCTGCTATATTCCCTTGCTGTAATCTACTTGTGTTCTGCTATAGTCCCTTGCTGTAATCTACTTGTGTTCGTCTATAGTCCCTTGCTGTAATCTACTTGTGTTCGTCTATAGTCCCTTGCTGTAATCTACTTGTGTGCTGCTATATTCCCTTGCTGTAATCTACTTGTGTTCTGCTATAGTCCCTTGCTGTAATCTACTTGTGTTCTGCTATAGTCCCTTGCTGTAATCTACTTGTGTTCTGCTATAGTCCCTTGCTGTAATCTACTTGTGTTCTGCTATAGTCCCTTGCTATAATCTACTTGTGTTCTGCTATAGTCCCTTGCTGTAATCTACTTGTGTGCTGCTATATTCCCTTGCTGTAATCTACTTGTGTTCTGCTATAGTCCCTTGCTGTAATCTACTTGTGTTTGCTATAGTCCCTTGCTGTAATCTACTTGTGTTCGTCTATAGTCCCTTGCTGTAATCTACTTGTGTTCTGCTATAGTCCCTTGCTGTAATCTACTTGTGTTCTGCTATAGTCCCTTGCTGTAATCTACTTGTGTTCTGCTATAGTCCCTTGCTGTAATCTACTTGTGTGCTGCTATATTCCCTTGCTGTAGTCTACTTGTGTTCTGTTATAGTCCCTTGCTGTAATCTACTTGTGTGCTGCTATATTCCCTTGCTGTAATCTACTTGTGTTCTGCTATAGTCCCTTGCTGTAATCTACTTGTGTGCTGCTATAGTCCCTTGCTGTAATCTACTTGTGTTCTGCTATAGTCCCTTGCTGTAATCTACTTGTGTTCTGCTATAGTCCCTTGCTGTAATCTACTTGTGTGCTGCTATAGTCCCTTGCTGTAGTCTACTTGTGTTCTGCTATAGTCCCTTGCTGTAATCTACTTGTGTGCTGCTATAGTCCCTTGCTGTAGTCTACTTGTGTTCTGCTATAGTCCCTTGCTGTAATCTACTTGTGTTCGTCTATAGTCCCTTGCTGTAGTCTACTTGTGTTCTGCTATAGTCCCTTGCTGTAATCTACTTGTGTTCTGCTATAGTCCCTTGCTGTACTTGTGTCTACTTAGTCCCTGCTATAGTCCCTTGCTGTAGGCTACTTGTGTGCTGCTATAGCCCCTTGCTGTAGTCTACTTGTGTTCTGCTATAGTCCATTGCTGTAGTCTAATTGTGTTCGTCTATAGTCCCTTGTGTCTCTTGTGTTGTCTATAGTCCCTTGCTGTAATCTACTTGTGTGCTCTATATTCCCTTGCTGTAATCTACTTGTGTTCTGCTATAGTCCCTTGCTGTAATCTACTTGTGTTCGTCTATAGTCCCTTGCTGTAATCTACTTGTGTTCGTCTATAGTTCCTTGCTGTAATCTACTTGTGTTCTGCTATTGTTCCTTGCTATAATCTACTTGTGTTCTGCTATAGTCCCTTGCTGTAATCTACTTGTGTGCTGCTATAGTCCCTTGCTGTAATCTACTTGTGTTCTGCTATAGTCCCTTGCTGTAGTCTACTTGTGTGCTGCTATAGTCCCTTGCTGTAGTCTACTTGTGTTCTGCTATAGTCCCTTGCTGTAATCTACTTGTGTGCTGCTATATTCCCTTGCTGTAATCTACTTGTGTTCTGCTATAGTCCCTTGCTGTAATCTACTTGTGTTCGTCTATAGTCCCTTGCTGTAATCTACTTGTGTTCGTCTATAGTCCCTTGCTGTAATCTACTTGTGTTCTGCTATAGTCCCTTGCTGTAATCTACTTGTGTTCTGCTATAGTCCCTTGCTGTAATCTACTTGTGTTCGTCTATAGTCCCTTGCTGTAATCTACTTGTGTTCTGCTATAGTCCCTTGCTGTAATCTACTTGTGTTCTGCTATAGTCCCTTGCTGTAATCTACTTGTGTGCTGCTATATTCCCTTGATGTAGTCTACTTGTGTTCTGCTATAGTCCCTTGCTGTAATCTACTTGTGTGCTGCTATAGTCCCTTGCTGTAATCTACTTGTGTTCGTCTATAGTCCCTTGCTGTAATCTACTTGTGTGTCTATAGTTGCTGTAATCTACTTGTGTTCTGCTATTGTCCCTTGCTGTAATCTACTTGTGTTCTGCTATAGTCCCTTGCTGTAATCTACTTGTGTTATAGCCCTTGCTAGTCTAGTCCCTTGCTGTAGTCTACTTGTGTTCTGCTATAGTCCCTTGCTGTAGTCTACTTGTGTTCTGCTATAGTCCCTTGCTGTAATCTACTTGTGTGCTGCTATATTCCCTTGCTGTAATCTACTTGTGTTCTGCTATAGTCCCTTGCTGTAATCTACTTGTGTTCGTCTATAGTCCCTTGCTGTAATCTACTTGTGTTTGTCTATAGTACCTTGCTGTAATCTACTTGTGTTCTGCTATAGTCCCTTGCTGTAATCTACTTGTGTTCGTCTATAGTCCCTTGCTGTAATCTACTTGTGTTCTGTCTATAGTCCCTTGCTGTAATCTACTTGTGTGCTGCTATATTCCCTTGCTGTAATGTACTTGTGTTCTGGTATAGTCCCTTGCTGTAATCTACTTGTGTTCTGCTATAGTCCCTTGCTGTAATCTACTTGTGTGCTGCTATATTCCCTTGCTGTAATCTACTTGTGTTCTGCTATAGTCCCTTGCTGTAATCTACTTGTGTGCTGCTATAGTCCCTTGCTGTAATCTACTTGTGTTCGTCTATAGTCCCTTGCTGTAATCTACTTGTGTTCGTCTATAGTCCCTTTCTGTAATCTACTTGTGTTCTGCTATAGTCCCTTGCTATAATCTACTTGTGTGCTGCTATATTCCCTTGCTGTAGTCTTCTTGTGTTCTGCTATAGTCCATTGCTGTAGTCTACTTGCTACTTGTGTGCTGCTATAGTCCCTTGCTGTTGTCTACTTGTGTTCTGCTATAGTCCCTTGCTGTAATCTACTTGTGTGCTGCTATAGTCCCTTGCTGTAATCTACTTGTGTTCTGCTATAGTCCCTTGCTGTAATCTACTTGTGTTCTGTCTATAGTCCCTTGCTGTAATCTACTTGTGTTCGTCTATAGTCCCTTGCTGTAATCTACTTGTGTGCTGTCCCTTGCTGTAATCTACTTGTGTTCTGCTATAGTCCCTTGCTGTAATCTACTTGTGTTCTGCTATAGTCCCTTGCTGTAATCTACTTGTGTTCTGCTATAGTCCCTTGCTGTAATCTACTTGTGTTCTGCTATAGTCCCTTGCTGTAGTCTACTTGTGTTCTGCTATAGTCCCTTGCTGTAATCTACTTGTGTTCTGCTATAGTCCCTTGCCTGAGTCTACTTGTGTGCTGCTATAGCCCCTTGCTGTAGTCTACTTGTGTTCTGGTATAGTCCCTTGCTGTAATCTACTTGTGTGCTGCTATATTCCCTTGCTGTAATCTAATTGTGTTCTGGTATAGTCCCTTGCTGTAATCTACTTGTGTGCTGCTAAATTCCCTTGCTGTAATCTACTTTTGTTTGCTTTTGTAGTTGTTCTGCTATAGTCCCTTGCTGTAGGCTACTTGTGTGCTGCTATAGTCCCTTGCTGTAGTCTACTTGTGTGCTGCTATAGTCCCTTGCTGTAGTCTACTTGTGTGCTGCTATAGTCCCTTGCTGTAGTCTACTTGTGTTCTGCTATAGTCCCTTGCTGTAATCTACTTGTGTTCGTCTATAGTCCCTTGCTGTAATCTACTTGTGTTCTGCTATAGTCCCTTGCTGTAGTCTACTTGTGTTCTGCTATAGTCCCTTACTTGTGTTCTCTACTGCCTGTGTGTGTTCTGCTATAGCCCCTTGCTGTAGTCTACTTGTGTTCTGCTATAGTCCCTTGCTGTAATCTACATGTGTTCTGCTATAGTCCCTTGCTGTAGGCTACTTGTGTGCTGCTATAGCCCCTTGCTGTAGTCTACTTGTGTTCTGCTATAGTCCCTTGCTGTAATCTACTTGTGTGCTGCTATAGTCCCTTGCTGTAATCTGTATAGTCCCTTGCTGTAATCTACTTGTGTGCTGCTATATTCCCTTGCTGTAATCTACTTGTGTTCTGCTATAGTCCCTTGCTGTAGTCTACTTGTGTTCTGCTATAGTCCCTTGCTGTAGGCTACTTGTGTGCTGCTATAGCCCCTTGCTGTAGTCTACTTGTGTTCTGCTATAGTCCCTTGCTGTAATCTACTTGTGTGCTGCTATATTCCCTTGCTGTAATCTACTTGTGTTCTGGTATAGTCCCTTGCTGTAATCTACTTGTGTGCTGCTATATTCCTTGCTATAATCTACTTTGTTCTGCTATAGTCCCTTGCTGTAGTCTACTTGTGTTCTGCTATAGTCCCTTGCTGTAATCTACTTGTGTTCTGCTATAGTCCCTTGCTGTAATCTACTTGTGTTCTGCTATAGTCCCTTGCTGTAGTCTACTTGAGTTCTGCTATAGTCCCTTGCTGTAATCTACTTGTGTGCTGCTATAGCCCCTTGCTGTAGTCTACTTGTGTTCTGTCTATAGTCCCTTGCTGTAATCTACTTGTGTTCGGTCTATAGTCCCTTGCTGTAATCTACTTGTGTGCTACTATATTCCCTTGCTGTAATCTACTTGTGTTCTGCTATAGTCCCTTGCTGTAATCTACTTGTGTTCGTCTATAGTCCCTTGCTGTAATCTACTTGTGTTCGTCTATAGTCCCTTGCTGTAATCTACTTGTGTTCTGCTATTGTCCCTTGCTGTAATCTACTTGTGTTCTGCTATAGTCCCTTGCTGTAATCTACTTGTGTGCTGCTATAGCCCCTTGCTGTAGTCTACTTGTCTTCTGCTATAGTCCCTTGCCTGAGTCTACTTGTGTTCTGTTATAGCCCCTTGCTGTAGTCTACTTGTGTTCTGCTATAGTCCCTTGCTGTAATCTACTTGTGTTCTGCTATAGTCCCTTGCTGTAATCTACTTGTGTTCTGCTATAGTCCCTTGCTGTAATCTACTTGTGTTCGTCTATAGTCCCTTGCTGTAATCTACTTGTGTTCTGCTATAGTCCCTTGCTGTAATCTACTTGTGTTCTGCTATAGTCCCTTGCTGTAATCTACTTGTGTTCTGGTATAGTCCCTTGCTGTAATCTACTGTGTGTAGTCCCTGCTGTAGGCTAGTCCCTTAGCCCCTTGCTGTAGTCTACTTGTGTTCTGCTATAGTCCCTTGCTGTAATCTACTTGTGTGCTGCTATATTCCCTTGCTGTAATCTACTTGTGTTCTGCTATAGTCCCTTGCTGTAATCTACTTGTGTGCTGCTATATTCCCTTGCTGTAATCTACTTGTGTTCTGCTATAGTCCCTTGCTGTAATCTACTTGTGTGCTGCTATATTCCCTTGCTGTAATCTACTTGTGTTCTGCTATAGTCCCTTGCTGTAAGTCTATAGTCCCTTGCTGTAATCTCTTGTGTTGTCTATAGTCCCTTGCTGTAATCTACTTGTGTTCGTCTATAGTCCCTTGCTGTAATCTACTTGTGTGCTGCTATATTCCCTTGCTGTAATCTACTTGTGTTCTGCTATAGTCCCTTGCTGTAGTCTACTTGTGTTCTGCTATAGTCCCTTGCTGTAATCTACTTGTGTGCTGCTATATTCCCTTGCTGTAATCTACTTTTGTTCTGCTATAGTCCCTTGCTGTAGTCTACTTGTGTTCTGCTATAGTCCCTTGCTGTAATCTACTTGTGTTCGTCTATAGTCCCTTGCTGTAATCTACTTGTGTTCTGCTATAGTCCCTTGCTGTAGTCTACTTGAGTTCTGCTATAGTCCCTTGCTGTAGGCTACTTGTGTGCTGCTATAGCCCCTTGCTGTAGTCTACTTGTGTTCTGCTATAGTCCCTTGCTGTAATCTACTTGTGTTCGTCTATAGTCCCTTGCTGTAATCTACTTGTGTTCGTCTATAGTCCCTTGCTGTAATCTACTTGTGTTCTGCTATTGTCCCTTGCTATAATCTACTTGTGTTCTACTATAGTCCCTTGCTGTAATCTGCTTGTGTTCGTCTATAGTCCCTTGCTGTAATCTACTTGTGTTCGTCTATAGTCCCTTGCTGTAATCTACTTGTGTTCGTCTATAGTCCCTTGCTGTAATCTACTTGTGTGCTGCTATATTCCCTTGCTGTAATCTACTTGTGTTCTGCTATAGTCCCTTGCTGTAGTCTACTTGTGTTCTGCTATAGTCCCTTGCTGTAATCTACTTGTGTTCGTCTATAGTCCCTTGCTGTAATCTACTTGTGTTCTGCTATAGTCCCTTGCTGTAATCTACTTGAGTTCTGCTATAGTCCCTTGCTGTAGGCTACTTGTGTGCTGCTATAGCCCCTTGCTGTAGTCTACTTGTGTTCTGCTATAGTCCATTGCTGTAGTCTAATTGTGTTCGTCTATAGTCCCTTGCTGTAATCTACTTGTGTTCTGCTATAGTCCCTTGCTGTAATCTACTTGTGTTCGTCTATAGTCCCTTGCTGTAATCTACTTGTGTTCGTCTATAGTCCCTTGCTGTAATCTACTTGTGTTCTGCTATTGTCCCTTGCTATAATCTACTTGTCTTCTGCTATAGTCCCTTGCTGTAGTCTACTTGTGTGCTGCTATATTCCCTTGCTGTAATCTACTTGTGTTCTGCTATAGTCCCTTGCTGTAATCTACTTGTGTTCGTCTATAGTCCCTTGCTGTAATCTACTTGTGTTCGTCTATAGTCCCTTGCTGTAAACTACTTGTGTTCTGCTATAGTCCCTTGCCTGAGTCTACTTGTGTTCTGCTATAGCCCCTTGCTGTAGTCTACTTGTGTTCTGCTATAGCCCCTTGCTGTAGTCTAATTGTGTTCTGGTATAGTCCCTTGCTGTAATCTACATGTGTTCTGCTATAGTCCCTTGCTGTAGGCTACTTGTGTGCTGCTATAGCCCCTTGCTGTAGTCTACTTGTGTTCTGGCATAGTCCCTTGCTATAATCTACTTGTGTTCTGCTATAGTCCCTTGCTGTAATCTACTTGTGTGCTACTATAGCCCCTTGCTGTAATGTACTTGTGTTCTGCTATAGTCCCTTGCTGTAATCTACTTGTGTTCGTCTATAGTCCCTTGCTGTAATCTACTTGTGTTCTGCTATAGTCCCTTGCCTGAGTCTACTTGTGTTCTGCTATAGCCCCTTGCTGTAGTCTAATTGTGTTCTGGTATAGTCCCTTGCTGTAATCTACATGTGTTATGCTATAGTCCCTTGCTGTAATCTACTTGTGTTCTGCTATAGTCCCTTGCTGTAATCTACTTGAGTTCTGGTATAGTCCCTTGCTGTAATCTACTTGTGTTCGTCTATAGTCCCTTGCTGTAATCTACTTGTGTTCTGCTATAGTCCCTTGCTGTAATCTACTTGAGTTCTGCTATAGTCCCTTGCTGTAGGCTACTTGTGTGCTGCTATAGCCCCTTGCTGTAGTCTACTTGTGTTCTGCTATAGTCCATTGCTGTAGTCTAATTGTGTTCGTCTATAGTCCCTTGCTGTAATCTACTTGTGTTCGTCTATAGTCCATTGCTGTAGTCTAATTGTGTTCGTCTATAGTCCCTTGCTGTAGTCTACTTGTGTTCGTCTATAGTCCCTTGCTGTAATCTACTTGTGTGCTACTATATTCCCTTGCTGTAATCTACTTGTGTTCTGCTATAGTCCCTTGCTGTAATCTACTTGTGTTCTGTCTATAGTCCCTTGCTGTAATCTACTTGTGTTCGTCTATAGTCCCTTGCTGTAATCTACTTGTGTTCTGCTATTGTCCCTTGCTATAATCTACTTGTCTTCTGCTATAGTCCCTTGCTGTAGTCTACTTGTGTGCTGCTATATTCCCTTGCTGTAATGTACTTGTGTTCTGCTATAGTCCCTTGCTGTAATCTACTTGTGTTCGTCTATAGTCCCTTGCTGTAATCTACTTGTGTTCGTCTATAGTCCCTTGCTGTAATCTACTTGTGTTCTGCTATAGCCCCTTCCCTGTAGTCTGATTGTGTTCTGTATAGTCCCTTCTAATCTACATGTGTTCTGCTATAGTCCCTTGCTGTAGGCTACTTGTGTGCTCTAGCCCCTTGCTGTAGTCTACTTGTGTTCTGGTATAGTCCCTTGCTGTAATCTACTTGTGTGCTGCTATATTCCCTTGCTGTAATCTAATTGTGTTCTGGTATAGTCCCTTGCTGTAATCTACTTGTGTGCTGCTAAATTCCCTTGCTGTAATCTACTTTTGTTCTGCTATAGTCCCTTGCTGTAGTCTACTTGTGTTCTGCTATAGTCCCTTGCTGTAGGCTACTTGTGTGCTGCTATATTCCCTTGCTGTAGGCTACTTGTGTGCTGCTATAGTCCCTTGCTGTAGTCTACTTGTGTGCTGCTATAGTCCCTTGCTGTAGTCTACTTGTGTTCTGCTATAGTCCCTTGCTGTAATCTACTTGTGTTCGTCTATAGTCCCTTGCTGTAGTCTAATTGTGTTCTGCTATAGTCCCTTGCTGTAATCTACATGTGTTCTGCTATAGTCCCTTGCTGTAGGCTACTTGTGTGCTGCTATAGCCCCTTGCTGTAGTCTACTTGTGTTCTGGCATAGTCCCTTGCTATAATCTACTTGTGTTCTGCTATAGTCCCTTGCTGTAATCTACTTGTGTGCTGCTATAGCCCCTTGCTGTAGTCTACTTGTCTTCTGCTATAGTCCCTTGCTGTAGTCTACTTGTGTGCTGCTATAGTCCCTTGCTGTAGTCTACTTGTGTTCTGCTATAGTCCCTTGCTGTAATCTACTTGTGTGCTGCTATATTCCCTTGCTGTAATGTACTTGTGTTCTGCTATAGTCCCTTGCTGTAATCTACTTGTGTTCGTCTATAGTCCCTTGCTGTAATCTACTTGTGTTCTGCTATAGTCCCTTGCCTGAGTCTACTTGTGTTCTGCTATAGCCCCTTGCTGTAGTCTAATTGTGTTCTGGTATAGTCCCTTGCTGTAATCTACATGTGTTATGCTATAGTCCCTTGCTGTAGGCTACTTGTGTGCTGCTATAGCCCCTTGCTGTAGTCTACTTGTGTTCTGGTATAGTCCCTTGCTGTAATCTACTTGTGTGCTGCTATATTCCCTTGCTGTAATCTACTTGTGCTCTGGTATAGTCCCTTGCTGTAATCTACTTGTGTGCTGCTATATTCCCTTGCTGTAATCTACTTGTGTTCTGCTATAGTCCCTTGCTGTAGTCTACTTGTGTTCTGCTATAGTCCCTTGCTGTAATCTACTTGTGTGCTGCTATATTCCCTTAGTGTAATCTACTTGTGTTCTGCTATAGTCCCTTGCTGTAATCTGCTTGTGTTCGTCTATAGTCCCTTGCTGTAATCTACTTGTGTTCGTCTATAGTCCCTTGCTGTAATCTACTTGTGTTCGTCTATAGTCCCTTGCTGTAATCTACTTGTGTGCTGCTATATTCCCTTGCTGTAATCTACTTGTGTTCTGCTATAGTCCCTTGCTGTAGTCTACTTGTGTTCTGCTATAGTCCCTTGCTGTAATCTACTTGTGTGCTGCTATATTCCCTTGCTGTAATCTACTTTTGTTCTGCTATAGTCCCTTGCTGTAGTCTACTTGTGTTCTGCTATAGTCCCTTGCTGTAATCTACTTGTGTTCTGCTATAGTCCCTTGCTGTAATCTACTTGTGTTCTGCTATAGTCCCTTGCTGTAGTCTACTTGAGTTCTGCTATAGTCCCTTGCTGTAGGCTACTTGTGTGCTGCTATAGCCCCTTGCTGTAGTCTACTTGTGTTCTGCTATAGTCCATTGCTGTAGTCTAATTATGTTCGTCTATAGTCCCTTGCTGTAATCTACTTGTGTTCGTCTATAGTCCCTTGCTGTAATCTACTTGTGTGCTACTATATTCCCTTGCTGTAATCTACTTGTGTTCTGCTATAGTCCCTTGCTGTAATCTACTTGTGTTCGTCTATAGTCCCTTGCTGTAATCTACTTGTGTTCGTCTATAGTCCCTTGCTGTAATCTACTTGTGTTCTGCTATTGTCCCTTGCTATAATCTACTTGTGTTCTACTATAGTCCCTTGCTGTAATCTGCTTGTGTTCGTCTATAGTCCCTTGCTGTAATCTACTTGTGTTCGTCTATAGTCCCTTGCTGTAATCTACTTGTGTGCTGCTATATTCCCTTGCTGTAATCTACTTGTGTTCTGCTATAGTCCCTTGCTGTAAACTACTTGTGTTCTGCTATAGTCCCTTGCTGTAATCTACTTGTGTGCTGCTATAGTCCCTTGCTGTAGTCTACTTGTGTTCTGCTATAGTCCCTTGCTGTAATCTACTTGTGTTCGTCTATAGTCCCTTGCTGTAATCTACTTGTGTTCTGCTATAGTCCCTTGCTGTAATCTACTTGAGTTCTGCTATAGTCCCTTGCTGTAGGCTACTTGTGTGCTGCTATAGCCCCTTGCTGTAGTCTACTTGTGTTCTGCTATAGTCCATTGCTGTAGTCTAATTGTGTTCGTCTATAGTCCCTTGCTGTAATCTACTTGTGTTCGTCTATAGTCCCTTGCTGTAATCTACTTGTGTGCTACTATATTCCCTTGCTGTAATCTACTTGTGTTCTGCTATAGTCCCTTGCTGTAATCTACTTGTGTTCGTCTATAGTCCCTTGCTGTAATCTACTTGTGTTCTGCTATAGTCCCTTGCTGTAATCTACTTGTGTTCTGCTATTGTCCCTTGCTATAATCTACTTGTCTTCTGCTATAGTCCCTTGCTGTAGTCTACTTGTGTGCTGCTATATTCCCTTGCTGTAATGTACTTGTGTTCTGCTATAGTCCCTTGCTGTAATCTACTTGTGTTCGTCTATAGTCCCTTGCTGTAATCTACTTGTGTTCGTCTATAGTCCCTTGCCTGAGTCTACTTGTGTTCTGCTATAGCCCCTTGCTGTAGTCTAATTGTGTTCTGGTATAGTCCCTTGCTGTAATCTACATGTGTTCTGCTATAGTCCCTTGCTGTAGGCTACTTGTGTGCTGCTATAGCCCCTTGCTGTAGTCTACTTGTGTTCTGGTATAGTCCCTTGCTGTAATCTACTTGTGTGCTGCTATATTCCCTTGCTGTAATCTACTTGTGTTCTGGTATAGTCCCTTGCTGTAATCTACTTGTGTGCTGCTAAATTCCCTTGCTATAATCTACTTTTGTTCTGCTATAGTCCCTTGCTGTAGTCTACTTGTGTTCTGCTATAGTCCCTTGCTGTAGGCTACTTGTGTGCTGCTATATTCCCTTGCTGTAGGCTACTTGTGTGCTGCTATAGTCCCTTGCTGTAGTCTACTTGTGTGCTGCTATAGTCCCTTGCTGTAGTCTACTTGTGTTCTGCTATAGTCCCTTGCTGTAATCTACTTGTGTTCGTCTATAGTCCCTTGCTGTAATCTACTTGTGTTCGTCTATAGTCCCTTGCTGTAAACTACTTGTGTTCTGCTATAGTCCCTTGCCTGAGTCTACTTGTGTTCTGCTATAGCCCCTTGCTGTAGTCTAATTGTGTTCTGGTATAGTCCCTTGCTGTAATCTACATGTGTTCTGCTATAGTCCCTTGCTGTAGGCTACTTGTGTGCTGCTATAGCCCCTTGCTGTAGTCTACTTGTGTTCTGGCATAGTCCCTTGCTGTAATCTACTTGTGTGCTGCTATATTCCCTTGCTGTAATCTACTTGTGTTCTGGTATAGTCCCTTGCTGTAATCTACTTGTGTGCTGCTATATTCCCTTGCTGTAATCTACTTGTGTTCTGCTATAGTCCCTTGCTGTAGTCTACTTGTGTTCTGCTATAGTCGCTTGCTGTAGGCTACTTGTGTGCTGCTATAGCCCCTTGCTGTAGTCTACTTGTGTTCTGCTATAGTCCCTTGCTGTAATCTACTTGTGTGCTGCTATATTCCCTTGCTGTAATCTACTTGTGTTCTGGTATAGTCCCTTGCTGTAATCTACTTGTGTGCTGCTAAATTCCCTTGCTATAATCTACTTTTGTTCTGCTATAGTCCCTTGCTGTAGTCTACTTGTGTTCTGCTCTAGTCCCTTGGTGTAATCTACTTGTGTTCGTCTATAGTCCCTTGCTGTAATCTACTTGTGTTCTGCTATAGTCCCTTGCTGTAGTCTACTTGAGTTCTGCTATAGTCCCTTGCTGTAGGCTACTTGTGTGCTGCTATAGCCCCTTGCTGTAGTCTACTTGTGTTCGTCTATAGTCCCTTGCTGTAATCTACTTGTGTTCGTCTATAGTCCCTTGCTGTAATCTACTTGTGTGCTACTATATTCCCTTGCTGTAATCTACTTGTGTTCTGCTATAGTCCTTTGCTGTAATCTACTTGTGTTCGTCTATAGTCCCTTGCTGTAATCTACTTGTTTTCGTCTATAGTCCCTTGCTGTAATCTACTTGTGTTCTGCTATTGTCCCTTGCTATAATCTACTTGTGTTCTGCTATAGTCCCTTGCTGTAATCTACTTGTGTGCTACTATAGCCCCTTGCTGTAGTCTACTTGTCTTCTGCTATAGTCCCTTGCTGTAGTCTACTTGTGTGCTGCTATAGTCCCTTGCTGTAGTCTACTTGTGTTCTGCTATAGTCCCTTGCTGTAATCTACTTGTGTGCTGCTATATTCCCTTGCTGTAATCTACTTGTGTTCTGCTATAGTCCCTTGCTGTAATCTACTTGTGTTCTGCTATAGTCCCTTGCCTGAGTCTACTTGTGTTCTGCTATAGCCCCTTGCTGTAGTCTAATTGTGTTCTGGTATAGTCCCTTGCTGTAATCTACATGTGTTCTGCTATAGTCCCTTGCTGTAGGCTACTTGTGTGCTGCTATAGCCCCTTGCTGTAGTCTACTTGTGTTCTGGTATAGTCCCTTGCTGTAATCTACTTGTGTGCTGCTATATTCCCTTGCTGTAATCTACTTGTGCTCTGGTATAGTCCCTTGCTGTAATCTACTTGTGTGCTGCTATATTCCCTTGCTGTAATCTACTTGTGTTCTGCTATAGTCCCTTGCTGTAGTCTACTTGTGTTCTGCTATAGTCCCTTGCTGTAATCTACTTGTGTGCTGCTATATTCCCTTGC
Source organism: Oncorhynchus nerka (assembly GCF_034236695.1). Lineage (NCBI taxonomy): Eukaryota > Metazoa > Chordata > Actinopteri > Salmoniformes > Salmonidae > Oncorhynchus > Oncorhynchus nerka. The sequence continues at coordinate 58,948,240 of NC_088401.1, forward strand.
TGTAATCTACTTGTGTTCTGCTATAGTCCCTTGCTGTAATCTGCTTGTGTTCGTCTATAGTCCCTTGCTGTAATCTACTTGTGTTCGTCTATAGTCCCTTGCTGTAATCTACTTGTGTTCGTCTATAGTCCCTTGCTGTAATCTACTTGTGTGCTGCTATATTCCCTTGCTGTAATCTACTTTGTAGTCCCTTGCTGTAGTCTACTTGTGTTCTGCTATAGTCCCTTGCTGTAATCTACTTGTGTGCTGCTATATTCCCTTGCTGTAATCTACTTTTGTTCTGCTATAGTCCCTTGCTGTAGTCTACTTGTGTTCTGTAGTCCCTGCTGTAATCTACTTGTGTTCGTCTATAGTCCCTTGCTGTAATCTACTTGTGTTCTGCTATAGTCCCTTGCTGTAGTCTAAGTTCTGCTATAGTCCCTTGCTGTAGGCTACTTGTGTGCTGCTATAGCCCCTTGCTGTAGTCTACTTGTGTTCTGCTATAGTCCATTGCTGTAATCTAATTGTGTTCGTCTATAGTCCCTTGCTGTAATCTACTTGTGTTGCTATAGTCCCTTGCTGTAATCTACTTGTGTGCTACTATATTCCCTTGCTGTAATCTACTTGTGTTCTGCTATAGTCCCTTGCTGTAATCTACTTGTGTTCGTCTATAGTCCCTTGCTGTAATCTACTTGTGTTCGTCTATAGTCCCTTGCTGTAATCTACTTGTGTTCTGCTATTGTCCCTTGCTATAATCTACTTGTGTTCTACTATAGTCCCTTGCTGTAATCTACTTGTGTTCGTCTATAGTCCCTTGCTGTAATCTACTTGTGTTCGTCTATAGTCCCTTGCTGTAATCTACTTGTGTTCGTCTATAGTCCCTTGCTGTAATCTACTTGTGTTCGTCTATAGTCCCTTGCTGTAATCTACTTGTGTTCGTCTATAGTCCCTTGCTGTAATCTACTTGTGTGCTGCTATATTCCCTTGCTGTAATCTACTTGTGTTCTGCTATAGTCCCTTGCTGTAGTCTACTTGTGTTCTGCTCTAGTCCCTTGGTGTAATCTACTTGTGTTCGTCTATAGTCCCTTGCTGTAATCTACTTGTGTTCTGCTATAGTCCCTTGCTGTAGTCTACTTGAGTTCTGCTATAGTCCCTTGCTGTAGGCTACTTGTGTGCTGCTATAGCCCCTTGCTGTAGTCTACTTGTGTTCGTCTATAGTCCCTTGCTGTAATCTACTTGTGTTCGTCTATAGTCCCTTGCTGTAATCTACTTGTGTGCTACTATATTCCCTTGCTGTAATCTACTTGTGTTCTGCTATAGTCCTTTGCTGTAATCTACTTGTGTTCGTCTATAGTCCCTTGCTGTAATCTACTTGTTTTCGTCTATAGTCCCTTGCTGTAATCTACTTGTGTTCTGCTATTGTCCCTTGCTATAATCTACTTGTGTTCTGCTATAGTCCCTTGCTGTAATCTACTTGTGTGCTACTATAGCCCCTTGCTGTAGTCTACTTGTCTTCTGCTATAGTCCCTTGCTGTAGTCTACTTGTGTGCTGCTATAGTCCCTTGCTGTAGTCTACTTGTGTTCTGCTATAGTCCCTTGCTGTAATCTACTTGTGTGCTGCTATATTCCCTTGCTGTAATCTACTTGTGTTCGTCTATAGTCCCTTGCTGTAATCTACTTGTGTTCTGCTATAGTCCCTTGCCTGAGTCTACTTGTGTTCTGCTATAGCCCCTTGCTGTAGTCTAATTGTGTTCTGGTATAGTCCCTTGCTGTAATCTACATGTGTTCTGCTATAGTCCCTTGCTGTAGGCTACTTGTGTGCTGCTATAGCCCCTTGCTGTAGTCTACTTGTGTTCTGGTATAGTCCCTTGCTGTAATCTACTTGTGTGCTGCTATATTCCCTTGCTGTAATCTACTTGTGCTCTGGTATAGTCCCTTGCTGTAATCTACTTGTGTGCTGCTATATTCCCTTGCTGTAATCTACTTGTGTTCTGCTATAGTCCCTTGCTGTAGTCTACTTGTGTTCTGCTATAGTCCCTTGCTGTAATCTACTTGTGTGCTGCTATATTCCCTTGCTGTAATCTACTTGTGTTCTGCTATAGTCCCTTGCTGTAATCTGCTTGTGTTCGTCTATAGTCCCTTGCTGTAATCTACTTGTGTTCGTCTATAGTCCCTTGCTGTAATCTACTTGTGTTCGTCTATAGTCCCTTGCTGTAATCTACTTGTGTGCTGCTATATTCCCTTGCTGTAATCTACTTGTGTTCTGCTATAGTCCCTTGCTGTAGTCTACTTGTGTTCTGCTATAGTCCCTTGCTGTAATCTACTTGTGTGCTGCTATATTCCCTTGCTGTAATCTACTTTTGTTCTGCTATAGTCCCTTGCTGTAGTCTACTTGTGTTCTGCTATAGTCCCTTGCTGTAATCTACTTGTGTTCGTCTATAGTCCCTTGCTGTAATCTACTTGTGTTCTGCTATAGTCCCTTGCTGTAGTCTACTTGAGTTCTGCTATAGTCCCTTGCTGTAGGCTACTTGTGTGCTGCTATAGCCCCTTGCTGTAGTCTACTTGTGTTCTGCTATAGTCCATTGCTGTAGTCTAATTGTGTTCGTCTATAGTCCCTTGCTGTAATCTACTTGTGTTCGTCTATAGTCCCTTGCTGTAATCTACTTGTGTGCTACTATATTCCCTTGCTGTAATCTACTTGTGTTCTGCTATAGTCCCTTGCTGTAATCTACTTGTGTTCGTCTATAGTCCCTTGCTGTAATCTACTTGTGTTCGTCTATAGTCCCTTGCTGTAATCTACTTGTGTTCTGCTATTGTCCCTTGCTATAATCTACTTGTGTTCTACTATAGTCCCTTGCTGTAATCTACTTGTGTTCGTCTATAGTCCCTTGCTGTAATCTACTTGTGTTCGTCTATAGTCCCTTGCTGTAATCTACTTGTGTTCGTCTATAGTCCCTTGCTGTAATCTACTTGTGTTCGTCTATAGTCCCTTGCTGTAATCTACTTGTGTTCGTCTATAGTCCCTTGCTGTAATCTACTTGTGTGCTGCTATATTCCCTTGCTGTAATCTACTTGTGTTCTGCTATAGTCCCTTGCTGTAGTCTACTTGTGTTCTGCTATAGTCCCTTGCTGTAATCTACTTGTGTGCTGCTATATTCCCTTGCTGTAATCTACTTTTGTTCTGCTATAGTCCCTTGCTGTAGTCTACTTGTGTTCTGCTATAGTCCCTTGCTGTAATCTACTTGTGTTCGTCTATAGTCCCTTGCTGTAATCTACTTGTGTTCTGCTATAGTCCCTTGCTGTAATCTACTTGAGTTCTGCTATAGTCCCTTGCTGTAGGCTACTTGTGTGCTGCTATAGCCCCTTGCTGTAGTCTACTTGTGTTCTGCTATAGTCCATTGCTGTAGTCTAATTGTGTTCGTCTATAGTCCCTTGCTGTAATCTACTTGTGTTCGTCTATAGTCCCTTGCTGTAATCTACTTGTGTGCTACTATATTCCCTTGCTGTAATCTACTTGTGTTCTGCTATAGTCCCTTGCTGTAGTCTACTTGTGTTCGTCTATAGTCCCTTGCTGTAATCTACTTGTGTTCGTCTATAGTCCCTTGCTGTAATCTACTTGTGTTCTGCTATTGTCCCTTGCTATAATCTACTTGTCTTCTGCTATAGTCCCTTGCTGTAGTCTACTTGTGTGCTGCTATATTCCCTTGCTGTAATGTACTTGTGTTCTGCTATAGTCCCTTGCTGTAATCTACTTGTGTTCGTCTATAGTCCCTTGCTGTAATCTACTTGTGTTCGTCTATAGTCCCTTGCCTGAGTCTACTTGTGTTCTGCTATAGCCCCTTGCTGTAGTCTAATTGTGTTCTGGTATAGTCCCTTGCTGTAATCTACATGTGTTCTGCTATAGTCCCTTGCTGTAGGCTACTTGTGTGCTGCTATAGCCCCTTGCTGTAGTCTACTTGTGTTCTGGTATAGTCCCTTGCTGTAATCTACTTGTGTGCTGATATATTCCCTTGCTGTAATCTACTTGTCTTCTGGTATAGTCCCTTGCTGTAGTCTACTTGTGTGCTGCTATAGCCCCTTGCTGTAGTCTACTTGTGTTCTGGTATAGTCCCTTGCTGTAATCTACTTGTGTGCTGCTATATTCCCTTGCTGTAATCTACTTGTGTGCTGCTATATTCCCTTGCTGTAATCTACTTGTGTTCTGCTATAGTCCCTTGCTGTAGTCTACTTGTGTTCTGCTATAGTCCCTTGCTGTAATCTACTTGTGTGCTGCTATATTCCCTTGCTGTAATCTACTTGTGTTCTGCTATAGTCCCTTGCTGTAATCTACTTGTGTTCGTCTATAGTCCCTTGCTGTAATCTACTTGTGTTCGTCTATAGTCCCTTGCTGTAATCTACTTGTGTTCGTCTATAGTCCCTTGCTGTAATCTACTTGTGTGCTGCTATATTCCCTTGCTGTAATCTACTTGTGTTCTGCTATAGTCCCTTGCTGTAGTCTACTTGTGTTCTGCTATAGTCCCTTGCTGTAATCTACTTGTGTTCTGCTATAGTCCCTTGCTGTAATCTACTTGTGTTCGTCTATAGTCCCTTGCTGTAATCTACTTGTGTTCGTCTATAGTCCCTTGCTGTAGTCTACTTGTGTTCTGCTATAGTCCCTTGCTGTAGTCTACTTGTGTTCGTCTATAGTCCCTTGCTGTAATCTACTTGTGTGCTGCTATAGCCCCTTGCTATAGTCTACTTGTGTTCTGCTATAACCCCTTTCTGTAGTCTACTTGTGTTCTGCTATAGTCCCTTGCTGTAGTCTACTTGTGTTCTGCTGTAGTTCCTTGATGTAGTCTTCTTGAGTTCTGCTATAGCCCCTTGCTGTAGTCTACATGTGTTCTGCTATAGTCCCTTGCTGTAGGCTACTTGTGTGCTGCTATAGCCCCTTGCTGTAGTCTACTTGTGTTCTGGTATAGTCCCTTGCTGTAATCTACTTGTGTGCTGCTATATTCCCTTGCTGTAATCTACTTGTGTTCTGGTATAGTCCCTTGCTGTAATCTACTTGTGTGCTGCTATATTCCTTGCTGTAATCTACTTGTGTTCTGCTATAGTCCCTTGCTGTAGTCTACTTGTGTTCTGCTATAGTCCCTTGCTGTAATCTACTTGTGTGCTGCTATATTCCCTTGCTGTAATCTACTTGTGTTCTGCTATAGTCCCTTGCTGTAATCTGCTTGTGTTCGTCTATAGTCCCTTGCTGTAATCTACTTGTGTTCGTCTATAGTCCCTTGCTGTAATCTACTTGTGTTCGTCTATAGTCCCTTGCTGTAATCTACTTGTGTGCTGCTATATTCCCTTGCTGTAATCTACTTGTGTTCTGCTATAGTCCCTTGCTGTAGTCTACTTGTGTTCTGCTATAGTCCCTTGCTGTAATCTACTTGTGTGCTGCTATATTCCCTTGCTGTAATGTACTTGTGTTCTGCTATAGTCCCTTGCTGTAATCTACTTGTGTTCGTCTATAGTCCCTTGCTGTAATCTACTTGTGTTCGTCTATAGTCCCTTGCCTGAGTCTACTTGTGTTCTGCTATAGCCCCTTGCTGTAGTCTAATTGTGTTCTGGTATAGTCCCTTGCTGTAATCTACATGGGTTCTGCTATAGTCCCTTGCTGTAGGCTACTTGTGTGCTGCTATAGCCCCTTGCTGTAGTCTACTTGTGTTCTGGTATATTCCCTTGCTGTAATCTACTTGTCTTCTGGTATAGTCCCTTGCTGTTGTCTACTTGTGTGCTGCTATAGCCCCTTGCTGTAGTCTACTTGTGTTCTGGTATAGTCCCTTGCTGTAATCTACTTGTGTGCTGCTATATTCCCTTGCTGTAATCTACTTGTGTGCTGCTATATTCCCTTGCTGTAATCTACTTGTGTTCTGCTATAGTCCCTTGCTGTAGTCTACTTGTGTTCTGCTATAGTCCCTTGCTGTAATCTACTTGTGTTCGTCTATAGTCCCTTGCTGTAATCTACTTGTGTTCGTCTATAGTCCCTTGCCTGAGTCTACTTGTGTTCTGCTATAGCCCCTTGCTGTAGTCTAATTGTGTTCTGGTATAGTCCCTTGCTGTAATCTACATGTGTTCTGCTATAGTCCCTTGCTGTAGGCTACTTGTGTGCTGCTATAGCCCCTTGCTGTAGTCTACTTGTGTTCTGGTATAGTCCCTTGCTGTAATCTCCTTGTGTGCTGATATATTCCCTTGCTGTAATCTACTTGTCTTCTGGTATAGTCCCTTGCTGTTGTCTACTTGTGTGCTGCTATAGCCCCTTGCTGTAGTCTACTTGTGTTCTGGTATAGTCCCTTGCTGTAATCTACTTGTGTGCTGCTATATTCCCTTGCTGTAATCTACTTGTGTTCTGCTATAGTCCCTTGCTGTAATCTACTTGTGTTCGTCTATAGTCCCTTGCTGTAATCTACTTGTGTTCGTCTATAGTCCCTTGCTGTAGTCTACTTGTGTTCTGCTATAGTCCCTTGCTGTAGTCTACTTGTGTTCGTCTATAGTCCCTTGCTGTAATCTACTTGTGTGCTGCTATAGCCCCTTGCTATAGTCTACTTGTGTTCTGCTATAACCCCTTTCTGTAGTCTACTTGTGTTCTGCTATAGTCCCTTGCTGTAGTCTACTTGTGTTCTGCTGTAGTTCCTTGATGTAGTCTTCTTGAGTTCTGCTATAGCCCCTTGCTGTAGTCTACATGTGTTCTGCTATAGTCCCTTGCTGTAGGCTACTTGTGTGCTGCTATAGCCCCTTGCTGTAGTCTACTTGTGTTCTGGTATAGTCCCTTGCTGTAATCTACTTGTGTGCTGCTATATTCCCTTGCTGTAATCTACTTGTGCTCTGGTATAGTCCCTTGCTGTAATCTACTTGTGTGCTGCTATATTCCCTTGCTGTAATCTACTTGTGTTCTGCTATAGTCCCTTGCTGTAGTCTACTTGTGTTCTGCTATAGTCCCTTGCTGTAATCTACTTGTGTGCTGCTATATTCCCTTGCTGTAATCTACTTGTGTTCTGCTATAGTCCCTTGATGTAATCTGCTTGTGTTCGTCTATAGTCCCTTGCTGTAATCTACTTGTGTTCGTCTATAGTCCCTTGCTGTAATCTACTTGTGTTCGTCTATAGTCCCTTGCTGTAATCTACTTGTGTGCTGCTATATTCCCTTGCTGTAATCTACTTGTGTTCTGCTATAGTCCCTTGCTGTAGTCTACTTGTGTTCTGCTATAGTCCCTTGCTGTAATCTACTTGTGTGCTGCTATATTCCCTTGCTGTAATGTACTTGTGTTCTGCTATAGTCCCTTGCTGTAATCTACTTGTGTTCGTCTATAGTCCCTTGCTGTAATCTACTTGTGTTCGTCTATAGTCCCTTGCCTGAGTCTACTTGTGTTCTGCTATAGCCCCTTGCTGTAGTCTAATTGTGTTCTGGTATAGTCCCTTGCTGTAATCTACATGGGTTCTGCTATAGTCCCTTGCTGTAGGCTACTTGTGTGCTGCTATAGCCCCTTGCTGTAGTCTACTTGTGTTCTGGTATATTCCCTTGCTGTAATCTACTTGTCTTCTGGTATAGTCCCTTGCTGTTGTCTACTTGTGTGCTGCTATAGCCCCTTGCTGTAGTCTACTTGTGTTCTGGCTATAGTCCCTTGCTGTAATCTACTTGTGTGCTGCTATATTCCCTTGCTGTAATCTACTTGTGTGCTGCTATATTCCCTTGCTGTAATCTACTTGTGTTCTGCTATAGTCCCTTGCTGTAGTCTACTTGTGTTCTGCTATAGTCCCTTGCTGTAATCTACTTGTGTTCGTCTATAGTCCCTTGCTGTAATCTACTTGTGTTCGTCTATAGTCCCTTGCCTGAGTCTACTTGTGTTCTGCTATAGCCCCTTGCTGTAGTCTAATTGTGTTCTGGTATAGTCCCTTGCTGTAATCTACATGTGTTCTGCTATAGTCCCTTGCTGTAGGCTACTTGTGTGCTGCTATAGCCCCTTGCTGTAGTCTACTTGTGTTCTGGTATAGTCCCTTGCTGTAATCTCCTTGTGTGCTGATATATTCCCTTGCTGTAATCTACTTGTCTTCTGGTATAGTCCCTTGCTGTTGTCTACTTGTGTGCTGCTATAGCCCCTTGCTGTCGTCTACTTGTGTTCTGGTATAGTCCCTTGCTGTAATCTACTTGTGTGCTGCTATATTCCCTTGCTGTAATCTACTTGTGTGCTGCTATATTCCCTTGCTGTAATCTACTTGTGTTCTGCTATAGTCCCTTGCTGTAGTCTACTTGTGTTCTGCTATAGTCCCTTGCTGTAATCTACTTGTGTTCTGCTATAGTCCCTTGCTGTAATCTACTTGTGTTCTGCTATATTCCCTTGCTGTAATCTACTTGTGTTCTGCTATATTCCCTTGCTGTAATCTACTTGTGTTCGTCTATAGTCCCTTGCTGTAATCTACTTGTGTTCGTCTATAGTCCCTTGCTGTAATCTACTTGTGTTCGTCTATAGTCCCTTGCTGTAATCTACTTGTGTGCTGCTATATTCCCTTGCTGTAATCTACTTGTGTTCTGCTATAGTCCCTTGCTGTAGTCTACTTGTGTTCTGCTATAGTCCCTTGCTGTAATCTCCTTGTGTTCTGCTATAGTCCCTTGCTGTAATCTACTTGTGTTCGTCTATAGTCCCTTGCTGTAATCTACTTGTGTTCGTCTATAGTCCCTTGCTGTAGTCTACTTGTGTTCTGCTATAGTCCCTTGCTGTAATCTGCTTGTGTTCGTCTATAGTCCCTTGCTGTAATCTACTTGTGTTCGTCTATAGTCCCTTGCTGTAATCTACTTGTGTGCTGCTATATTCCCTTGCTGTAATCTACTTGTGTTCTGCTATAGTCCCTTGCTGTAGTCTACTTGTGTTCTGCTATAGTCCCTTGCTGTAATCTACTCGTGTGCTGCTATATTCCCTTGCTGTAATCTACTTTTGTTCTGCTATAGTCCCTTGCTGTAGTCTACTTGTGTTCTGCTATAGTCCCTTGCTGTAATCTACTTGTGTTCGTCTATAGTCCCTTGCTGTAATCTACTTGTGTTCTGCTATAGTCCCTTGCTGTAGTCTACTTGAGTTCTGCTATAGTCCCTTGCTGTAGGCTACTTGTGTGCTGCTATAGCCCCTTGCTGTAGTCTACTTGTGTTCTGCTATAGTCCCTTGCTGTAGTCTAATTGTGTTCGTCTATAGTCCCTTGCTGTAATCTACTTGTGTTCGTCTATAGTCCCTTGCTGTAATCTACTTGTGTGCTACTATATTCCCTTGCTGTAATCTACTTGTGTTCTGCTATAGTCCCTTGCTGTAATCTACTTGTGTTCGTCTATAGTCCCTTGCTGTAATCTACTTGTGTTCGTCTATAGTCCCTTGCTGTAATCTACTTGTGTTCGTCTATAGTCCCTTGCCTGAGTCTACTTTTGTTCTGCTATAGCCCCTTGCTGTAGTCTAATTGTGTTCTGGTATAGTCCCTTGCTGTAATCTACATGTGTTCTGCTATAGTCCCTTGCTGTAGGCTACTTGTGTGCTGCTATAGCCCCTTGCTGTAGTCTACTTGTGTTCTGGTATAGTCCCTTGCTGTAATCTACTTGTGTGCTGATATATTCCCTTGCTGTAATCTACTTGTCTTCTGGTATAGTCCCTTGCTGTAGTCTACTTGTGTGCTGCTATAGCCCCTTGCTGTAGTCTACTTGTGTTCTGGTATAGTCCCTTGCTGTAATCTACTTGTGTGCTGCTATATTCCCTTGCTGTAATCTACTTGTGTGCTGCTATATTCCCTTGCTGTAATCTACTTGTGTTCTGCTATAGTCCCTTGCTGTAGTCTACTTGTGTTCTGCTATAGTCCCTTGCTGTAATCTACTTGTGTGCTGCTATATTCCCTTGCTGTAATCTACTTGTGTTCTGCTATAGTCCCTTGCTGTAATCTACTTGTGTTCGTCTATAGTCCCTTGCTGTAATCTACTTGTGTTCGTCTATAGTCCCTTGCTGTAATCTACTTGTGTTCGTCTATAGTCCCTTGCTGTAATCTACTTGTGTGCTGCTATATTCCCTTGCTGTAATCTACTTGTGTTCTGCTATAGTCCCTTGCTGTAGTCTACTTGTGTTCTGCTATAGTCCCTTGCTGTAATCTACTTGTGTTCTGCTATAGTCCCTTGCTGTAATCTACTTGTGTTCGTCTATAGTCCCTTGCTGTAATCTACTTGTGTTCGTCTATAGTCCCTTGCTGTAGTCTACTTGTGTTCTGCTATAGTCCCTTGCTGTAGTCTACTTGTGTTCGTCTATAGTCCCTTGCTGTAATCTACTTGTGTGCTGCTATAGCCCCTTGCTATAGTCTACTTGTGTTCTGCTATAACCCCTTTCTGTAGTCTACTTGTGTTCTGCTATAGTCCCTTGCTGTAGTCTACTTGTGTTCTGGTATAGTCCCTTGCTGTAATCTACTTGTGTGCTGCTACATTCCCTTGCTGTAATCTACTTGTGTGCTGCTATATTCCCTTGCTGTAATCTACTTGTGTTCTGCTATAGTCCCTTGCTGTAGTCTACTTGTGTTCTGCTATAGTCCCTTGCTGTAATGTACTTGTGTGCTGCTATATTCCCTTGCTGTAATCTACTTGTGTTCTGCTATAGTCCCTTGCTGTAATCTACTTGTGTTCGTCTATAGTCCCTTGCTGTAATCTACTTGTGTTCGTCTATAGTCCCTTGCTGTAATCTACTTGTGTTCGTCTATAGTCCCTTGCTGTAATCTACTTGTGTGCTGCTATATTCCCTTGCTGTAATCTACTTGTGTTCTGCTATAGTCCCTTGCTGTAGTCTACTTGTGTTCTGCTATAGTCCCTTGCTGTAATCTACTTGTGTTCTGCTATAGTCCCTTGCTGTAATCTACTTGTGTTCGTCTATAGTCCCTTGCTGTAATCTACTTGTGTTCGTCTATAGTCCCTTGCTGTAGTCTACTTGTGTTCTGCTATAGTCCCTTGCTGTAGTCTACTTGTGTTCGTCTATAGTCCCTTGCTGTAATCTACTTGTGTGCTGCTATAGCCCCTTGCTATAGTCTACTTGTGTTCTGCTATAACCCCTTTCTGTAGTCTACTTGTGTTCTGCTATAGTCCCTTGCTGTAGTCTACTTGTGTTCTGCTGTAGTTCCTTGATGTAGTCTTCTTGAGTTCTGCTATAGCCCCTTGCTGTAGTCTACTTGTGTTCTGCTAGAGAGCGAGAGAGAGAGCGAGAGAGCGAGCGAGAGAGCAAGAGAGAGAGCGAGAGAGCGAGAGAGAGATTTAACAGTCTTTGCTTGACCGCCTGAAAACGAAGATAAAGAATTAGGATTTGAATTTCCCACTCTAGGCAATTCCGTTACTGATTTTTATGGTATCTCCGTTGCCAATTTGGTGACAGAATAACGAGTTTTAAATCACTTAATAATGCATGAACTAATTTGATATCAGTAAAATCACTCTAACTAATTGGTTGGTCTACCATTACTTATTACTTCTGAACTTGTATTACCCTCTGTCCTCATAAAGTAGATACAGTGGGGAGAACAAGTATTTGATACACTGCCGATTTTGCTGGTTTTCCTACTTACAAATCATGTAGAGGTCTGTAATTTTTATCATAGGTACACTTCAACTGTGAGAGACGTAATCTAAAACAAAAATCCAAAAAATCACATTGTATGATTTTTAAGTAATTAATTTGCATTTTATTGCATGACATAAGTATTTGATCACCTACCAACCAGTAAGGTCAATGACCTGAAGAGAGCTGGGACCACAGTTTCAAAGAAAACCATTAGTAACACACTACTCCGTCAAGGATTCAAATCCTGCAGCGCACGTAAGGTCCCCCTGCTCAAGCCTGCACATGTTCAGGCCCGTCTGAAGTTTGCCGATGACCATCTGGATGATCCAGAGGAGGAATTGGAGAAGGTCATGTGGTCTGATGAGACAAAAATATAGCCTTTTGGTCTAAACTCCACTCGCCGTGTTTGGAGGAAGAAGAAGGATGAGTACAACCCCAAGAACACCATCCCAACCGTGAAGCATGGAGGTGGGATCATCATTCTTTGGGGATGCTTTTCTGCAAAGGGGACAGGACGACTGCACCGTATTGAGGGAGGGATGGATGGGGCCATGTATCGCGAGATCTTGGCCAACAACCTCCTTCCCTCAGTAAGAGCATTGAAGATGGGTTGTGGCTGGGTCTTCCAGCATCGACAACGACCCAAAACACACAGCCAGGGCAAATAAGGAGTGGCTCCGTAAGAAGCATCTCAAGGTCCTGGAGTGGCCTAGCCAGTCTCCAGACCTGAACCCAATAGAAAATCTTTGGAGGGAGCTGAAAGTCCGTATTGCCCAGCGACAGCCCCGAAACCTGCAGGATCTGGAGAAGGTCTGTACGGAGGAGTGGGCCAAAATCCCTGCTGCAGTGTGTGCAAACCTGGTCAAGAACTACAGGAAACGTATGATCTCTGTAATTGCAAGCAAAGGTTTCTGTACCAAATATTAAGTTCTGCTTTTCTGATGTATCAAATAGTTATGTCATGCAATAAAATGCTAATTAATTACTTAAAAATCATACATCTGGATTTTGGTTTTAGATTCCGTCTCTCACAGTTGAAGTGTACCTATGATAAAAAATGACAGACCTCTACATGCTTTGTAAGTAGGAAAACCTGCAAAATCATCAGTGTATCAAATACTTGTTCTCCCCACTGTATGTGGGTGTTTGGTAACAGAAATACAAGGCAATATTTCTTAAACTTCCAGTACAGAAGGTAAACATTTTCTCCAAAACTAAATGTAGGTGTTGATATTGGTTGGCAGGGGTCTTTACGCCAACCTTATTGTGTTCTGATGCATTTCTGATGCCTCAAGTATTTTAAAATGAATATTCTCCTCAGAACTTCACGTTGGTCCTTTATCATGGAAATGACCAAGGGCACCTCCGTTACAAGCCAAGGAAAGTAAAAACCCAAGGGGGTCCTAGATGGTTAGTTATGGACACCATATCAACCGACTCAATTCAAGAGTGGAACTAGGACTGTGTGACCAGTCATCTACATGTGAAGAATAATCCCATAACCACAGGAGCTTTAGCTGGTCTGTATCCAACTGTAAATCTGCCCTGTAGAAAGAGAGACTTCCTATCTAACAGTGACTGGGGAGGATAAGTGTGAATTTCAACATTGAATATTTGAGGCAAGTATGTGTTATCATGCTACAGTATTATAACTGGTTGTTAACATCATTGTATGTTGTTGATACTTGTCTACAGACTGTTTTATTACAGTCGTGGTGCAACACCTGCACACAAATAGATCTTGGCAACACACACAGTTGGGCTCACAAGGCCCTGCCACGGTAGATGGGAAATCGAAGCTGACTGCTCCCTCCCCTTACTGCCAGATTTATGGAGGGTGTTAATTGCCATTTCTGCAGAATGAGCAAAGATAGTAGTACACAGTGAGACAAGATGAAAGCTGCAAAATCCCTGAGTCAAAGCTCTCACAGGGCAGGTTCCCTGGAAGGAGAGGAAGAAAAATTCCTCTGATTTTTGTTGGGATTTTAGAGAGCGGTAACTACTGATGGAGAGGCAGAGAGAGTGTGTGTTGAGAGGTTGAGAGAGAGTGTTGAGAGGCAGAGAGAGAGCGTGTGGAGAGGCAGAGAGAAAGCATATGGAGAGAGAGTGATTGTGGAGAGGCAGAGAGAGAGGGTGTTGAGAGTTTGAGAGAGAGTGTTGAGAGGCAGAGAGAGAGAGCGTGGAGAGGTAGTGAGAGAGTGTGTGGAGAGGCAGAGAGAGAAAGATTGTGGAGAGGTAGAGAGGGAGCGTGTGGAGAGGCAGAGGGAGAAAGAATGTGGAGAGGAAGAGAGGGAGCGTGTGGAGAGGAAGAGAGAGAGCGTGTGGATAGGCAGAGACGGAACGTGTGGAGAGGCAGAGAGAGAAAGATTGTGGAGAGGTAGAGAGGGAGCGTGTGGAGAGGCAGAGAGAGAAAGATTGTGGAGAGGTAGAGAGGGAGCGTGTGGAGAGGCAGAGAGAGAAAGATTGTGGAGAGGTAGAGAGGGAGCGTGTGGAGAGGAAGAGAGAGAGCGTGTGGAGAGGCAGAAAGGAAACGTGTGGAGAGGCAGAGAGGGAGCGTTTGGAGAGGCAGAGACGGAACGTGTGGAGAGGCAGAAAGGGAATGTGTGGAGAGGTAGAGAGGGAGCGTGTGGAGAGGCAGAAAGGGAACGTGTGGAGAGGCAGAGAGGGAGCGTCTGGAGAGGCAGAGACGGAACGTGTGGAGAGGCAAAGAGAGAAAGATTGTGGAGAGGTAGAGAGGGAGCGTGTGGAGAGGCAGAGAGAGAAAGATTGTGGAGAGGTAGAGAGAGAGCGTGTTGAGATTAAGAGAGAGAGCGTGTGGAGAGGCAGAAAGGGAACGTGTGGAGAGGCAGTGAGGGAGCGTCTGGAGAGGCAGAGACGGAACGTGTGGAGAGGCAAAGAGAGAAAGATTGTGGAGAGGTAGAGAGGGAGCGTGTGGAGAGGCAGAGAGAGAAAGATTGTGGAGAGGTAGAGAGGGAGCGTGTGGAGAGGCAGAGAGAGAAAGATTGTGAAGAGGTAGAGAGGGAGCGTGTGGAGAGGCAGAGAGAGAAAGAATGTGGAGAGGTAGAGAGAGAGCGTGTTGAGATTAAGAGAGAGAGCGTGTGGAGAAGCAGAAAGGGAGCGTGTGGAGAGGAAGAGAGAGAGCGTGTGGAGAGGCAGAGACTGAACGTGTGGAGAGGCAGAGAGAGAATGCGGAGAAGCAGTGAGAGAGAATGCAGAGAGGCAGCGAGAGAGAGTGTGTGGATAGGCAGAGAGAGAGAGTGTGTGGGGATAGGCAGAGAGAGAGTGTGTGGATAGGCAGAGAGAGAGAGTGTGTGGATAGGCAGAGAGAGAGAGTGTGTGGATAGGCAGAGAGAGTGTGTGGATAGGCAGAGAGAGAGAGTGTGTGGATAGGCAGAGATAGAGCGTGTGGAGAGGCAGAAAGGGAGAGGAAGAGAGAGAGCGTGTGGAGAGGCAGAGACGGAACGTGTGGAGAGGCAGAGAGAGAATGCGGAGAAGCAGTGAGAGACAATGCAGAGAGGCAGCGAGAGAAAGTGTGTGGATAGGCAGAGAGAGAGAGTGTGTGGATAGGCAGAGAGAGAGAGTGTGTGGATAGGCAGAGAGAGAGAGTGTGTGGATAGGCAGAGAGAGAGAGTGTGTGGATAGGCAGAGAGAGTGTGTGGATAGGCAGAGAGAGAGAGTGTGTGGATAGGCAGAGAGAGAGCGTGTGGATAGGCAGAGAGAGAGCGTGTGGATAGGCAGAGAGAGAGAGAGTGTGGATAGGCAGAGAGAGAGAGCGTGTGGAGAGACAGAGAGAGAATGCGGAGAAGCAGTGAGAGAGAATGCAGAGAGGCAGCGAGAGAGAGTGTGTGGATAGGCAGAGAGAGAGAGTGTGTGGATAGGCAGAGAGAGAGCGTGTGTGGATAGGCAGAGAGAGAGGGTGTGTGGATAGGCAGAGAGAGAGCGTGTGGATAGGCAGAGAGAGAGCGTGTGGATAGGCAGAGAGAGAGAGTGTGGATAGGCAGAGAGAGAGAGACAGACTGTGTGGATAGGCAGAGAGAGAGAATGTGGAGAGGCAGAGAGAGAGAGCTTGTGGATAGGCAGAGAGAGAGAGTGTGGATAGGCAGAGAGAGAGAGTGTGGATAGGCAGAGAGAGAGCGTGTGGATAGGCAGAGAGAGAGTGTGGATAGGCAGAGAGAGAGAGAGAGAGAGAGTGTGTGGATAGGCAGAGAGAGAGAGTTTGGATAGGTAGAGAGGGAGCGTGTGGAGAGGCAGAGAGAGAAAGAATGTGGAGAGGTAGAGAGAGAGCGTGTTGAGATTAAGAGAGAGAGTGTGTGGAGAGGCAGAAAGGGAGCGTGTGGAGAGGCAGAGACGGAACGTGTGGAGAGGCAGAGAGAGAATGCGGAGAAGCAGTGAGAGAGAATGCAGAGAGGCAGCGAGAGAGAGTGTGGATAGGCAGAGAGAGAGAGTGTGTGGATAGGCAGAGAGACAGAGTGTGTGGATAGGCAGAGAGACAGAGTGTGTGGATAGGCAGAGAGAGAGAGTGTGTGGATAGGCAGAGAGAGAGCGTGTGGATAGGCAGAGAGAGAGAGAGAGTGTGTGGATAGGCAGAGAGAGAGAGAATGTGGAGAGGCAGAGAGAGAGAGCTTGTGGATAGGCAGAGAGAGAGAGTGTGGATAGGCAGAGAGAGAGAGTGTGTGGATAGGCAGAGAGAGAGAGTGTGTGGATAGGCAGAGAGAGAGAGTGTGTGGATAGGCAGAGAGAGAGTGTGTGGATAGGCAGAGAGAGAGTGTGGATAGGCAGAGAGAGAGAGAGAGAGTGTGTGGATAGGCAGAGAGAGAGAGTTTGGATAGGTAGAGAGGGAGCGTGTGGAGAGGCAGAGAGAGAAAGAATGTGGAGAGGTAGAGAGAGAGCGTGTTGAGATTAAGAGAGAGAGTGTGTGGAGAGGCAGAAAGGGAGCGTGTGGAGAGGCAGAGAAGGAACGTGTGGAGAGGCAGAGAGAGAATGCGGAGAAGCAGTGAGAGAGAATGCAGAGAGGCAGCGAGAGAGAGTGTGTGGATAGGCAGAGAGAGAGAGTGTGTGGATAGGCAGAGAGACAGAGGGTGTGGATAGGCAGAGAGAGAGAGTGTGTGGATAGGCAGAGAGAGAGCGTGTGGATAGGCAGAGAGAGAGAGAGAGTGTGTGGATAGGCAGAGAGAGAGAGAATGTGGAGAGGCAGAGAGAGAGAGCTTGTGGATAGACAGAGAGAGAGAGTGTGGATAGGCAGAGAGAGAGAGTGTGGATAGGCAGAGAGAGAGAGTGTGGATAGGCAGAGAGAGAGAGAGTGTGGATAGGCAGAGAGAGTGGGTGTGTGGATAGGCAGAGAGAGAGCGTGTGGATAGGCAGAGAGAGAGAGTGTGGATAGGCAGAGTGAGAGAGAGAGAGAGTGTGTGGGTAGGCAGAGAGAGAGAGTGTGGATAGGTAGAGAGGGAGCGTGTGGAGAGGCAGAGAGAGAACGAATGTGGAGAGGTAGAGAGAGAGCGTGATGAGATTAAGAGAGAGAGTGTGTGGAGAGGCAGAAAGGGAGCATGTGGAGAGGCAGAGACGGAACGTGTGGAGAGGCAGAGAGAGAATGCGGAGAAGCAGTGAGAGAGAATGCAGAGAGGCAGCGAGAGAGAGTGTGTGGATAGGCAGAGAGAGAGAGTGTGTGGATAGGCAGAGAGAGAGAGTGTGTGGATAGGCAGAGAGAGAGAGTGTGTGGAGAGGAAGAGAGAGAGCGTGTGGAGAGGCAGAA
Source organism: Oncorhynchus nerka (assembly GCF_034236695.1). Lineage (NCBI taxonomy): Eukaryota > Metazoa > Chordata > Actinopteri > Salmoniformes > Salmonidae > Oncorhynchus > Oncorhynchus nerka. The sequence continues at coordinate 58,965,552 of NC_088401.1, forward strand.
AGGAAACGTGTGGAGAGGCAGAGAGGGAGCGTCTGGAGAGGCAGAGACGGAACGTGTGGAGAGGCAGAAAGGGAATGTGTGGAGAGGTAGAGAGGGAGCGTGTGGAGAGGCAGAAAGGGAACGTGTGGAGAGGCAGAGAGGGAGCGTCTGGAGAAGCAGAGACGGAACGTGTGGAGAGGCAAAGAGAGAAAGATTGTGGAGAGGTAGAGAGGGAGCGTGTGGAGAGGCAGAGAGAGAAAGATTGTGGAGAGGTAGAGAGGGAGCGTGTGGAGAGGCAGAGAGAGACAGATTGTGGAGAGGTAGAGAGGGAGCGTGTGGAGAGGCAGAGAGAGAAAGAATGTGGAGAGGTAGAGAGAGAGCGTGTTGAGATTAAGAGAGAGAGTGTGTGGAGAGGCAGAAAGGGAGCGTGTGGAGAGGCAGAGACGGAACGTGTGGAGAGGCAGAGAGAGAATGCGGAGAAGCAGTGAGAGAGAATGCAGAGAGGCAGCGAGAGAGAGTGTGTGGATAGGCAGAGAGAGAGAGTGTGTGGATAGGCAGAGAGACAGAGTGTGTGGATAGGCAGAGAGAGAGAGTGTGTGGATAGGCAGAGAGAGAGCGTGTGGATAGGCAGAGAGAGAGAGTGTGGATAGGCAGAGAGAGAGAGACAGACTGTGTGGATAGGCAGAGAGAGAGAATGTGGAGAGGCAGAGAGAGAGAGCTTGTGGATAGGCAGAGAGAGAGAGTGTGGATAGGCAGAGAGAGAGAGTGTGGATAGGCAGAGAGAGAGCGTGTGGATAGGCAGAGAGAGAGTGTGGATAGGCAGAGAGAGAGAGAGAGAGAGAGTGTGTGGATAGGCAGAGAGAGAGAGTTTGGATAGGTAGAGAGGGAGCGTGTGGAGAGGCAGAGAGAGAAAGAATGTGGAGAGGTAGAGAGAGAGCGTGTTGAGATTAAGAGAGAGAGTGTGTGGAGAGGCAGAAAGGGAGCGTGTGGAGAGGCAGAGACGGAACGTGTGGAGAGGCAGAGAGAGAATGCGGAGAAGCAGTGAGAGAGAATGCAGAGAGGCAGCGAGAGAGAGTGTGTGGATAGGCAGAGAGAGAGAGTGTGTGGATAGGCAGAGAGACAGAGTGTGTGGATAGGCAGAGAGACAGAGTGTGTGGATAGGCAGAGAGAGAGAGTGTGTGGATAGGCAGAGAGAGAGCGTGTGGATAGGCAGAGAGAGAGAGAGAGTGTGTGGATAGGCAGAGAGAGAGAGAATGTGGAGAGGCAGAGAGAGAGAGCTTGTGGATAGGCAGAGAGAGAGAGTGTGGATAGGCAGAGAGAGAGAGTGTGTGGATAGGCAGAGAGAGAGAGTGTGTGGATAGGCAGAGAGAGAGAGTGTGTGGATAGGCAGAGAGAGAGTGTGTGGATAGGCAGAGAGAGAGTGTGGATAGGCAGAGAGAGAGAGAGAGAGAGTGTGTGGATAGGCAGAGAGAGAGAGTTTGGATAGGTAGAGAGGGAGCGTGTGGAGAGGCAGAGAGAGAAAGAATGTGGAGAGGTAGAGAGAGAGCGTGTTGAGATTAAGAGAGAGAGTGTGTGGAGAGGCAGAAAGGGAGCGTGTGGAGAGGCAGAGAAGGAACGTGTGGAGAGGCAGAGAGAGAATGCGGAGAAGCAGTGAGAGAGAATGCAGAGAGGCAGCGAGAGAGAGTGTGTGGATAGGCAGAGAGAGAGAGTGTGTGGATAGGCAGAGAGACAGAGGGTGTGGATAGGCAGAGAGAGAGAGTGTGTGGATAGGCAGAGAGAGAGCGTGTGGATAGGCAGAGAGAGAGAGAGAGTGTGTGGATAGGCAGAGAGAGAGAGAATGTGGAGAGGCAGAGAGAGAGAGCTTGTGGATAGACAGAGAGAGAGAGTGTGGATAGGCAGAGAGAGAGAGTGTGGATAGGCAGAGAGAGAGAGTGTGGATAGGCAGAGAGAGAGAGAGTGTGGATAGGCAGAGAGAGTGGGTGTGTGGATAGGCAGAGAGAGAGCGTGTGGATAGGCAGAGAGAGAGAGTGTGGATAGGCAGAGTGAGAGAGAGAGAGAGTGTGTGGGTAGGCAGAGAGAGAGAGTGTGGATAGGTAGAGAGGGAGCGTGTGGAGAGGCAGAGAGAGAACGAATGTGGAGAGGTAGAGAGAGAGCGTGATGAGATTAAGAGAGAGAGTGTGTGGAGAGGCAGAAAGGGAGCATGTGGAGAGGCAGAGACGGAACGTGTGGAGAGGCAGAGAGAGAATGCGGAGAAGCAGTGAGAGAGAATGCAGAGAGGCAGCGAGAGAGAGTGTGTGGATAGGCAGAGAGAGAGAGTGTGTGGATAGGCAGAGAGAGAGAGTGTGTGGATAGGCAGAGAGAGAGAGTGTGTGGATAGGCAGAGAGAGTGTGTGGATAGGCAGAGAGAGAGAGTGTGTGGATAGGCAGAGAGAGAGTGTGTGGAGAGGCAGAAAGGGAGCGTGTGGAGAGGAAGAGAGAGAGCGTGTGGAGAGGCAGAGACGGAACGTGTGGAGAGGCAGAGAGAGAATGCGGAGAAGCAGTGAGAGACAATGCAGAGAGGCAGCGAGAGAAAGTGTGTGGATAGGCAGAGAGAGAGAGTGTGTGGATAGGCAGAGAGAGAGCGTGTGGATAGGCAGAGAGAGAGCGTGTGGATAGGCAGAGAGAGAGAGTGTGGATAGGCAGAGAGAGAGAGCGTGTGGAGAGACAGAGAGAGAATGCGGAGAAGCAGTGAGAGAGAATGCAGAGAGGCAGCGAGAGAGAGTGTGTGGATAGGCAGAGAGAGAGAGTGTGTGGATAGGCAGAGAGAGAGAGTGTGTGGATAGGCAGAGAGAGAGAGTGTGTGGATAGGCAGAGAGAGAGCGTGTGGATAGGCAGAGAGAGAGCGTGTGGATAGGCAGAGAGAGAGAGTGTGGATAGGCAGAGAGAGAGAGCGTGTGGAGAGACAGAGAGAGAATGCGGAGAAGCAGTGAGAGAGAATGCAGAGAGGCAGCGAGAGAGAGTGTGTGGATAGGCAGAGAGAGAGAGTGTGTGGATAGGCAGAGAGAGAGAGTGTGTGGATAGGCAGAGAGAGAGAGTGTGTGGAGAGGAAGAGAGAGAGCGTGTGGAGAGGCAGAAAGGAAACGTGTGGAGAGGCAGAGAGGGAGCGTCTGGAGAGGCAGAGACGGAACGTGTGGAGAGGCAGAAAGGGAATGTGTGGAGAGGTAGAGAGGGAGCGTGTGGAGAGGCAGAAAGGGAACGTGTGGAGAGGCAGAGAGGGAGCGTCTGGAGAGGCAGAGACGGAACGTGTGGAGAGGCAAAGAGAGAAAGATTGTGGAGAGGTAGAGAGGGAGCGTGTGGAGAGGCAGAGAGAGAAAGATTGTGGAGAGGTAGAGAGGGAGCGTGTGGAGAGGCAGAGAGAGACAGATTGTGGAGAGGTAGAGAGGGAGCGTGTGGAGAGGCAGAGAGAGAAAGAATGTGGAGAGGTAGAGAGAGAGCGTGTTGAGATTAAGAGAGAGAGTGTGTGGAGAGGCAGAAAGGGAGCGTGTGGAGAGGCAGAGACGGAACGTGTGGAGAGGCAGAGAGAGAATGCGGAGAAGCAGTGAGAGAGAATGCAGAGAGGCAGCGAGAGAGAGTGTGTGGATAGGCAGAGAGAGAGAGTGTGTGGATAGGCAGAGAGACAGAGTGTGTGGATAGGCAGAGAGAGAGAGTGTGTGGATAGGCAGAGAGAGAGCGTGTGGATAGGCAGAGAGAGAGAGAGAGTGTGTGGATAGGCAGAGAGAGAGAGAATGTGGAGAGGCAGAGAGAGAGAGCTTGTGGATAGGCAGAGAGAGAGAGTGTGGATAGGCAGAGAGAGAGAGTGTGTGGATAGGCAGAGAGAGAGAGTGTGTGGATAGGCAGAGAGAGAGAGTGTGTGGATAGGCAGAGAGAGAGTGTGTGGATAGGCAGAGAGAGAGTGTGGATAGGCAGAGAGAGAGAGAGAGTGTGGATAGGCAGAGAGAGAGAGTTTGGATAGGTAGAGAGGGAGCGTGTGGAGAGGCAGAGAGAGAAAGAATGTGGAGAGGTAGAGAGAGAGCGTGTTGAGATTAAGAGAGAGAGTGTGTGGAGAGGCAGAAAGGGAGCGTGTGGAGAGGCAGAGAAGGAACGTGTGGAGAGGCAGAGAGAGAATGCGGAGAAGCAGTGAGAGAGAATGCAGAGAGGCAGCGAGAGAGAGTGTGTGGATAGGCAGAGAGAGAGAGTGTGTGGATAGGCAGAGAGACAGAGGGTGTGGATAGGCAGAGAGAGAGAGTGTGTGGATAGGCAGAGAGAGAGCGTGTGGATAGGCAGAGAGAGAGAGAGAGTGTGTGGATAGGCAGAGAGAGAGAGAATGTGGAGAGGCAGAGAGAGAGAGCTTGTGGATAGACAGAGAGAGAGAGTGTGGATAGGCAGAGAGAGAGAGTGTGGATAGGCAGAGAGAGAGAGTGTGGATAGGCAGAGAGAGAGAGAGTGTGGATAGGCAGAGAGAGTGGGTGTGTGGATAGGCAGAGAGAGAGCGTGTGGATAGGCAGAGAGAGAGAGTGTGGATAGGCAGAGAGAGAGAGAGAGAGAGTGTGTGGGTAGGCAGAGAGAGAGTGTGTGGATAGGTAGAGAGGGAGCGTGTGGAGAGGCAGAGAGAGAACGAATGTGGAGAGGTAGAGAGAGAGCGTGATGAGATTAAGAGAGAGAGTGTGGAGAGGCAGAAAGGGAGCATGTGGAGAGGCAGAGACGGAACGTGTGGAGAGGCAGAGAGAGAATGCGGAGAAGCAGTGAGAGAGAATGCAGAGAGGCAGCGAGAGAGAGTGTGTGGATAGGCAGAGAGAGAGAGTGTGTGGATAGGCAGAGAGAGAGAGTGTGTGGATAGGCAGAGAGAGAGAGTGTGTGGAGAGGAAGAGAGAGAGCGTGTGGAGAGGCAGAAAGGAAACGTGTGGAGAGGCAGAGAGGGAGCGTCTGGAGAGGCAGAGACGGAACGTGTGGAGAGGCAGAAAGGGAATGTGGAGAGGTAGAGAGGAGCGTGTGGAGAGGCAGAAAGGGAACGTGTGGAGAGGCAGAGAGGGAGCGTCTGAGAGGCAGAGACGGAACGTGTGGAGAGGCAAAGAGAGAAAGATTGTGGAGAGGTAGAGAGGAGCGTGTGGAGAGGCAGAGAGAGAAAGATTGTGGAGAGGTAGAGAGGAGCGTGTGGAGAGGCAGAGAGAGACAGATTGTGGAGAGGTAGAGAGGGAGCGTGTGGAGAGGCAGAGAGAGAAAGAATGTGGAGAGGTAGAGAGAGAGCGTGTTGAGATTAAGAGAGAGAGCGTGTGGAGAGGCAGAAAGGGAACGTGTGGAGAGGCAGAGAGGGAGCGTCTGGAGAGGCAGAGACGGAACGTGTGGAGAGGCAAAGAGAGAAAGATTGTGGAGAGCTAGAGAGGGAGCGTGTGGAGAGGCAGAGAGAGAAAGATTGTGGAGAGGTAGAGAGGGAGCGTGTGGAGAGGCAGAGAGAGAAAGATTGTGGAGAGGTAGAGAGGGAGCGTGTGGAGAGGTAGAGAGAGAGCGTGTTGAGATTAAGAGAGAGAGCGTGTGGAGAGGCAGAAAGGGAGCGTGTGGAGAGGCAGAGACGGAACGTGTGGAGAGGCAGAGAGAGAATGCGGAGAAGCAGTGAGAGAGAATGCAGAGAGGCAGCGAGAGCGAGTGTGTGGATAGGCAGCGAGAGAGAGTGTGTGGATAGGCAGAGAGAGAGAGTGTGTGGATAGGCAGAGAGAGAGTGTGTGGATAGGCAGAGAGAGAGAGTGTGTGGATAGGCAGAGAGAGAGAGTGTGTGGATAGGCAGAGAGAGTGTGTGGATAGGCAGAGAGAGAGAGTGTGTGGATAGGCAGAGAGAGAGCGTGTGGAGAGGCAGAAAGGGAGCGTGTGGAGAGGAAGAGAGAGAGCGTGTGGAGAGGCAGAGACGGAACGTGTGGAGAGGCAGAGAGAGAATGCGGAGAAGCAGTGAGAGACAATGCAGAGAGGCAGCGAGAGAAAGTGTGTGGATAGGCAGAGAGAGAGAGTGTGTGGAGAGGCAGAGAGGGAGCGTCTGGAGAGGCAGAGACGGAACGTGTGGAGAGGCAGAAAGGGAATGTGTGGAGAGGTAGAGAGGGAGCGTGTGGAGAGGCAGAAAGGGAACGTGTGGAGAGGCAGAGAGGGAGCGTCTGGAGAGGCAGAGACGGAACGTGTGGAGAGGCAAAGAGAGAAAGATTGTGGAGAGGTAGAGAGGGAGCGTGTGGAGAGGCAGAGAGAGAAAGATTGTGGAGAGGTAGAGAGGGAGCGTGTGGAGAGGCAGAGAGAGACAGATTGTGGAGAGGTAGAGAGGGAGCGTGTGGAGAGGCAGAGAGAGAAAGAATGTGGAGAGGTAGAGAGAGAGCGTGTTGAGATTAAGAGAGAGAGCGTGGAGAGGCAGAAAGGGAACGTGTGGAGAGGCAGAGAGGGAGCGTCTGAGAGGCAGAGACGGAACGTGTGGAGAGGCAAAGAGAGAAAGATTGTGGAGAGCTAGAGAGGGAGCGTGTGGAGAGGCAGAGAGAGAAAGATTGTGGAGAGGTAGAGAGGGAGCGTGTGGAGAGGCAGAGAGAGAAAGATTGTGGAGAGGCAGAGACGGAACGTGTGGAGAGGCAAAGAGAGAAAGATTGTGGAGAGCTAGAGAGGGAGCGTGTGGAGAGGCAGAGAGAGAAAGATTGTGGAGAGGTAGAGAGGGAGCGTGTGGAGAGGCAGAGAGAGAAAGATTGTGGAGAGGTAGAGAGGGAGCGTGTGGAGAGGTAGAGAGAGAGCGTGTTGAGATTAAGAGAGAGAGCGTGTGGAGAGGCAGAAAGGGAGCGTGTGGAGAGGCAGAGACGGAACGTGTGGAGAGGCAGAGAGAGAATGCGGGGAGAAGCAGTGAGAGAGAATGCAGAGAGGCAGCGAGAGAGAGTGTGTGGATAGGCAGCGAGAGAGAGTGTGGATAGGCAGAGAGAGAGAGTGTGTGTGGATAGGCAGAGAGAGAGTGTGTGGATAGGCAGAGAGAGAGAGTGTGTGGATAGGCAGAGAGAGAGAGTGTGTGGATAGGCAGAGAGAGTGTGTGGATAGGCAGAGAGAGAGAGTGTGTGGATAGGCAGAGAGAGAGCGTGTGGAGAGGCAGAAAGGGAGCGTGTGGAGAGGAAGAGAGAGAGCGTGTGGAGAGGCAGAGACGGAACGTGTGGAGAGGCAGAGAGAGAATGCGGAGAAGCAGTGAGAGACAATGCAGAGAGGCAGCGAGAGAAAGTGTGTGGATAGGCAGAGAGAGAGAGTGTGTGGATAGGCAGAGAGAGAGTGTGTGGATAGGCAGAGAGAGAGAGTGTGTGGATAGGCAGAGAGAGAGAGTGTGTGGATAGGCAGAGAGAGTGTGTGGATAGGCAGAGAGAGAGAGAGTGTGTGGATAGGCAGAGAGAGAGCGTGTGGATAGGCAGAGAGAGAGCGTGTGGATAGGCAGAGAGAGAGAGAGTGTGGATAGGCAGAAAGGGAATGTGTGGAGAGGTAGAGAGGGAGCGTGTGGAGAGGCAGAAAGGGAACGTGTGGAGAGGCAGAGAGGGAGCGTCTGGAGAGGCAGAGACGGAACGTGTGGAGAGGCAAAGAGAGAAAGATTGTGGAGAGGTAGAGAGGGAGCGTGTGGAGAGGCAGAGAGAGAAAGATTGTGGAGAGGTAGAGAGGGAGCGTGTGGAGAGGCAGAGAGAGACAGATTGTGGAGAGGTAGAGAGGGAGCGTGTGGAGAGGCAGAGAGAGAAAGAATGTGGAGAGGTAGAGAGAGAGCGTGTTGAGATTAAGAGAGAGAGCGTGTGGAGAGGCAGAAAGGGAACGTGTGGAGAGGCAGAGAGGGAGCGTCTGGAGAGGCAGAGACGGAACGTGTGGAGAGGCAAAGAGAGAAAGATTGTGGAGAGCTAGAGAGGGAGCGTGTGGAGAGGCAGAGAGAGAAAGATTGTGGAGAGGTAGAGAGGGGAGCGGTGGAGAGGCAGAGAGAGAAAGATTGTGGAGAGGTAGAGAGGGGAGCGTGTGGAGAGGTAGAGAGAGAGCGTGTTGAGATTAAGAGAGAGAGCGTGTGGAGAGGCAGAAAGGGAGCGTGTGGAGAGGCAGAGACGGAACGTGTGGAGAGGCAGAGAGAGAATGCGGAGAAGCAGTGAGAGAGAATGCAGAGAGGCAGCGAGAGCGAGTGTGTGGATAGGCAGCGAGAGAGAGTGTGTGGATAGGCAGAGAGAGAGAGTGTGGATAGGCAGAGAGAGAGTGTGTGGATAGGCAGAGAGAGAGAGTGTGTGGATAGGCAGAGAGAGAGAGTGTGGATAGGCAGAGAGAGTGTGTGGATAGGCAGAGAGAGAGAGAGTGTGGATAGGCAGAGAGAGAGCGTGTGGAGAGGCAGAAAGGGAGCGTGTGGAGAGGAAGAGAGAGAGCGTGTGGAGAGGCAGAGACGGAACGTGTGGAGAGGCAGAGAGAGAATGCGGAGAAGCAGTGAGAGACAATGCAGAGAGGCAGCGAGAGAAAGTGTGTGGATAGGCAGAGAGAGAGAGTGTGTGGAGAGGCAGAGAGGGAGCGTCTGGAGAGGCAGAGACGGAACGTGTGGAGAGGCAGAAAGGGAATGTGTGGAGAGGTAGAGAGGGAGCGTGTGGAGAGGCAGAAAGGGAACGTGTGGAGAGGCAGAGAGGGAGCGTCTGAGAGGCAGAGACGGAACGTGTGGAGAGGCAAAGAGAGAAAGATTGTGGAGAGGTAGAGAGGGAGCGTGTGGAGAGGCAGAGAGAGAAAGATTGTGGAGAGGTAGAGAGGGAGCGTGTGGAGAGGCAGAGAGAGACAGATTGTGGAGAGGTAGAGAGGGAGCGTGTGGAGAGGCAGAGAGAGAAAGAATGTGGAGAGGTAGAGAGAGAGCGTGTTGAGATTAAGAGAGAGAGCGTGTGGAGAGGCAGAAAGGGAACGTGTGGAGAGGCAGAGAGGGAGCGTCTGGAGAGGCAGAGACGGAACGTGTGGAGAGGCAAAGAGAGAAAGATTGTGGAGAGCTAGAGAGGGAGCGTGTGGAGAGGCAGAGAGAGAAAGATTGTGGAGAGGTAGAGAGGGAGCGTGTGGAGAGGCAGAGAGAGAAAGATTGTGGAGAGGCAGAGACGGAACGTGTGGAGAGGCAAAGAGAGAAAGATTGTGGAGAGCTAGAGAGGGAGCGTGTGGAGAGGCAGAGAGAGAAAGATTGTGGAGAGGTAGAGAGGGAGCGTGTGGAGAGGCAGAGAGAGAAAGATTGTGGAGAGGTAGAGAGGGAGCGGTGGAGAGGTAGAGAGAGAGCGTGTTGAGATTAAGAGAGAGAGCGTGTGGAGAGGCAGAAAGGGAGCGTGTGGAGAGGCAGAGACGGAACGTGTGGAGAGGCAGAGAGAGAATGCGGAGAAGCAGTGAGAGAGAATGCAGAGAGGCAGCGAGAGAGAGTGTGTGGATAGGCAGCGAGAGAGAGTGTGTGGATAGGCAGAGAGAGAGAGTGTGTGGATAGGCAGAGAGAGAGTGTGGATAGGCAGAGAGAGAGAGTGTGTGGATAGGCAGAGAGAGAGAGTGTGTGGATAGGCAGAGAGAGTGTGGATAGGCAGAGAGAGAGAGTGTGTGGATAGGCAGAGAGAGAGCGTGTGGAGAGGCAGAAAGGGAGCGTGTGGAGAGGAAGAGAGAGAGCGTGGGAGAGGCAGAGACGGAACGTGTGGAGAGGCAGAGAGAGAATGCGGAGAAGCAGTGAGAGACAATGCAGAGAGGCAGCGAGAGAAAGTGTGTGGATAGGCAGAGAGAGAGAGTGTGTGGATAGGCAGAGAGAGAGTGTGTGGATAGGCAGAGAGAGAGAGTGTGTGGATAGGCAGAGAGAGAGAGTGTGTGGATAGGCAGAGAGAGTGTGTGGATAGGCAGAGAGAGAGAGAGTGTGTGGATAGGCAGAGAGAGAGCGTGTGGATAGGCAGAGAGAGAGCGTGTGGATAGGCAGAGAGAGAGAGAGTGTGGATAGGCAGAGAGAGAGAGCGTGGAGAGACAGAGAGAGAATGCGGAGAAGCAGTGAGAGAGAATGCAGAGAGGCAGCGAGAGAGAGTGTTTGGATAGGCAGAGAGAGAGAGTGTGTGGATAGGCAGAGAGAGAGCGTGTGGATAGGCAGAGAGAGAGGGTGTGGATAGGCAGAGAGAGAGCGTGTGGATAGGCAGAGAGAGAGCGTGTGGATAGGCAGAGAGAGAGTGTGGATAGGCAGAGAGAGAGAGAGAGACTGTGTGGATAGGCAGAGAGAGAGAGAATGTGGAGAGGCAGAGAGAGAGAGCTTGTGGATAGGCAGAGAGAGAGTGTGGATAGGCAGAGAGAGAGAGTGTGTGGATAGGCAGAGAGAGAGAGTGTGTGGATAGGCAGAGAGAGAGAGTGTGGATAGGCAGAGAGAGAGCGTGTGGATAGGCAGAGAGAGAGTGTGGATAGGCAGAGAGAGAGAGGGAGAGAGTGTGGATAGGCAGAGAGAGAGTGTGGATAGGTAGAGAGGGAGCGTGTGGAGAGGCAGAGAGAGAAAGAATGTGGAGAGGTAGAGAGAGAGCGTGTTGAGATTAAGAGAGAGAGTGTGTGGAGAGGCAGAAAGGGAGCGTGTGGAGAGGCAGAGACGGAACGTGTGGAGAGGCAGAGAGAGAATGCGGAGAAGCAGTGAGAGAGAATGCAGAGAGGCAGCGAGAGAGAGTGTGTGGATAGGCAGAGAGAGAGAGTGTGTGGATAGGCAGAGAGAGAGCGTGTGGATAGGCAGAGAGAGAGAGAGAGACTGTGTGGATAGGCAGAGAGAGAGAGAATGTGGAGAGGCAGAGAGAGAGAGCTTGTGGATAGACAGAGAGAGAGAGTGTGGATAGGCAGAGAGAGAGAGTGTGTGGATAGGCAGAGAGAGAGAGTGTGGATAGGCAGAGAGAGAGAGTGTGGATAGGCAGAGAGAGAGAGAGTGTGGATAGGCAGAGAGAGTGGGTGTGTGGATAGGCAGAGAGAGAGCGTGTGGATAGGCAGAGAGAGAGAGTGTGGATAGGCAGAGAGAGAGAGAGAGAGTGTGGGTAGGCAGAGAGAGAGTGTGGATAGGTAGAGAGGGAGTGTGGAGAGGCAGAGAGAGAAAGAATGTGGAGAGGTAGAGAGAGAGCGTGATGAGATTAAGAGAGAGAGTGTGTGGAGAGGCAGAAAGGGAGCATGTGGAGAGGCAGAGACGGAACGTGTGGAGAGGCAGAGAGAGAATGCGGAGTAGCAGTGAGAGAGAATGCAGAGAGGCAGCGAGAGAGAGTGTGGATAGGCAGAGAGAGAGAGTGTGTGGATAGGCAGAGAGAGAGAGTGTGTGGATAGGCAGAGAGAGAGAGTGTGTGGATAGGCAGAGAGAGAGCGTGTGGATAGGCAGAGAGAGAGCGTGTGGATAGGCAGAGAGAGAGAGTGTGGATAGGCAGAGAGAGAGAGCGTGTGGAGAGACAGAGAGAGAATGCGGAGAAGCAGTGAGAGAGAATGCAGAGAGGCAGCGAGAGAGAGAGTGTGGATAGGCAGAGAGAGAGAGTGTGTGGATAGGCAGAGAGAGAGAGTGTGTGGATAGGCAGAGAGAGAGAGTGTGGATAGGCAGAGAGAGCGTGTGGATAGGCAGAGAGAGAGAGTGTGGATAGGCAGAGAGAGAGAGAATGTTGAGAGGCAGAGAGAGAGCTTGTGGATAGGCAGAGAGGGTGCGTGTGGATAGGCAGAGAGAGAGTGTGGATAGGCAGAGAGAGAGCGTGTGGATAGGCAGAGAGAGAGTGTGGATAGGCAGAGAGAGAGAGAGTGTGTGGATAGGCAGAGATAGAGTGTGTGGATAGGCAGAGAGAGAGAGTGTGTGGATAGGCAGAGAGAGAGCGTGTGGATAGGCAGAGAGAGAGAGTGTGGATAGGCAGAGAGAGAGAGAATGTGGAGAGGCAGAGAGAGAGCTTGTGGATAGGCAGAGAGGGTGCGTGTGGATAGGCAGAGAGAGAGAGTGTGGATAGGCAGAGAGAGAGAGTGTGGATAGGCAGAGAGAGAGAGAATGTGGAGAGGCAGAGAGAGAGCTTGTGGATAGGCAGAGAGAGAGCTTGTGGATAGGCAGAGAGGGTGCGTGTGGATAGGCAGAGAGAGAGAGTGTGGAGAGGCAGAGAGAGAGTGTGTGGATAGGCAGAGAGAGAGAGTGTGTGGATAGGCAGAGAGAGAGCGTGTGTGGATAGGCAGAGAGAGAGGGTGTGTGGATAGGCAGAGAGAGAGCGTGTGGATAGGCAGAGAGAGAGCGTGTGGATAGGCAGAGAGAGAGAGTGTGGATAGGCAGAGAGAGAGAGAGAGACTGTGTGGATAGGCAGAGAGAGAGAGAATGTGGAGAGGCAGAGAGAGAGAGCTTGTGGATAGGCAGAGAGAGAGAGTGTGTGGATAGGCAGAGAGAGAGAGTGTGTGGATAGGCAGAGAGAGAGAGTGTGTGGATAGGCAGAGAGAGAGAGTGTGGATAGGCAGAGAGAGAGCGTGTGGATAGGCAGAGAGAGAGTGTGGATAGGCAGAGAGAGAGAGGGAGAGAGTGTGTGGATAGGCAGAGAGAGAGAGTGTGGATAGGTAGAGAGGGAGCGTGTGGAGAGGCAGAGAGAGAAAGAATGTGGAGAGGTAGAGAGAGAGCGTGTTGAGATTAAGAGAGAGAGTGTGTGGAGAGGCAGAAAGGGAGCGTGTGGAGAGGCAGAGACGGAACGTGTGGAGAGGCAGAGAGAGAATGCGGAGAAGCAGTGAGAGAGAATGCAGAAAGGCAGCGAGAGAGAGAGTGTGTGGATAGGCAGAGAGAGAGAGTGTGTGGATAGGCAGAGAGACAGAGTGTGTGGATAGGGAGAGAGAGAGAGTGTGTGGATAGGCAGAGAGAGAGCGTGTGGATAGGCAGAGAGAGAGAGAGAGACTGTGTGGATAGGCAGAGAGAGAGAGAATGTGGAGAGGCAGAGAGAGAGAGCTTGTGGATAGACAGAGAGAGAGAGTGTGGATAGGCAGAGAGAGAGAGTGTGTGGATAGGCAGAGAGAGAGAGTGTGGATAGGCAGAGAGAGAGAGTGTGGATAGGCAGAGAGAGAGAGAGTGTGGATAGGCAGAGAGAGTGGGTGTGTGGATAGGCAGAGAGAGAGCGTGTGGATAGGCAGAGAGAGAGAGTGTGGATAGGCAGAGAGAGAGAGAGAGAGTGTGTGGGTAGGCAGAGAGAGAGTGTGGATAGGTAGAGAGGGAGCGTGTGGAGAGGCAGAGAGAGAAAGAATGTGGAGAGGTAGAGAGAGAGCGTGATGAGATTAAGAGAGAGAGTGTGTGGAGAGGCAGAAAGGGAGCATGTGGAGAGGCAGAGACGGAACGTGTGGAGAGGCAGAGAGAGAATGCGGAGAAGCAGTGAGAGAGAATGCAGAGAGGCAGCGAGAGAGAGTGTGTGGATAGGCAGAGAGAGAGAGTGTGTGGATAGGCAGAGAGAGAGAGTGTGGATAGGCAGAGAGAGAGAGTGTGTGGATAGGCAGAGAGAGAGCGTGTGGATAGGCAGAGAGAGAGAGTGTGGATAGGCAGAGAGAGAGATGTGGAGAGACAGAGAGAGAATGGAGAAGCAGTGAGAGAGAATGCAGAGAGGCAGAGAGAGAGAGTGTGGATAGGCAGAGAGAGAGAGTGTGTGGATAGGCAGAGAGAGAGAGTGTGTGGATAGGCAGAGAGAGAGAGTGTGGATAGGCAGAGAGAGAGAGCGTGTGGAGAGACAGAGAGAGAATGCGGAGAAGCAGTGAGAGAGAATGCAGAGAGGCAGCGAGAGAGAGAGTGGATAGGCAGAGAGAGAGTGTGTGGATAGGCAGAGAGAGAGAGTGTGTGGATAGGCAGAGAGAGAGAGTGTGGATAGGCAGAGAGAGAGCGTGTGGATAGGCAGAGAGAGAGAGTGTGGATAGGCAGAGAGAGAGAGAATGTTGAGAGGCAGAGAGAGAGCTTGTGGATAGGCAGAGAGGGTGCGTGTGGATAGGCAGAGAGAGAGAGTGTGTGGATAGGCAGAGAGAGAGTGTGGATAGGCAGAGAGAGAGCGTGTGGATAGGCAGAGAGAGAGTGTGGATAGGCAGAGAGAGAGAGCGTGTGGAGAGACAGAGAGAGAATGCGGAGAAGCAGTGAGAGAGAATGCAGAGAGGCAGCGAGAGAGAGTGTGTGGATAGGCAGAGAGAGAGAGTGTGTGGATAGGCAGAGAGAGAGCGTGTGTGGATAGGCAGAGAGAGAGGGTGTGTGGATAGGCAGAGAGAGAGCGTGTGGATAGGCAGAGAGAGAGCGTGTGGATAGGCAGAGAGAGAGAGTGTGGATAGGCAGAGAGAGAGAGAGAGACTGTGTGGATAGGCAGAGAGAGAGAGAATGTGGAGAGGCAGAGAGAGAGAGCTTGTGGATAGGCAGAGAGAGAGAGTGTGGATAGGCAGAGAGAGAGAGTGTGTGGATAGGCAGAGAGAGAGAGTGTGTGGATAGGCAGAGAGAGAGAGTGTGGATAGGCAGAGAGAGAGCGTGTGGATAGGCAGAGAGAGAGTGTGGATAGGCAGAGAGAGAGAGGGAGAGAGTGTGTGGATAGGCAGAGAGAGAGTGTGGATAGGTAGAGAGGGAGCGTGTGGAGAGGCAGAGAGAGAAAGAATGTGGAGAGGTAGAGAGAGAGCGTGTTGAGATTAAGAGAGAGAGTGTGTGGAGAGGCAGAAAGGGAGCGTGTGGAGAGGCAGAGACGGAACGTGTGGAGAGGCAGAGAGAGAATGCGGAGAAGCAGTGAGAGAGAATGCAGAGAGGCAGCGAGAGAGAGTGTGTGGATAGGCAGAGAGAGAGAGTGTGTGGATAGGCAGAGAGACAGAGTGTGTGGATAGGCAGAGAGAGAGAGTGTGTGGATAGGCAGAGAGAGAGCGTGTGGATAGGCAGAGAGAGAGAGAGAGACTGTGTGGATAGGCAGAGAGAGAGAGAATGTGGAGAGGCAGAGAGAGAGAGCTTGTGGATAGACAGAGAGAGAGAGTGTGGATAGGCAGAGAGAGAGAGTGTGTGGATAGGCAGAGAGAGAGAGTGTGGATAGGCAGAGAGAGAGAGTGTGGATAGGCAGAGAGAGAGAGAGTGTGGATAGGCAGAGAGAGTGGGTGTGTGGATAGGCAGAGAAAGAGAGTGTGGATAGGCAGAGAGAGAGAGCGTGTGGAGAGACAGAGAGAGAATGCGGAGAAGCAGTGAGAGAGAATGCAGAGAGGCAGCGAGAGAGAGAGTGTGGATAGGCAGAGAGAGAGAGTGTGTGGATAGGCAGAGAGAGAGAGTGTGTGGATAGGCAGAGAGAGAGAGTGTGGATAGGCAGAGAGAGAGCGTGTGGATAGGCAGAGAGAGAGAGTGTGGATAGGCAGAGAGAGAGAGAATGTTGAGAGGCAGAGAGAGAGCTTGTGGATAGGCAGAGAGGGTGCGTGTGGATAGGCAGAGAGAGAGAGTGTGTGGATAGGCAGAGAGAGAGTGTGGATAGGCAGAGAGAGAGAGTGTGGATAGGCAGAGAGAGAGAGAGTGTGGATAGGCAGAGAGAGTGGGTGTGTGGATAGGCAGAGAGAGAGCGTGTGGATAGGCAGAGAGAGAGAGTGTGGATAGGCAGAGAGAGAGAGAGAGAGTGTGTGGGTAGGCAGAGAGAGAGTGTGGATAGGTAGAGAGGGAGCGTGTGGAGAGGCAGAGAGAGAAAGAATGTGGAGAGGTAGAGAGAGAGCGTGATGAGATTAAGAGAGAGAGTGTGTGGAGAGGCAGAAAGGGAGCATGTGGAGAGGCAGAGACGGAACGTGTGGAGAGGCAGAGAGAGAATGCGGAGAAGCAGTGAGAGAGAATGCAGAGAGGCAGCGAGAGAGAGTGTGTGGATAGGCAGAGAGAGAGAGTGTGTGGATAGGCAGAGAGAGAGAGTGTGTGGATAGGCAGAGAGAGAGAGTGTGTGGATAGGCAGAGAGAGAGCGTGTGGATAGGCAGAGAGAGAGCGTGTGGATAGGCAGAGAGAGAGAGTGTGGATAGGCAGAGAGAGAGAGCGTGTGGATAGGCAGAGAGAGAGCGTGTGGATAGGCAGAGAGAGAGAGTGTGGATAGGCAGAGAGAGAGAGAGAGAGTGTGTGGGTAGGCAGAGAGAGAGTGTGGATAGGTAGAGAGGGAGCGTGTGGAGAGGCAGAGAGAGAAAGAATGTGGAGAGGTAGAGAGAGAGCGTGATGAGATTAAGAGAGAGAGTGTGTGGAGAGGCAGAAAGGGAGCATGTGGAGAGGCAGAGACGGAACGTGTGGAGAGGCAGAGAGAGAATGCGGAGAAGCAGTGAGAGAGAATGCAGAGAGGCAGCGAGAGAGAGTGTGTGGATAGGCAGAGAGAGAGAGTGTGTGGATAGGCAGAGAGAGAGAGTGTGTGGATAGGCAGAGAGAGAGAGTGTGTGGATAGGCAGAGAGAGAGCGTGTGGATAGGCAGAGAGAGAGCGTGTGGATAGGCAGAGAGAGAGTGTGGATAGGCAGAGAGAGAGAGCGTGTGGAGAGACAGAGAGAGAATGCGGAGAAGCAGTGAGAGAGAATGCAGAGAGGCAGCGAGAGAGAGAGTGTGGATAGGCAGAGAGAGAGAGTGTGTGGATAGGCAGAGAGAGAGAGTGTGTGGATAGGCAGAGAGAGAGAGTGTGGATAGGCAGAGAGAGAGCGTGTGGATAGGCAGAGAGAGAGAGTGTGGATAGGCAGAGAGAGAGAGAATGTTGAGAGGCAGAGAGAGAGCTTGTGGATAGGCAGAGAGGGTGCGTGTGGATAGGCAGAGAGAGAGTGTGGATAGGCAGAGAGAGAGCGTGTGGATAGGCAGAGAGAGAGTGTGGATAGGCAGAGAGAGAGTGTGTGGATAGGCAGAGATAGAGTATGTGGATAGGCAGAGAGAGAGAGTGGATAGGCAGAGAGAGTGTGGATAGGCAGAGAGAGAGAGTGTGGATAGGCAGAGAGAGAGAGAATGTGGAGAGGCAGAGAGAGAGCTTGTGGATAGGCAGAGAGGGTGCGTGTGGATAGGCAGAGAGAGAGTGTGGATAGGCAGAGAGAGAGAGTGTGGATAGGCAGAGAGAGAGAGAATGTGGAGAGGCAGAGAGAGAGCTTGTGGATAGGCAGAGAGGGTGCGTGTGGATAGGCAGAGAGAGAGTGTGGAGAGGCAGAGAGAGAGTGTGTGGATAGGCAGAGAGAGAGCGTGTGTGGATAGGCAGAGAGAGAGGGGTGTGGATAGGCAGAGAGAGAGCGTGTGGATAGGCAGAGAGAGAGCGTGTGGATAGGCAGAGAGAGAGAGTGTGGATAGGCAGAGAGAGAGAGAGAGACTGTGTGGATAGGCAGAGAGAGAGAGAATGTGGAGAGGCAGAGAGAGAGAGCTTGTGGATAGGCAGAGAGAGAGAGTGTGTGGATAGGCAGAGAGAGAGAGTGTGTGGATAGGCAGAGAGAGAGTGTGTGGATAGGCAGAGAGAGAGTGTGGATAGGCAGAGAGAGAGCGTGTGGATAGGCAGAGAGAGAGTGTGGATAGGCAGAGAGAGAGAGGGAGAGAGTGTGTGGATAGGCAGAGAGAGAGAGTATGGATAGGTAGAGAGGGAGCGTGTGGAGAGGCAGAGAGAGAAAGAATGTGGAGAGGTAGAGAGAGAGCGTGTTGAGATTAAGAGAGAGTGTGTGGAGAGGCAGAAAGGGAGCGTGTGGAGAGGCAGAGACGGAACGTGTGGAGAGGCAGAGAGAGAATGCGGAGAAGCAGTGAGAGAGAATGCAGAAAGGCAGCGAGAGAGAGAGTGTGGATAGGCAGAGAGAGAGAGAGTGTGTGGATAGGCAGAGAGACAGAGTGTGTGGATAGGGAGAGAGAGAGAGTGTGTGGATAGGCAGAGAGAGAGCGGGTGGATAGGCAGAGAGAGAGAGAGAGACTGTGTGGATAGGCAGAGAGAGAGAGAATGTGGAGAGGCAGAGAGAGAGAGCTTGTGGATAGACAGAGAGAGAGAGTGTGGATAGGCAGAGAGAGAGAGTGTGGATAGGCAGAGAGAGAGAGTGTGGATAGGCAGAGAGAGAGAGTGTGGATAGGCAGAGAGAGAGAGAGTGTGGATAGGCAGAGAGAGGGTGTGTGGATCGGCAGAGAGAGAGCGTGTGGATAGGCAGAGAGAGAGAGTGTGGATAGGCAGAGAGAGAGAGAGAGTGTGTGGGTAGGCAGAGAGAGAGTGTGGATAGGTAGAGAGGAGCGTGTGGAGAGGCAGAGAGAGAAAGAATGTGGAGAGGTAGAGAGAGAGAGTGATGAGATTAAGAGAGAGAGTGTGTGGAGAGGCAGAAAGGGATCATGTGTAGAGGCAGAGTCGGAACGTGTGGAGAGGCAGAGAGAGAATGCGGAGAAGCAGTGAGAGAGAATGCAGAGAGGCAGCGAGAGAGAGTGTGTGGATAGGCAGAGAGAGAGTGTGTGGATAGGCAGAGAGAGAGAGTGTGGATAGGCAGAGAGAGAGTGTGTGGATAGGGCAGAGAGAGAGCGTGTGGATAGGCAGAGAGAGAGCGTGTGGATAGGCAGAGAGAGAGCGTGTGGATAGGCAGAGAGAGAGAGTGTGGATAGGCAGAGAGAGAGAGCGTGTGGAGAGACAGAGAGAGAATGCGGAGAAGCAGTGAGAGAGAATGCAGAGAGGCAGCGAGAGAGAGAGTGTGGATAGGCAGAGAGAGAGAGTGTGTGGATAGGCAGAGAGAGAGAGTGTGTGGATAGGCAGAGAGAGAGAGTGTGGATAGGCAGAGAGAGAGCGTGTGGATAGGCAGAGAGAGAGAGTGTGGATAGGCAGAGAGAGAGAGAATGTTGAGAGGCAGAGAGAGAGCTTGTGGATAGGCAGAGAGGGTGCGTGTGGATAGGCAGAGAGAGAGAGTGTGTGGATAGGCAGAGAGAGAGTGTGGATAGGCAGAGAGAGAGCGTGTGGATAGGCAGAGAGAGAGTGTGGATAGGCAGAGAGAGAGAGTGTGTGGATAGGCAGAGATAGAGTGTGTGGATAGGCAGAGAGAGAGAGTGTGTGGATAGGCAGAGAGAGAGCGTGTGGATAGGCAGAGAGAGAGAGTGTGGATAGGCAGAGAGAGAGAGAATGTGGAGAGGCAGAGAGAGAGCTTGTGGATAGGCAGAGAGGGTGCGTGTGGATAGGCAGAGAGAGAGAGTGTGGATAGGCAGAGAGAGAGAGTGTGGATAGGCAGAGAGAGAGAGAATGTGGAGAGGCAGAGAGAGAGCTTGTGGATAGGCAGAGAGGGTGCGTGTGGATAGGCAGAGAGAGAGAGTGTGGAGAGGCAGAGAGAGAGTGTGTGGATAGGCAGAGAGAGACAGAGAGTGTGGATAGGCAAAGAGAGAGAGAGAGTGTGGATAGGCAGAGAGGGAGCGTGTGGAGAGGCAGAGAGAGAGCGTGTGGATAGGCAGAGAGAGAGTGTGTGGATAGGCAGAGAGAGACAGAGAGTGTGGATAGGCAAAGAGAGAGAGTGTGTGGATAGGCAAAGAGAGAGAGTGTGTGGATAGGCAGAGAGAGTGTGGAGAGGCAGAGAGAGAGAGTGTGGAGAGGCAGAGAGAGAGTGTGTGGATAGGCAAAGAGAGAGAGTGTGTGGATAGGCAGAGAGAGTGTGTGTGGATAGGCAGAGAGAGAGAGTGTGGATAGGCAGAGAGAGAGAGAGTGTGGATAGGCAGAGAGAGAGCGTGTGGATAGGCAGAGAGAGAGAGTGTGGATAGGCAGAGAGAGAAAGAATGTGGAGAGGTAGAGAGAGAGCGTGATGAGATTAAGAGAGAGAGTGTGTGGAGAGGCAGAAAGGGAGCGTGTGGAGAGGCAGAGACGGAACGTGTGGAGAGGCAGAGAGAGAATGCGGAGAAGCAGTGAGAGAGAATGCAGAGAGGCAGCGAGAGAGAGTGTGGATAGGCAGAGAGAGAGAGTGTGTGGATAGGCAGAGAGAGAGAGTGTGTGGATAGGCAGAGAGAGAGAGTGTGTGGATAGGCAGAGAGAGAGCGTGTGGATAGGCAGAGAGAGAGCGTGTGGATAGGCAGAGAGAGAGAGTGTGGATAGGCAGAGAGAGAGCGTGTGGATAGGCAGAGAGAGAGAGTGTGGATAGGCAGAGAGAGAGAGAATGTTGAGAGGCAGAGAGAGAGCTTGTGGATAGGCAGAGAGGGTGCGTGTGGATAGGCAGAGAGAGAGAGTGTGTGGATAGGCAGAGAGAGAGTGTGGATAGGCAGAGAGAGAGCGTGTGGATAGGCAGAGAGAGAGAGTGTGGATAGGCAGAGAGGGTGCGTGTGGATAGGCAGAGAGAGAGAGAGTGTGGAGAGGCAGAGAGAGAGTGTGTGGATAGGCAGAGAGAGACAGAGAGTGTGGATAGGCAAAGAGAGAGAGAGAGTGTGGATAGGCAGAGAGCGACAGAGAGTGTGGATAGGCAAAGAGAGAGAGTGTGTGGATAGGCAGAGAGAGTGTGGAGAGGCAGAGAGAGAGAGAGTGTGGAGAGGCAGAGAGAGAGTGTGTGGATAGGCAAAGAGAGAGAGTGTGTGGATAGGCAGAGAGAGTGTGTGTGGATAGGCAGAGAGAGAGAGTGTGGAGAGGCAGAGAGAGAGTGTGTGGATAGGCAGAGAGAGTGTGTGTGGATAGGCAGAGAGAGAGTGTGTGTGGATAGGCAGAGAGAGAGTGTGTGGATAGGCAGAGAGAGTGTGTGTGGAGAGGCAGAGAGAGGGTGTGAAGAGGCAGAGAGAGGGTGTGAAGAGGCAGAGAGAGAGTGTGTGGATAGGCAAAGAGAGAGAGTGTGTGGATAGGCAGAGAGAGAGCATGTGGAGAGGCAGAGAGAGAGCGTGTGGAGAGGCAGAGAGAGCATGTGGAGAGGCAGAGAGAGCATGTGGAGAGGCAGAGAGAGAAAATATGGAGAGGCAGAGAGAGAGCATGAGGAGAGGCAGAGAGAGAGCGTGTGGAGAGGCAGCGAGAGATCATGTGGAGAGGCAGCGAGAGAGCATGTGGAGAGGCAGATAGAGAGCATGTGGAGAGGCAGCGAGAGAGCATGTGGAGAGGCAGCGAGAGATCGTGTGGAGAGGCAGCGAGAGAGCATGTGGAGAGGCAGCGAGAGAGCACGTGGAGAGACAAAGAGAGAGCATGTGGAGATGCAGAGAGAGAGCATGTGGATAGGCAGAGAGAGAGCATGTGGAGAGGCAGAGAGAGAGAGTGCGGAGAAGCAGAGAGAGAGTGTGTGGATAGGCAGAGAGAGAGCATGTGGATAAGCAGAGAGAGAGAGTGCGGAGAAGCAGAGAGAGAGAGAGTGCGGAGAAGCAGAGAGAGAGTGCGGAGAAGCAGATAGAGAGTGTGTGGATAGGCAGAGAGAGAGCGTGTGGATAGGCAGAAAGAGAGCGTGTGGAGAGGCAGAGAGAGAGCATGTGGAGAGGCAGAGAGAGAGCGTGTGGAGAGGCAAAGAGAGAGAGTGCGGAGAAGCAGCGAGAGATCGTGTGGAGAGGCAGCGATAGAGAATGCGGAGAGGCAGAGAGAGAGAGTGCGGAGAAGCAGAGAGAGAGTGTGTGGATAGGCAGAGAGAGAGCATGTGGATAAGCAGAGAGAGAGAGTGCGGAGAAGCAGAGAGAGAGAGAGTGCGGAGAAGCAGAGAGAGAGTGCGGAGAAGCAGATAGAGAGTGTGTGGATAGGCAGAGAGAGAGCGTGTGGAGAGGCAGCGAGAGAGCATGTGGAGGGGCAGCGAGAGAGCATGTGGAGAGGCAGCGAGAGATCGTGTGGAGAGGCAGCGAGAGAGCATGTGGAGAGGCAGCGAGAGAGCATGTGGAGAGGCAGCGAGAGAGCATGTGGAGAGGCAAAGAGAGAGCATGTGGAGAGGCAGAGAGAGAGCATGTGGAGAGGCAGCGAGAGAGCATGTGTAGAGGCAAAGAGATAGCGTGTGGAGAGGCAGCGAGAGAGCATGTGTAGAGGCAAAGAGAGAGCGTGTGGATAGGCAGAGAGAGAGAGTGCGGAGAAGCAGCGAGAGATCGTGCGGAGAGGCAGCGATAGAGAGTGCGGAGAAGCAGAGAGAGAGTGTGTGGATAGGCAGAGAGAGAGCATGTGGATAAGCAGAGAGAGAGAGTGCGGAGAAGCAGAGAGAGAGAGAGAGTGCGGAGAAGCAGAGAGAGAGTGCGGAGAAGATGATAGAGAGTTTGTGGATAGGCAGAGAGAGAGCGTGTGGATAGGCAGAAAGAGAGCGTGTGGAGAGGCAGAGAGAGAGCATGTGGAGAGGCAGCGAGAGAGCATGTGGAGAGGCAGCGAGAGAGCATGTGGAGAGGCAGCGAGGTATCGTGTGGAGAGGCAGCGAGAGATCATGTGGAGAGGCAGCGAGAGAGAGAGAGTGCGGAGAAGCAGAGAGAGAGTGCGGAGAAGCAGATAGAGAGTGTGTGGATAGGCAGAGAGAGAGCGTGTGGATAGGCAGAAAGAGAGCGTGTGGAGAGGCAGAGAGAGAGCATGTGGAGAGGCAGAGAGAGAGCGTGTGGAGAGGCAAAGAGAGAGAGTGCGGAGAAGCAGCGAGAGATCGTGTGGAGAGGCAGCGATAGAGAATGCGGAGAGGCAGAGAGAGAGAGTGCGGAGAAGCAGATAGAGAGTGTGTGGATAGGCAGAAAGAGAGCGTGTGGAGAGGCAGAGAGAGAGCATGTGGAGAGGCAGAGAGAGAGCGTGTGGAGAGGCAAAGAGAGAGAGTGCGGAGAAGCAGCGAGAGATCGTGTGGAGAGGCAGCGATAGAGAATGCGGAGAGGCAGAGAGAGAGAGTGCGGAGAAGCAGAGAGAGAGTGTGTGGATAGGCAGAGAGAGAGCATGTGGATAAGCAGAGAGAGAGAGTGCGGAGAAGCAGAGAGAGAGAGAGTGCGGAGAAGCAGAGAGAGAGTGCGGAGAAGCAGATAGAGAGTGTGTGGATAGGCAGAGAGAGAGCGTGTGGAGAGGCAGCGAGAGAGCATGTGGAGAGGCAGCGAGAGAGCATGTGGAGAGGCAGCGAGAGATCGTGTGGAGAGGCAGCGAGAGAGCATGTGGAGAGGCAGCGAGAGAGCATGTGGAGAGGCAGCGAGAGAGCATGTGGAGAGGCAAAGAGAGAGCATGTGGAGAGGCAGAGAGAGAGCATGTGGAGAGGCAGCGAGAGAGCATGTGTAGAGGCAAAGAGATAGCGTGTGGAGAGGCAGCGAGAGAGCATGTGTAGAGGCAAAGAGAGAGCGTGTGGATAGGCAGAGAGAGAGAGTGCGGAGAAGCAGCGAGAGATCGTGCGGAGAGGCAGCGATAGAGAGTGCGGAGAAGCAGAGAGAGAGTGTGTGGATAGGCAGAGAGAGAGCATGTGGATAAGCAGAGAGAGAGAGTGCGGAGAAGCAGAGAGAGAGAGAGAGTGCGGAGAAGCAGAGAGAGAGTGCGGAGAAGATGATAGAGAGTTTGTGGATAGGCAGAGAGAGAGCGTGTGGATAGGCAGAAAGAGAGCGTGTGGAGAGGCAGAGAGAGAGCATGTGGAGAGGCAGCGAGAGAGCATGTGGAGAGGCAGCGAGAGAGCATGTGGAGAGGCAGCGAGGTATCGTGTGGAGAGGCAGCGAGAGATCATGTGGAGAGGCAGCGAGAGAGCATGTGGAGAGGCAGCGAGAGCATGTGGAGAGGCAGAGAGAGAGCATGTGGAGAGGCAAAGAGAGGGCATGTGGAGAGGCAGCGAGAGAGCATGTGGAGAGGCAGCGAGAGAGCATGTGGAGAGGCAGCGAGAGCGCATGTGGAGAGGCAGCGAGAGAGCATGTGGAGAGGCAGCGAGAGAGCATGTGGAGAGGCAGCGAGAGAGCATGTGGAGAGGCAGCGAGAGATCATGTGGAGAGGCAGCGAGAGATCATGTGGAGAGGCAGATAGAGAGCATGTGGAGAGGCAGAGAGAGAGCATGTGGTGAGGCAGAGAGAGAGCGTGTGGAGAGGCAGAGAGAGCATGTGGAGAGGCAGAGAGAGCATGTGGAGAGGCAGAGAGAGAGAATATGGAGAGGCAGAGAGAGAGCATGTGGAGAGGCAGAGAGAGAGCGTGTGGAGAGGCAGCGAGAGATCATGTGGAGAGGCAGCGAGAGAGCATGTGGAGAGGCAGATAGAGAGCATGTGGAGAGGCAGCGAGAGAGCATGTGGAGAGGCAGCGAGAGATCGTGTGGAGAGGCAGCGAGAGAGCATGTGGAGAGGCAGCGAGAGAGCATGTGGAGAGGCAAAGAGAGAGCATGTGGAGAGGCAGAGAGAGAGCATGTGGATAGGCAGAGAGAGAGCATGTGGAGAGGCAGAGAGAGAGAGTGCGGAGAAGCAGAGAGAGAGTGTGTGGATAGGCAGAGAGAGAGCATGTGGATAAGCAGAGAGAGAGAGTGCGGAGAAGCAGAGAGAGAGAGAGAGTGCGGAGAAGCAGAGAGAGAGTGCGGAGAAGCAGATAGAGAGTGTGTGGATAGGCAGAGAGAGAGCGTGTGGATAGGCAGAAAGAGAGCGTGTGGAGAGGCAGAGAGAGAGCATGTGGTGAGGCAGAGAGAGAGCGTGTGGAGAGGCAGAGAGAGCATGTGGAGAGGCAGAGAGAGCATGTGGAGAGGCAGAGAGAGAGAATATGGAGAGGCAGAGAGAGAGCATGTGGAGAGGCAGAGAGAGAGCGTGTGGAGAGGCAGCGAGAGATCATGTGGAGAGGCAGCGAGAGAGCATGTGGAGAGGCAGATAGAGAGCATGTGGAGAGGCAGCGAGAGAGCATGTGGAGAGGCAGCGAGAGATCGTGTGGAGAGGCAGCGAGAGAGCATGTGGAGAGGCAGCGAGAGAGCATGTGGAGAGGCAAAGAGAGAGCATGTGGAGAGGCAGAGAGAGAGCATGTGGATAGGCAGAGAGAGAGCATGTGGAGAGGCAGAGAGAGAGAGTGCGGAGAAGCAGAGAGAGAGTGTGTGGATAGGCAGAGAGAGAGCATGTGGATAAGCAGAGAGAGAGAGTGCGGAGAAGCAGAGAGAGAGAGAGAGAGTGCGGAGAAGCAGAGAGAGAGTGCGGAGGAGCAGATAGAGAGTGTGTGGATAGGCAGAGAGAGATCGTGTGGATAGGCAGAAAGAGAGCGTGTGGAGAGGCAGAGAGAGAGCATGTGGAGAGGCAGAGAGAGAGCGTGTGGAGAGGCAGAGAGAGCATGTGGAGAGGCATAGAGAGAGTGTGCGGAGAGGCAGAGAGAGAGAGAGTGTGGATAGGCAGAGAGTGAGCGTCTGGATAGGCAGAGTGAGAGTGCGAAGAAGCAGAGAGAGAGAGAGTGCGGAGAGGCAGAGAGAGAGAGTGCGGAGAGGCAGAGAGAGAGAGTGCGGAGAGGCAGAGAAAGAGAGTGCGGATAGCCAGAGAGAGAGAGTGTGGAGAAGCATAGAGGGAGAGAGTGCGGAGAGACAGAGAGAGAGAGAGCGGATAGGCAGAGAGAGAGAGCATGTGGATAGCCAGAGAGAGAGAGAGTGTGGAGAAGCAGAGAGGGAGTGCGGAGAAGCAGAGCGAGAGTGCGGAGAAGCAGATAGAGAGTGCGGAAAAGCAGAGAGAGAGTGCGGAGAAGCAGATAGAGAGTGTGGAGAAGCATAGAGGGAGTGCGGAGAAGCAGAGAGAGTGCGGAGAAGCAGAGAGAGAGAGTGCGGAGAAGCAGAGAGAGAGTGCGGAGAAGCAGAGAGAGAGTGCGGAGAAGCAGAGAGAGTGCGGAGAAGCAGAGAGAGTGCGGAGAAGCAGATAGAGAGTGCGGAGAAGCAGATAGAGAGTGCGGAGAAGCAGATAGAGAGTGCGGAGAAGCAGATAGAGAGTGCGGAGAAGCAGAGAGAGAGTGCGGAGAAGCAGATAGAGAGTGCGGAGAAGCAGATAGAGAGTGCGGAGAAGCAGATAGAGAGTGCGGAGAAGCAGAGAGGGAGTGCGGAGAAGCAGAGAGAGAGAGTGTGTCGAGGCAGAGAAGGATTTGTGACACTGGGCACATGTTTATGATACCAGTTGGACCCCACATGAATAAACACTGTTAAGCATTTTAGAAGCACTATGTATGAGTTCTGGTATTTTTTGGCACATGTCATATTTCACCTTTTTTCATTATTGATGTATTGCCAAGGCATAAAAATTCACTCTGCACTGGCAAATTACATTTTCCAGGTTATATTATTAAAAATAATTCAGAGTGTAAATTACTTCTACTACTGTAACCATTACTGCTATGGGGTCAGATATTAGTCAAGGTTATGGTTGGGGTAGAGTGATCTGATTCTAGATCAGTGTTTTTTTCATCCAATCCCAGAGAAGTGTAAGCGAGAGCCAGTAGAGGGCAGTAGAGTGTCAGTGGAGTCATTGTTGTTCACACATAATCACTATGTATGTGTTCAGTCACACGTGATCAAAGTTGTTACCACATTACACTCATTGTCCAAAAAATGTCAAGTGAGAACTTATGTTGAGGCCCTTAACTTTATGCAACCGTTCCACACTTCTCTCATACAATGTTTAATCTGCATTTGGCGAGAAATGTACAACATTAAAGGC
Source organism: Oncorhynchus nerka (assembly GCF_034236695.1). Classification (NCBI taxonomy): domain Eukaryota; kingdom Metazoa; phylum Chordata; class Actinopteri; order Salmoniformes; family Salmonidae; genus Oncorhynchus; species Oncorhynchus nerka. Next base: position 58,991,910 of record NC_088401.1, read on the forward strand.
CAACAGCAACCAAGAGCAGATAAAAACAAATCCAAAGGACTTTTCATTTGACATGTTTCATCACTGCACTGCTATATGGCTGGGAAGCAAAAATAACGTGATACAATCACAAAGCGCTGTGTTTTTTTCTCTTCACTTGTCAGAAGTATCGTGATTTACAGTTTATTTAATGGGAAATATGGATAATAAATTAGAAAAGGATGAACCGACCATGAGAAGAAAAAAAAACATGGCACCTTATTCCATTGTTCCTTTCAACTTCGACATCAAAGGACGTTCTAAACAGGAGATGAGTTTTCCTTCCTACAGCTGTGTTGTCGTTTTTATGATTGATATCAAACACACAGAACATAAATCAAATTCAAGCGTCCACAAGCTCTTTCAAGTACCAACAATCTCCGCCACTTTAGAATAACACACAACTGTAGCTGTCAGTCTTCATGCCGAGGTGGGAATCTGGAAGTACTACGCAAACACACCAACTCTATAAATAGATCAAAGTCCACATAAAGCTCACAGCCACACGCAAGCGTATGCATACATGCACATTTTCATACCCACAGCCACACTAATATACAACAGGTTCCATGATAGTCCTACTCTTAAATTGGACAAATAGGATTCCTGATTACTTCGAAGGGTTACTATTAAATGCCCCCTGGAGGTTTGTTTTATAATTACATGCAATAGAAAAAATAAAGGCTTGGATGATTAGTGAAGTTTGTTTCACTCCCAAGCAAGAGACACTACCTCATAATATATTCCGATTTCCAGATTGAGCAGCAACTGCTGAAAAAAAATGAGCTCCTACAAATATTGAAATTGACATGATTTTTAGAGTGAAGTACATTGGGAAAAAGCAAAAGAAAACTGCAAGACTTAATTGGAGACAAAACAAGCAACAAACAAAGAGGAAAGTAACTATTTTTCATAAAATTGTACAGTTATCTCACCTAGCTGAATTGTTTACCAGTTGCTAAGCAGTTGCTAGGGACTCTCCTGGAAGAAACTAGCTAGCTAACAAAGAATATCTAGTTAACAGAAGAAAAGAAAGACAAAATAAGGACAGAAGAAAAAGGACATCAAAGTGAAACAGTCCACTAAAGACACAACAGACAATAGTACACGAAACAACGCTTCTATTGCGTTTATATTCTATTTCTATAGCTTCTTCAAGAACTTCCAAGATGGCGTAGCAGTCAGACGTCTTTTGACCTCGTCTTGTCCCGTGTATATATGTTTTGTCTTTTTGTCTTTTCCCCGCATATCTTTTTATATATGTTTTCTAAAAACTCAACTTCAAAACACTCTCCTGCAACCCGCCTCACCAAATGTGGTGCGGATCTTTTTTTTCTTCTTTTTCAAAAGTATTATTCACCTCGTATCTGAAATCCACAACAGAAACTAGCCAGAAGTTAGCCAGCTCACTTGCTAACGTTAGTATTCAGCTAACCACGGCTAGCGGTCATCAGCTATCCTTTAGCTCGGAAAGCTATTGGTAGTTTTGTACAACGCGACTTAGACCAGAGCATACCGGACCTATTTTCTCTCCATATCCCCGGATTTCTACTGCAAGCTCTGGACATATACACCTGGATCTTGCAGCTAGCTAACTAGCTATTCGAGTGACTATTGGCTAACTTCGATTCTGGAGCAAACACCAATTATCCCAGAGCTAGCCAGCTGAAGAGTTCCATCAGCCACTCCTGGGCTACAATCACCTATCCGGACACGTTTTACTGCCGATGTGGAGCCCCTTCGGGCCTTCACAACTGGAATACCGACGTTATCTGCCCGAGGGAGCTATTCAACTGGCCAACCCAGATGTCTTAGCCGTGTCTGAATCCTGGCATAGGAAGACCACAAATAACTCTCGTTGGCTGGCCCTCGCTTTATACTCGTCGCCAAACCCACTGGCTCCAGGTCATCTACAAGACCCTGCTAGGTAAAGTCCCACCTTATCTCTGCTCGCTGGTCACCATAGCTGCACCAACCTGTAGCACGCGTTCCAGCAGGTATATCTCACTTGTCACCCCTAAAGCCAATTACTCCTTTAGCCGCCTCTCCTTCCAGTTCTCTGCTGCCAATGACTGGAACGAACTACAAAAATCTCTGAAACTGGAAACCCTTATCTCCTTCACTAGCTTTAAGCACCAGCTGTCAGAGCAGCTCACAGATCACTGCACCTGTACGTAGCCCATCTATAAATAGCCCAAACTACTACGTACCTCTTCCCCTACTGTATTTATTTATTTATTTTTCTCCTTTGCACCCCGGTATTTCTACTTTGCACACTCATCTACTGTCAAATCTACCATTCCAGTGTTTTAATTGCTATATTGTATTTACTTCGCCACCATTGCCTATGTATTACCTTTACCTCCCTTATCTCCCCTCATTTGCTCACATTGTATATAGATGCTTTATCTTGGCCAGGTCGCAGTTGTAAATGAGAACTTGTTCTCAACTTGCCCACCTGGTTAAATAAATGTGAAAATAAATTAATAAATACATTTAAAAAGGAATGATTGAGGTGAGTTATATGTCACTCCAGGAATAGGTATGATGACAATCTGGGTATGAACCTGCATGAATTGACTTCCATGTAATTGAAAATGACCACAACCTGACCATAGGTTCTGACCGTCAGGGATAACGCTCTCCAAAAAGATTTCCCTTCAAAACGTTACCTTCTGTTTATCACATCTACAGTCCATCTAGAAAAAGACAAGAAAATGATTTCCCTAAGACATCTTCAGTGATCTTTTTTATTGAAGTTGCAATAGAGTGTCATGTTTTATATAAAGGATCATTCAAATTCTATTTGTTTGTTCATTTCAACCTCCCATTGTGGTAGGTCACAAAGTTCCCTCAGAATTCATGTGACATCTTGAGACTCATGAATCTCAACCATCGCTAGGATAGCAATTGTTTATTTGTGAGCTGCTATCAGTCACTGTGTACTTTTGTGGACATGGAAGGGAAATTATGCTAGCTTTGTGTCTAGAATTACTTGATTGAGGGAGTACATTCTTATCTCAGATTTTCCTGAAGACAGGAAATGACTCGGTGAAGGAAAAAAAGACTAGCATATAATCTAAGGGACATTCCAGGAGCTGCAGATGTTTTTGAATTTTAGGGGCTGCTCAACCCTTTCAGCAAGTCGTCATGACTACGATAAATGTTTACTATCTCTAAAACAAGCATAATATCTAGTCTCTGTAAACCCTGTGTAGACACTATCGCAACGCACCTTTTGTCTGCTATGACAATTTGTTGTGGCGCAAGATGCTTTTAATGCCACGTCAAAAATCGAATAAAAGTAGACTGCACAACAACAACAACAAATAAAAAGTAGCCAACAGAATATTGCATTAAACCACAAAAACACATCACTTCACACTCCTCCCAATTCAGCATTAGCTGAGAGGGTCCTGTTTACAGCATATGTCTTTCTTGGTCCCCTCCGTTGAAAAGATACAAAGCTCCCTCCCAGAAAAACCCTGCCCAGCCAAACAGAGTCTGTTTGTGCCACCTGAAAAGCTAGCCTTTGACCGGCTTTGATTGATAGTGACAGCTCTAATCCACTCAGATCCCCGCAGTCCCATTCTGAATGCGCCACGGCTGCCCAGCTTCTCTGCACTCTCTTTCAGCCCGATTGTATTTACACGTCTGTATGCATAACAGGCGGGAAATGTCTTGGATACAGACAGGAAGTCCCGGGAAAATGTGATTCGCAGCCCTTTTCAGAAAGTGCCACTGAGTAAATTCCTTTGGAGTTCTGTGTTCCCCTCCAAACTGCAAAATCAGGAAGGAGTGTGTTGATTACTCAGGAATGATTATGTAATGCCATGAATGTCACAGCAGTGTGACCTGCAATGAATGCATAACTACTGACAGTGTGTGTGTGGCATGGCCTCATGTTAATTCTGCCTAGATCCACTACTCCAAGTGTAGACAGAACAGCTCCCATGGGCTATATACCTCAAATGCATGTAACCCATTTTAAGACAATCGGGGCATTGAAAAAAATGGGCAAAAGACATAAAAGTGCAGAACTCCTACACACAACTCAATCAATCACAAAAGCAATTTAATTTCTGTTTACTACTACCATCAAAGAAACCTGCCACAGAAAGTTGCTTGTCTCTCAAAGGCAATGCATGGCAGAGTCATAAAAACATCTTGTTTGCCCTAACCACAATTTTCATTCAACCACAATCACAATTATAGCAAATTGTTACATGAGTAGATGCAGCTATGCAGGGGATTTCCTTTCTCCTATGTTCTACAATAATTACAGGATGAGTCAGTGTTGTATTTGTACTGCACGCTGTTGTAGATTGACTTCAGATCGACCGCTCGGAATTCTAAGAAGGCAGAGAGTTGATTGTTCTGCCAAGTCGCAATCTTATCCTTACAATGACCTAGGCCTATAAGATGTCTGTAACACTATGACCCCACCTGTTTGGGTTCTGGTGGTTTCTATCAGGCCCATAATTCATGATGAGACGTGTTATAAGCATTCATAATAACCCATGGCTGCTTATAACAACTTTTATAAATGCCATCTAAATCAAAATGTTACTTCACATCCGACTAATACAACGGGTGTAGACTTTACCGTGAAATGCTTGCTTACGAGCCCTTGCCAACAATGTGGAGATAAACATTTTCTTAAATAGATCAAATTGGAACACAGAGGAATACAATACACAATAATGGAGCCACTGTATTTACAGGGAGTTCCAGTACCAGATCAATGTGGAGCTATATACAGGGAGTACCAGTACCAGATCAATGTGGAGCTATATACAGGGAGTACCAGTACCAGATCAATGTGGAGCTATATACAGGGAGTACCAGTACCAGATCAATGTGGAGCTATATACAGGGAGTACCAGTACCAGATCAATGTGGAGCTATATACAGCGAGTACCAGTACCAGATCAATGTGGAGCTATATACAGGGAGTACCAGTACCAGATCAATGTGGAGCTATATACAGGGAGTACCAGTACCAGATCAATGTGGAGCTATATACAGGGAGTACCAGTACCAGATAAATGTGGAGCTATATACAGGGTGTACCAGTACCAGATCAATGTGGAGCTATATACAGGGAGTACCAGTACCAGATCAATGTGGAGCTATATACAGGGAGTACCAGTACCAGATCAATGTGGAGCTATATACAGGGAGTTCCAGTACCAGATCAATGTGCAGAGGTACGAGGTATTTGAGGTAGATGGAAAACAAACGATCTAGGATTTAATGTATCCTACCAACGGGGCATTAAAAACTGTAATAACTTGTGTTTCACCCAGACGTGGCTGAACAAACACACGGATAATATAGAGCTGGCTGGCTTCTCCGTGCATCGGCAGGACAGAGCAGCTACGTCTGGTAAGACGAGGGGCGGGTGCATGTGTCTATTTGTCAATAACTGCTGGTGCGCAATGTCTAATATTAAAGAAGTCTTGAGGTATTGGTCACCTGAGGTAGAATACCTCATGAAAAGCTGTTGAGCACACAATCTACCAAGAGAGTTCTCATCTGTATTACTCCTAGCCGTCTTTTTACCACCACAAACCGATAACGTCACTAAGACTGCAATCAAAGAGCTGTATAAGGCCATAAGCATACAGGGAATTGCTAATCCAGAAGCGGCGCACCTAGTGGCCGGGGACTTTAATGCACACAAACTTAAATCCGTTTTACCTCATTTCTACCAGCATGTCACATGTGCAACCAGAAGAAAAAAACAAAAAACTAACTCTAGACCACTCTTACTCCACACACAGAGATGCGTACAAAGCATTCCCTCGCCCTCCATTTGCCAAATCTGACCATAATGCTATCCTCCTGATACAAGCAGGAACTAAAGCAGGAAGTACCAGTGACACGTGCAATAAGGAAGTGGTCAGATGATGCGGATGGTACGCTGCAGGACTGTTCTGCTAGCACAGACTGGAATATGTTCTGTGATTATTCCAAAAACATTCAGGAGTATACCACATCAGTCACCGGCTTCATCAATAAGTGCATCGACGACGTCGTCCCCACAGTGACCGTACATACTGTACATTTCCCAACCAGAGGCCATGGATTACAGGCAACATCCGCACCGAGCTAAAAGCTAGAGCTGCCGCTTTCAAGGAGCGGGACGCAAATCCAGATGCTTCTAAGAATTCCAGGACAAAGATTGAATCCTACTACACCGGCTCTGACGCTCGTCAGATGTGGCAGGGCTTGAAAACTATTTCGCACTACGGAGGGGAACCCAGCTTCGAGCTTCCCAGTGACGCAAGCCTACCAGATGAGCTAAATGCCTTTTATTCTCGCTTTGAGTCAAGCAACACTGAAGCATGCATGAGAGCACCAGCTTTTCCGGACAACTGTATGATCACTCTCTCTGTAGCCAATGTGAGCAAGACCTTTAAACAGGTCAACTTTCACAAAGCCACGGGACCAGGAAGATTACCAGGATGTGTACTCAGAGCATGCACGGACCAACTGGCAAGTGTCTTCACTGACATTTTCAATCTCTCCCTGACCGAGTCTGTAATACCTATGTTTCAAACAGACCACCATAGTCCCTGTGCCCAAGACAGCGAAGGTAACCTTTTGAAATTATTACCGCCCCGTAGCACTCACGTCGGTAGCCATGAAGTGCTTTGAAAGGCTGGTAATGGCTCACATCAACACCATCGTCCTAGAAACCCTAGACCCACTCCAATTTGCATACCGCCAAAACAGATGCACAGATGATGCAATCTCTATTGCACTCCACACTGCCCTTTCCCACCTGGACCAAAGAAACACTAATGTGAGAATGCTATTAATTTACTACAGCTCAGCGTTCAACACCATAGTACCCTCAAAGCTCATCACTAAGTTAAGGACCCTGGGACTAAACTCCTCCCTCTGCAACTGGATCCTGGACTTCCTGACGGGCTGCCCCCAGGTGGTGAGGGTAGGTAGCAACACATCCACCACGCTGATCCTCAACACTGGAGCTCCCCAGGGGTGCCTGCTCAGTCGCCTCCTGTACTCCCTGTTCACCCACGACTGCATGGCCAGGCACGACTCCAAAACCATCATTAAGTTTGCAGACGACACAAAAGTGGTAGGCCTGATCACCGACAACGACTAGACAGCCTATAGGGAGGAGGCCAGAGACCTGGCTGGGTGGTGCCAGAATAACAACCTATCCCTCAACGTAACCAAGACTAAGGAGATGATTGTGGACTACAAGATAATGAGGACCGAGCACGCCCCCATTCTCGTCGACAGGGCTGTAGTGGAGCAGGTTGAGAGCTTCAAGTTCCTTGGTGTCCACATCAACAACAAACTAGAATGGTCCAAACACACCAAGACAGTCGTGAAGAGGGCACGACAAAGCCTATTCCCCCTCAGGAAATGAAAAAGATTTGGCATGGGTCCTGAGATCCTCAAAAGGTTCTACAGCTGCAACATCGAGAGCATCCTGACTGGTTGCATCACTGCCTGGTACGGCAATTGCTCAGCCTCTGATCGCAAGGGACTACAAATGGTAGTGTTTACGGCCCAGTACATCACTGGGACTAAGCTGCCTGCCATCCAGGACCTCTACACCAGGCGGTGTCAGAGGAAGGCCGTAAAAATTGTCGAAGACCCCAGCCACACCAGTCATAGATTGCTCTCTCTACTGCCGCATGGCAAGCAATAGTCTAGGACAAAAAGGCTACTCAACAGTTTTTACCCCCAAGCCATAAGACTTCTGAACAGGTAATCAAAGGGCTACCCGGACTATTTGCATTGTGTGCCCCCCCAACCACCCAACCCCTCTTTTACGCTGCTGCCACTCTCTGTTTATCATATATGCATAGTCACTTTAACTATACATTCATGTACATACTACCTCAACTGGGCTGACCAACCAGTGCTCCCGCACATTGGCTAACCAGGCTATCTGCCACCCACCACCCGCCAACCCCTCTTTTACACTACTGCTAGTCTCTGTTCATCATAAATGTAGAGTCACTTTAACCATATCTACATGTACATACTACCTCAATCAGCCTGACTAACCAGTGTCTGTATGTAGCCTCACTACTTTTATAGCCTCGCTACTTTTATAGCCTGTCTTTTTACTGTTGTTTTATTTCTTTACTTACCTACTGTTCACCTAATACCTTTTTTGCACTATTGGTTAGAGCCTGTAAGTAAGCATTTCACTGTACAGTCTACACCTGTTGTATTCGGCACATGTGACAAATAAACTTTGATTTGATTTGATTTGACAGAATAGTGGTAGGCCTGATCACTGACAATGATGAGACTATAGAGAGGTCAGAGACCTGTCATTGTGGTGGCAGAACAACAACCTCTCTCTCAATGTGAGAAAGAGAAAGGAGCTGATCGTGAACTATAGGAAAAGGAGGGCTGAACAGGCCCCCATTAACATTGACGGCGTTGAAGTGGATCGGGTCGAGAGTTTCAAGTTCATTGGTGTCCACATCACCAACGAACTATCATGGTCAAAACACACCAAGACAGTTGTGGAGAGGGCATGACAACACATTTTCTCCCCACAGGAGACTGAAAAGATTTAGCATGGGTTCCCAGATCCTCAAAAAGTTATACTGCTGCACCATCGAGAGCATCCTGACTGGTTGCATCACCGCCTAGTATGGAAACTGCTCGGCATCTAACCGTAAAGGCGCTACAGAGGGCAGTGCGTACAGCCCTGTACATCACTGGGGCCAAGCTTCCTGACATCCAAGACCTATTGTCAGGATTTGGCCAGGGTTGTTCCGGTTTTTGGTCACTAGATGCCCCCATTGTGCCTTTTGACCTTTTGTTTTCCCTTGATCCCCATTATTATTTGCACCTGTGCCTCGTTTCCCCTGATTGTATTTAAACCCTTTGTTTTCCTCAGTCCTTTGCTCTGTGTTTGTATGTTAGCACCCAGCCCTAGTATTCTGTTAACTCTTGTTGATCCCGGTGGATGCTCTTGTGGAATTCTGTTTTTTGTTCTTGTTTATTTATTTTTTGAGTATCTTTTGAGGCTTTTTGTGCTATACCTACCACCTTGTGGATTTACCTTTTTTGTCTTGGAGGATTACCTTTGTTCTTGTGGAATTCCTTTTGAGGTTGTGGAGTTACATGTGTTCCTGAAGGACTTCACTTTTTACTACATTAAATACACCGTCTCAAGTACTGCTGTGTCTGCCTCATCTTCTGGGTTCTGCCGACTATTCGTGGCTCAGTTGGTTAAGTGACTGTTTTTCACTCCGGAGACCCGGGTTCGTAACCGGGTCCTGACAGAAACACAGAGCCCATAACCGTCCGTAACCGTTACCCGCTACCCCTTATGGCCACAGCCTTCGAGCTGCTCCAGGAAGCAGTTGTTTTCACTAAGCTTGACCTGCGGAACGCATACCATCTTGTGCGGATCAGACCTGGTGACGAGTGGAAGACCGCGTTCAACACGCCTACTGGTCACTATGAATACTTGGTGATGCCCTTCGGCCTGACCAACGCCCCAGCGGTGTTCCAAGCGCTCATAAACGATGTGCTTAGGGATATGCTTAACATATTTGTGTTTGTTTACTTGGATGACATCCTCATCTTTTCGAGCTCTCTTCAAGAACACACAAAGCATGTCAGACAAGTACTCAAACGCCTCCTAGACAGCCATCTGTACGTTAAGCCGGAAAAATGTGAATTCCATTCATCCCGAGTACAATTCCTGGGATTTGTAGTGGAACCCGGTCGAGTCCAAATGGACCCCAGGAAGGTAGGGGCGGTAGCGGATTGGCCCACCCCCAAATCCGTTAAGGAAGTTCAGCGTTTCCTGGGCTTCACAAACTTTTACCGCAAGTTCATCAAGAACTTCAGCTTGGTGGCAGCCCCTCTCTCAGCTTTAACCAAGGGTGGCAATGCAAGGTTTTTGTGGGGAAGAGAAGCTGAGACGGCCTTCCAAGGACTCAAGCAGCGCGTCCTCTCTGCTCCCATCCTGATACTACCGACTACGGATGAACCGTTTGTGGTGGAGGTAGACTCCTCAGAGGTTGGTGTTGGAGCTGTCCTGTCTCAGAGGGGTGAAGACAAGAAGCTTCATCCGTGCGCTTTCTTCTCACACCGGCTTACCCCGGCTGAGAGGAACTACGATGTGGGGGATCGTGAACTCCTAGCGGTTAAGATGGCATTGAAGGAATGGAGACACTGGCTCGAGGGGGCTTCTCACCCGTTTCAAGTGCTTACGGACCACAAAAATCTGGAGTATATCCAGCAGGCGAAGCGGTTGAACTCTAGACAAGCTAGATGGTCTCTTTTCTTCAATCGATTCCAGTTTATCCTCACCTATCGGCCCGGGTCGAAGAATCTCAAACCGGATGCCCTGTCCCGAGTCTACGCTCCTGCCATTCGAGATGACACGGACATGCCTGTCCTTCCTGCTGCTAAGATCGTGGCTCCGATTTCGTGGCAAGTTGAGGATACCGTGAGACGAGCTCAAGCTATCGAACCGGACCCGAAAGGGGGTCCTGCCAATCGGTTGTTTGTCCCCAAGGCAGTGAGGACTCAGGTCCTTCTGTGGGGGCACTCCTCTCGCCTCACCTGTCACCCGGGCGTAGGTCGCACCTTGGAGTTCATCCAGCGTAAGTTCTGGTGGCCTACCATAAGAGAAGACGTTGCCTCTTTCGTCACTGCCTGCCCCGTGTGCTGCCAGGGCAAATCTTCTCACCTCCGCCCTCAAGGACTCCTTCACCCTTTACCTATTCCCCACAGACCCTGGTCCCATATCTCGTTGGACTTTATTACTGGCCTTCCTCCATCCCATGGCAATACTACTATCCTAGTCATAATCGACAGGTTTTCAAAGGCGGCCAGGTTCGTCCCTCTGACTAAGTTACCTTCTGCCAAGGAGACGGCTGAGTTGGTAATTAATCATGTGTTCCGAGTCTTCGGCATTCCTCAAGATATGGTTTCTGACAGAGGTCCCCAGTTCGCCTCAAGGTTTTGGAAGGCCTTCTGCCAACTCATGGGTACTTCTGCCAGTCTATCTTCAGGGTACCATCCGGAGTCCAACGGCCAGAGAGGATGAATCAAGAGCTGGAAGCCACCCTCCGATGTATGACTCGTAACAACCCGTCCACATGGTCGTCCTTCATTGTTTGGGCCGAATACGCGCACAACACCTTGCGCTCCTCCTCCACTGGTATGTCCCCGCACGAGTGTCAGTTTGGCTATGCCCCTCCATTGTTCCCGGACCAGGAGGCAGAAGTCAGAGTGCCTTCAGCCTTGAAGTTCGTCAGACGCTGTCGGCTTATGTGGAGGAAGACCCGTCTTAATCTTATGCGTTCCTCACAGAGGTACCAACAACAAGCCAACAGACGTCGCCGTCCCGGGCCTACCCTGCGCCCCGGCCAGAGAGTCTGGCTCTCCACAAGAGACTTACCACTACGGGTGGAGTCTCGCAAGCTGTCCCAAAAATACATCGGTCCCTTTAAGATTGCCAGGAGAGTTAACCCAGTTTCTTATCGCCTACACTTACCCAGATCCCTTAAGATTAATCCCACATTTCACATTTCCTTATTAAAACCTGTTTTTTCTCCCCTTGTCCCGGCAGACAGACCTCCCCCTCCGCCTCGTGTCATTGGAGGCCAGCCGGCTTATACCGTCCATCGGATACTGGATTCCCGCCGGGTGCAGCGGTCCTGGCAGTATCTGGTGGACTGGGAAGGCTACGGTCCCGAGGAGCGCTCCTGGGTTCCTGCCAAAGACATACTGGACCCTGACCTCATTCGTCAGTTCAGGGCTCTCCACCCTGAGAGAGCTGGTAGGAACGTCAGGAGCCGTTCCTAGGGGGGGGATTCTGTCAGGATTTGGCCAGGGTTGTTCCGGTTTTTGGTCACTAGATGCCCCCATTGTGCCTTTTGACCTTTTGTTTTCCCTTGATCCCCATTATTATTTGCACCTGTGCCTCGTTTCCCCTGATTGTATTTAAACCCTTTGTTTTCCTCAGTCCTTTGCTCTGTGTTTGTATGTTAGCACCCAGCCCTAGTATTCTGTTAACTCTTGTTGATCCCGGTGGATGCTCTTGTGGAATTCTGTTTTTTGTTCTTGTTTATTTATTTTTTGAGTATCTTTTGAGGCTTTTTTGTGCTATACCTACCACCTTGTGGATTTACCTTTTTTGTCTTGGAGGATTACCTTTGTTCTTGTGGAGTTACATGTGTTCCTGAAGGACTTCACTTTTTACTACATTAAATACACCGTCTCAAGTACTGCTGTGTCTGCCTCATCTTCTGGGTTCTGCCGACTATTCGTGGCTCAGTTGGTTAAGTGACTGTTTCTCACTCCGGAGACCCGGGTTCGTAACCGGGTCCTGACACCTATATTCTATTCTGTCAGAGGAAGGCCCAAAAATGGTCAAAGACTCCAGTCAGACTCCCTAGTCATAGACTGTTCTCTCTGCTACCGCACGGCAAGCAGTACCGAAGTGTCAAGTCTAGGACCAAAAGGCTCCTTAACAGCTTCTACCCCCAAGCCATAAGACTGCTGAACAATTAATCAAATGGCCACCTTGACTATTTACATTGACCCCCCCCCCCCCCCCCTTTGTTTTTACACTGCTGCTAATCGCTGTCTATTATGTTTGCATAGTCACTTCACAAATGACCTCAACTAACCTGTACCTCCGCACATTGACTCGGTAACCGGGAACCCCCTGTACATACCCTCGTTATTTACTTTTTGAATATAATTTATGTATTATTTACTAGTTTATGTAGTAAATATTTTCTTAACTCTATTTCTTGAACTGCATTGTTTGTTAAGGGCTTGTAAGTAAGCATTTCACACGTGAAAAATTTAACTTGATTTGAGGGGGGGGTGGTGTGAGCGTGTCCGTGTGAGTGAGTGTTTGTGTATAGATAGTCTTGTGAGTTTGTATAGAGTCAGTGCAAGAAAGGGTCAGTACAGATAGTTTGGGTACCCTTAATGAACTATTTAGCATCTATGGCTTGGGGTTAGAAGCTGTCTCGGAGCCTGTTGGTCCGAGTGCCGATGCTCCGGTACCATTTACCGGACGGTAGCAGAGTGAACAGTCTATGGCTTGGGTGGCTGAAGTCATAGCAATTTCTCAGGCCTTCCACTGACACCGCCTGATATAGAGGCCCTGGATGAGAGGGAGCTCTGCCCTAGTGATGTACTGGGCTGTCCGCACCACCCTCTGTAGCACTTTGCGGTTGAGGGCAATGCATTTGCCATACCAAGCGGTGATGCAGCGAGTCAAGATGCTCTCGATGGTGCAGCTGTAGAATGTTGAGGAGCTGAGGGCCCATGCCAAAAATGTTCTGCCTCCTGAGAGGGAAGAGGTGTTCACGACATCTTTGCAGACATATGAGTTTTTATGGCAATGTAGTCTGGAAGTGTTCTCAAAATGAATGGAAATACCCATACATCTGGTGTATTTCTTAGCACCAGTGCCCACAACTTTGATCCCTAGCCTGAAACCAAATGAGGATTATCACAGTAGGAAAAGGTCTGGGTCCTGGGAGACAATCTTTTCAGGCCTGCTATCGATTGCATCATGTGGAGAACCTTAAGGATAGAATGGCTGGGGCCTAGGGAAGGGTGTATATGGCAGACAATGACCAAGTCACACAGCTGTGGCTCTGGCTGGCTACAGGGACAATCTGCTCTGGTGCATCAGGGCACAGATAAAGGACTGTGGAGCTGTGCTGCTAGGGAACAATCTGAGGGTTCAAAGTGGGTTCCTGAAGCCGAACCTTAAACAACGGCTTAAAAATGGGGTTGGAGGGGCGGGGGCGCAGGGATGGGGGAAACTGTCAGACGACTGTCATGGTCATTATCCTCGTGGCTTTAGCCCTGTTTTTTAAGTTGACTTTGGAAATATCTTCGGCATACTAACTTCTTATGGAATCGAAAAAACAGGACAAGTGGAATGTGGTAAGGAAATCGGAGAACGCTATAATTTGAGAAATCCAGATCCCTTTTTTTCCCCCAGCAAGAGAGATACTTCATGAAACATGTGGACAAAGGCTCAGTGGAACAAGTCACCCCTAGTGATTCTTTTGATCAGCAAAACGCTTTTGTGTCCTTGGCTCTTTACACATTCCGGACTCTTTGTGTGAATGATAAAAGTTAGGAACAATTAGTGTCTGTGGACAATCCCTTTACACATCATCTCCGCTGATGCTACTGGCAGTCAGTACCTTACAATCAGAAACACCTTTATTCACCAAGCACATTTACACATACTCAGTGATATGGTGCTAAACGTGATAAACATTTAGAGGCAGAATACAGACAACGGAGTTTAAACCTCTTAAGGATCTGACCTTTTTTTTTCAATTTTCCTCCAAATCTAACTGCCTGTAGCTCCGGACCTGAAGCAAGGATGTGCATATTCTTGATACCATTTGAAATGAAACACTTTGATGTTTGTGGAAATGTGAAATGAATGTAGGAGAATATAACACATTAGATCTGGTAAAAGATAATACTAAAAAAAAACATGTTTTTTTTATTGCCATTTTTTAAATGCAAGATAAAGGCCATTATGTGTTTTTCCAGTGCAGGCTCAATTTAGATTTTGACCACTAGATGGCAGCAGTGTATGTGCACCGTTTTATGCTGATCCAATGAACCATTGCTTTTCTGTTCAAAATGTTGTATCAAGACTGCCCAAATGTGCCTAATTGGTTTATTAACTTTTCAAGTTCATAACTGTCCACTCTCCTCAAACAATAGCATGGTATTATTTCACTGTAATAGCTACTGTAAATTGGACAGTGCAGTTAGATTAACAATAATTGACTCTTTCTGCCAACCACAGATATGTCTATGTCCTGGGAAATGTTCTTGTTACTTACAACCTTTTGCTAATCGCATTAGCCTACGTTAGCTCAACAGCCTGCAGGGGAACCACCAATCCGTGAGAGGTTAAACAAAGTTTCCATAAAAATATTATATACAACAATGCCAAGTTAGTCTCTTCTGGGGGATCAAATGGGTATAAGGTACATTGGAGGCCTTATAATAGACACCTGTGTCACTTGGTCACTCTAAATAGCACAGTTGGCGATTTGATAGAGTATTTGGTGTTGACTGCCAACAGGAAACTAACACAAAAAAACTAAAGGTCACTCCTTTACAAAAGAGATAAAACATGGCAGTGAAAGTTGATATGCAGTTACGTTGATTGATGTTGAACTTGAGTCTGCAGAGGAGAACTCCAGATTATGGCTTCTCCATTTGTTTTTTCTATGCTCTCATTATCGCCCACTCTATCGCTTCCCCCCGGGGGACACAATCCATTCAGGAATTGGAGGTAGTCCATGCGATGTGCAAAAAGATAATGAATACTCCCATGTCACAACGCACCGTGCTTACCTGGTTGCAGACAGGTTGGAGGCAGGTGGCTTCTGTGTAAGATAAGACGGAGGGTAGTGTTCTGTGCACGCACAGGAAACAGGGTTACAAATCAGCATATTGTTCCCTATCACTGTGTGGGCCCCTATCCTCTATGGATGGGGCAGCCGCGATTCTGTGTGTGTGTGTGTGTGTGTGTGTGTGTGTGTGTGTGTGTGTGTGTGTGTGTGTGTGTGTGTGTGTGTGTGTGTGTGTGTGTGTGTGTGTGTGTGTGTGTGTGTGTGTGTGTGTGTGTGTGTGTGTGTGTGTGTGTGTGTGTAGGAATTCAGTCAGTCAGAGGCACATTTACACCACTTTAACCACATCCTCCTTTCTCAGACTGCTCCTTGGTGGGATGGAGATAACAGTCCAGCATGTTTATTTGATGCCTTCCAACTGACAGTGGAAACAAGGGGAAAACCCACAGGTGCCCCCGAGCTGTCCGTCTGGAAAGACGTCACCTACTGATGTGGGACCCTAGTCAGATCAAATCATTAATGAAGTGTTTTTGTTCATACGGTAAATCTCATGACTTCTTACACTGTACATTGGGATTTATGGTTCAACTTTCAGTGAAATGCCTTTCTTGCAAACCCAACAATTCAGTAATCAATATCAATGAGGCACTCTAAATGACATAAGGGAGAAAAAAACAAACATGAGAAATAAAAATAAAAATAAGTTTATCTCTTGGGTGATAAAGATTTAGCAGTTATATTGTACCTGGAAATGATAAAAATGTCAAGAGACAGGACAACATTTCCAGCCAGTTGTATATAATGTGTTTCCTGTTATACACTGAACCAAACATTTAAAACGCAACTGGTAAATTGTTGGTCGCATGTTTCATGAGTTGAAATCCCAGAAATGTTCCATTCGCACAAAAAGCTTATTTCTCAAAAACAATTGGCAAAAATGTATTTACATCCCTATTAGTGAGGTGTGGTATATCAATAAGCTGATTAAACAGCATGATCATTACACAGGTGCACCTTCTGCTGGGGACAATAAAAGGCCACTCTAAAATGGTGTTACGACACACTGCCACAGATGTCTCACATTGAGGGAGCATGCAATGTTGAGGGAAGGACTGGTCCTTCTCCTACTCTACCCTGTATGATGAGGGGCTGGTCCTTCCACTACTTTACCCTGCATGATGAGGACTGGTCCATCTCCTATTCTACCCTGCATGATGAGGACTGGTCCATCTCCTATTCTACCCTGCATGGTGAGGGTACCGCTATTGCCATAGAACTCTGTTACCCAAAAATGGCTTATTACACAAGTCTAGAACCAACACATAGTTATGGCAGTACCCATTTCGGCTCTAATCTGTATGTTTGTTTCCTGGTATAATATGGGATATTTAGTACCGAGAGAGCAGCTGGGATGCTGGGTGTGACAGCTGATCCCTTCCAGAATGTGCCATCACTTCCAGATCGGCAGTTCTCTTGTGACCTAAACCAAACTCTGCTTTCATCCAGAGCTGCCTGCAGGGGTTCTACCTCCAGTATAGCTTTTGTGCGTGTCTGCCCCCTAGGCCCTTTTATAGTCTTGCAATATGAGTTTCGGAACAATAGCCACTGGCTAATGCAATAGAACACATCTGCCAATCCACTGGCAGTGTGCTGTAGACCTGGTCTGGTTAGAGATTGGAGCAAGTGTCTGGTCTTGTTAGAGATTGGAGCAAGTGTCTGGTCTTGTTAGAGATTGGAGCACTTGTCTGGTGTTGTTAGAGATTGGAGCAAGTGTCTGGTCTTGTTAGAGATTGGAGCAAGTGTCTGGTCTTGTTAGAGATTGGAGCACTTGTCTGGTGTTGTTAGAGATTGGAGCACGTGTCTGGTGTTGTTAGAGATTGGAGCACGTGTCTGGTGTTGTTAGAGATTGGAGCAAGTGTCTGGTCTTGTTAGAGATTGAAGCACGTGTCTGGTGTTGTTAGAGATTGGAGCACGTGTCTGGTCTTGTTAGAGATTGGAGCAAGTGTCTGGTCTTGTTAGAGATTGGAGCACTTGTCTGGTGTTGTTAGAGATTGGAGCACGTGTCTGGTCTTGTTAGAGATTCGAGCAAGTTTCTGGTCTTGTTAGAGATTGGTGCTCATGTCTGGTCTTGTTACAGATTGGAGAACGTGTCTGGTCTTGTTAGAGATTGGTGCTCATGTCTGGTCTTGTTACAGATTGGAGAACGTGTCTGGTCTTGTTAGAGATTGGTGCTCATGTCTGGTCTTGTTACAGATTGGAGAACGTGTCTGGTCTTGTTAGAGATTGGAGCACATGTCTGGTCTTGTTAGAGATTGGAGCGAGTGTCTGGTCTTGTTAGAGATTAGAGCGAGTGTCTGGTCTTGTTAGAGATTGGAGCGAGTGTCTGGTCTTGTTAGAGATTGGAGCGAGGGTCTGGTCTTGTTAGAGATTAGAGCGAGTGTCTGGTCTTGTTAGAGATTGGAGCGAGTGTCTGGTCTTGTTAGAGATTAGAGCGAGTGTCTGGTCTTGTTAGAGATTGGAGCACGTGTCTGGTCTTGTTAGAGATCAGAGCGAGTGGCTAGATTGGAGCACGTGTCTGATATGGTTTGAAATTGGAGCACGTGACCTACACGGTGATATAAAATGTCATCTCTAAGCATGATGAAATATACGATATGCGATACCCATTGAACGTTGTCTGTTGTCTTTATTTCATGTAGTGTCACTGAGGCCATGATCAACAGCATGATATTCAGAGAGTAATGACAGATAAATAAAGGGTGTTCCTGCCCGTCTCTATGAGCTGCCAGCAAGCTGTACTTATCGGTTTGGCTCCACATTTCACTCTTTATCATTAAGCCTGTTTGAGAACACAAGTGTACAACATTGGCTTACATCAATACACTATCCTGGTGGTAGAGCTGCAAAACTGAGGTCAACCCGTTAATCTCATTGTGTGTGTGTGTGTGTGTGTGTGTGTGTGTGTGTGTGTGTGTGTGTGTGTGTGTGTGTGTGTGTGTGTGTGTGTGTGTGTGTGTGTGTGTGTGTGTGTGTGTGTGTGTGTGTGTGTGTGTGTGTGTGCGTGCGTGCGTGCGTGTGTGTGTTAGAGGTTAGGGACAGCTGCACAACTCCTTTTTTCAGACCTCTGCTTCCATTAGTAAACTTGTTACATTGCTTCAGGTAACAAATGTAACCTGTAGGAGCCAGTTTTGACATACCTGACACTTGCCATACTTTGAGGATCTTGAAACCAGAATGAGAAATTTTTACTAGCTTGGGGAGCGTAAACATTTTTTTTTTTTTTTTTTAAGAGTGGAAAAAAACTGCCGGCTGTCAGAGCTGTAAATTGTGATTTTGTTTCACTTGTCCATTTTTATCCGGAATCAAAGCCGATTTGTACCATTTCCAAAACCAGCGTGTTTGGCCCTGCAATGAGGAAAGACAACCATGTTATTTATTTTCAAGCTAGAGCCTAGAGGTTGTACTTAGCTAGGTGATGATAGCGCTTCACATGCCATATTGTGGCTTGAGAGAAACCGGCTGAACTGCAATGCAGTCCAAACAGTCTCTAGTCCACAGCGTAATTTATGCCGATGGAACGAGTGTTACTTGTCAGCTTAGTGCGCACCCTTGGTGTTTTATGATCTTGTCACATTAATGAAATATTGTGCATGTTAGGATTGCTCAAATTCCAGCTCAACTTTTAAACTTTACCTAGCCTCAACAAATGATGTAAGCAGTTAAATGGAGCATTGAAGTCATTCAAAGGCCACCACTGGATTGAAAACACAAACATCAATGATAGATCTTGTACAAATAATATGTCCACAGCTCTGTTAGAACTCATAGGGATGCCAGGTGTTTCAATTGTTGGTTCAGTTAAAACACATGGGAGCAGGCTCGTGATGAACGAAAACGCAAACACTGGTAAAACAGACAGGAAGTACTGTGCACTCGCTACTGTGTCCTATTTGTATTTCTCAACATGGTAAACATAAATATAGAAGCAAACGGGGGCATCTCATTTCAAAACCTTGATTATGACCTACTCATTTGGGGAATTACATCACAAAAATCCAGTCACACTCTTGCCATAAGGAATGAATGTCTCATTGAAAAACAGCAGAGCCTATAGTTGCCAAGCAGCCTGGTGTCTCCGAGGCCTGAACATGTTCAAGTTGTATCTTGCACTGCTCCATTATTCCTCGAGGTAAAGACGCTTACTGGGGTAGTCTTAGTGGTGCGGCTTGGTGTATGGTTTCTTCCTCAGGGCTTTCATGTTGTCAGTGCTATTTCCTACTGTGTTGAGACAAGGTCTTGGGCAACAAGTCAGATAAAACTGCTTGAAACAATAATATGTGGCGGGGGAATATGTTCGTCTTGTCTTTAAAGACAGGATTCTGTTTGCTTTGTGGGTTATTGAATCAAGCCACAGAGAGCGCATCATGTGTTCTTATTAGGCTCTGCACGTGATAGGTTGAGGGGTTGGTTGTATGTAGTGCAGATAGCTGTGTGAATATACGTGCTGGGAATCCTGTGAACATTGATATACAGTACAGTGTTGTCCACATGCGTAGTACAATAGCATTTGAACTCACTAGACTGCGTTGCCATAATGGCTTGCTACACCGTCAACTCAGTACAAGTTCAACCACTAGAACAAAATGTATTGCTGTGACAATGTTCGACTTGAGTTTCATGAAGAATATCTGGTGAGGAAAGTAGGTAGAGTGCATATAATGTGTTCCGTTCATGAAACATCAACAAACAACATCCACTGTCTAAAAGCCTTAGTGAGCCGTGAAAAGGGAGTGGTTATACGAAGAACAGAATGCCAGGTACCAGCATGAAATGTTCAAGTGAACACAAACAATGTAGGTGTCCTGTTCTCGTTTCGATTTCCCTGGTACAAATGCAAATTGACCGTGTTGAAGTGTTTGAATGCCCATGTCGTGTGACCTAAAATGGTTGCTGTGCAATGAAATGTCCAAAATCACACTTTTAACATGAACCTCGAACACATTGTTGAACACATATTAGGGCTTTTTGGTGAGAAGGCAGGCAGAACACAAGGAAATGGTGATTGTTGTACAGTCCTTCCTATGGCCACATAATTCTGCCACTACTGTGTAGCTTTCTGTTGTGTTCACCCACATTTAGGCTGTGTCTCAAATGACACCCTATTCCCTACATACTGCACTACTTAGTGCACTACATACGGTATAGGGTGCCTTTTGGGATGCGGCCTTAACCTCTTTGCCAGTGCCCTTGTCAATCAGAATAGGTGCGACAAGTAAACCCTCTGCTCCCTAGCTGCCTCTGGCTTTCCCTGGCTCCAGTCCACGGCTGAGTGTCCAAGGGGGGAGAGAGGGAGCTGGTAAGTATCCCCATGTTCTGCAGGACACAATGGGGCTCTGACAGGCCCTTTCTGACGGCCTCATCTGCCTTGTCAGTTGTGATAAGTTGCTCGGATAAAGAAGAACAGAGACACAGCTGCGCATGCTAATAGAATAACTGTGGTGGGATCTCAGGCCAGGGCAGAAGCACACTAGGGTACTCTTTTGGAAATGTGTACCCCCCCTACTCATTAGCAGTGCCAAGGACTTGTGGATTTATTCTAACCTGGCGATTTCCCCTCAATAACTCTGACCAGTGTGGAGAAAAATATATATAAAAAGATGTAGCAACATGTCCGGCCATAGAGACAAAACAACTCTTTGAATACAGTGCGGCTTTCACACATTAAAAAAATCCATCTGAAGGCATTTGATAGTTTGGCTTCGGCAGGGGTCTCAGAGGTCTCGTCTGCAGCTGCTCTCGCTCTGCTCGTCCATTTTAGAGAAAGAAATGTGTTCAGTGGGGAGGGCCAAATGAAACCTGCTTCCCCAGCACAGGGAAAATACCCTGGTTGACTTACAGCCTATATGCCACATAATGGGGACAAGTAATGCATGCCAGCGCCTAAAACGAGTTAGCGCTAAGATTGTATCAATGACAATACCTTCTTAGCTACATACCTCCATAGCATATTGCAATTCTTTGATGGCCACAACATGACCTACGAGCAAAAATGTAGCAAGCAAAGCCTCTTTTCCCAAACTATTGACACAATCCATGCTCTGTGCCATCTAATTCCCGGATGCCGGATGATCCTATCCCTCAAATCCCCCCAAATCCCATGAACAGTGGTCCCTGAGAGGCCTTGTTTACCCAGAGTTCCCGGCCGTGGCTGTCCCCCGCTTCCCCTCGCACGACACAGTCACGCACTCATCAGTTAATGCGGAACATCTGGCAGGATTAGCAGTGTCAGGCCAATCAGAGCCTAGCTGACAGATCCCAATGAAATGCCATTCTGCAGCTGCGCCCAGCATTCACGTCTCAGTAGATTCCTACCTCTCTTTTTTTTCTAATTAGCCCAGCCGGGTCCAGCGCGATCAGCAGAGAGGAAGCGGATAGAGAGAGGGAAAGAACGAGAGAGAAAGAGGAAGAGATCCCGAACTATGCGCCACCTGCTCCAAACGTTTGTGACTATAAATCTCGGGAGATGAACCATGCAGGCTGGAGAGAAGAGGGAGAGAAGAGAAAGAGAGGGCAAGTGTGAGAGAGCACCCAGCCATTCGAGGCAGGCTGACGGAACTGTGGATGGGAATTGGAGCGAGAAAGTGTTGTAATATAATTATACATGTCATTTAACAAACACTTTTATCCAAAGCGACTTAGTCACACTTGCATACATTTCACATATGGGTGGTCGCGGGAATCGAACGCTCTACCCTGGTGTCATAAGCACCATGCTCTACCAACTGAGCTATAAAGGACCCTAGCACCTTTGTCTCAACACTGCTGGGGCTCATCATGGGCTTTGCTTGGCCCTGCACAGACAGTTTGCCAGCGTCTGAACCTTGCCAGCGTCTGATCCCCACCAGCTGCTAACCAGACAGAGACCAATCTTTCACTAGCTGCACAGACCCAAGGCCACTCCAAGCAGGATATTTGAAAACATTGTTTTTGTCCACAGAGGTCATGGCCTTGTGTAATTGTATTTCCCAGAATTTGAACGGACATAGCGATAGTACCTGTCTTGTGTCTGTTTCTCATAACACCAATTTGTAGCCAATTAAAATAATATATTTTATTTTTGAACATTTTGGTTATTTAGCAGACACTCTTATATGAAGTGACTTACAATAAGTGCCATAATCATGCCAAGAAAGAAAAAATAAGAAAAAAAGAGTTCCTAGCAACAGGCACAGAGCTAGTAAGGTATGCAGCTAGTAAGGTATGCATTTATGATTAAAAAAAAGATAAATCTGTTCTTTAGTAAATGTGGATATGTTGGTGTTTGACTGAAATATAATTGGAGAAATGAACATGCATGCGGAATGTGGTCTCCTGACAGAGCTAGGGAAAGACTCCCAAAGTGCTTTCAGTTCCCAACCACCTCCTCCACAGTCCATATCAGACACAACCAGATCAACCTCTCAAATGAACCAGATGGTTCCTATTATTCCTAGTAAGGCTCCATTCCAAAACACTACACTCTTGGGAAAAAGATTTCCAAAAGGGTTCTACAGCTGTCCCCATAGGAGAACTCGTCTTGGTTCCAAGTTTAACTGTTTTGGGATCCATGTAGAACATTCTGGAAAAAAGGTTCTACATGGAAACAAAATGGGTTCTTCAAAGGGCTCTTCTATGGGGACAGCGGAAGAACACTTTTTGGTTCTAGATAGCAGCTTTTTGTCTAAGACTGTACTGGAGAGCTTTGAACTCTTAGAACTCTCTCTGCTCCTTTCATCTCTTCTACTTCCATCTCTCTCTGCTCCTTTCATCTCTTCTACTTCCATCTCTCTCTGCTCCTTTCATCTCTTCTACTTCCATCTCTCTCTGCTCCTTTCATCTCTTCTACTTCCATCTCTCTCTGCTCCTTTCATCTCTTCTACTTCCATCTCTCTCTGCTCCTTTCATCTCTTCTACTTCCATCTCTCTCTGCTCCTTTCATCTCTTCTACTTCCATCTCTAATTGCTCAGTTTCATCTCTTCTACTTCCATCTCTCTCTGCTCCTTTCATCTCTTCTACTTCCATCTCTAATTGCTCAGTTTCATCGAAAGTATCAGATATTGTCCTTTAGAAAATTACAACCAAAAATGTATTTTAATTATTCCCAGTTGAAACACAGGGGAGAAGGTATTCTGCTCGTGTTCCCCAGATGGTGGGTAAAGGAATGGGTGTGTTTTGGACCCTGGCCATGTCATCTCCACAGATATTGGATGCTCCATATGCTCCAACTGTCAAATGCCCACAAAACCTTTCCCATTCCTAATAATTGTATTTGTCACATGCGCCAAATACAACTGGTGTAAACCTTACAGTGAAATGCTTACTTACAAGCCCTTAACCAACAATGCAGTTTGAAGACAAATACCTACAAAAAATAAAAAATAATAAAGTAACAAATAGTTCAAGAGCAGCAGTAAATAACAATAGCGAGGCTATATACAAGGGGTTCTGGTACAGAGTCAAAGTTCTCATACACTTCACACCTGAATTGTTTTGTTGGTGGTGAAACCCTTGGATATTCACACCTGAATTGTTTTGTTGGTGGTGAAACCCTTGGATATTCACACCTGAAGATGAAAATGTGTTCACAGTTAACAGCTTGCCAAGCATCTATAGGTGCGTTCAAAAAGTGTTAACCCATGTTCAGGACAGCCACTTCTTGGAGGCACATCTGGGAAAGCTCGACCTCAGCATGTGCGGTATGTCTGAAGGGCCAGGGTGGTAAGCAGGAAGAGCTCTGCAATCTCCAGAGCAGCCCTCCTCCACCAACTCCCACTTCCTGACGATGACAGCCCAATTCCTCCACTGACATTCCTTCTACCCCCCCCCCCTCCATATCCTCTATACTCATCCCAACATACCTATCATTCCCTCTTTGTCAGACCTTATTTCAAATGCTAATGGATCCATCTCAGTTGGCGGCTGAGCAAATCCCATTTGCTTATTCTGTTCCCTGCAGTCTTCCATGTAACCAAGAGGACATTTGACTTGTATGTGAAGTGTACAGTGCATTTGGAAAGTATTCAGACCCCTTGAATGTTCCATATTTTGTTACGTTACAGCCTTATTCCAAAATGGATTAAGAAAAAAAAATCCTCAATCTACACACAATAGCCAATAATTAAAAAAAACGTATTTACACAAGTAGTCAGACCTTTTGCTATTTTGTTTGAAGTTGAGCTCAGGTGCATCCTTGAGATGTTTCTACAATTTGATTGGAGTCCACCTGTGTACATTTAATTGATTGGACATGATTTGGAAAGGCACACACCGGTCTGTATAATGTCCCACAGTTGACAGTGCATGTCATAGCAAAAACCAAGCATTGAGGTTTAAGGAATTGTCCGTAGAGCTCAGAGACAGGATTGTGTAGAGGCACAGATCTTGGGAAAGGTAACATAAAATGTCTGCAGTATTGAAGGTCCCCAAGAACACAGTGGCCTCCATAATTTTTAAATTGAAGAAGTGTGCAACCACCAAGATTCTTCATAGAGCTGGTCGTCCGGCCAAACTGAGCAATTGGGGGGGAAGGGCCTTCCCAAGTTCTCTCACGTCACCCCGCTCTTCCGCTCTCTCCACTGGCTTCCAGTTGAAGCTCGCATCCGCTACAAGACCATGGTGCTTGCCTACGGAGCTGTGAGGGGAACGGCACCTCAGTACCTCCAGGCTCTGATCAGGCCCTACACCCAAACAAGGGCACTGCGTTCATCCACCTCTGGCCTGCTCGCCTCCCTACCACTGAGGAAGTACAGTTCCCGCTCAGCCCAGTCAAAACTGTTCGCTGCTCTGGCCCCCCAATGGTGGAACAAACTCCCTCACGACGCCAGGACAGCGGAGTCAATCACCACCTTCCGGAGACACCTGAAACCCCACCTCTTTAAGGAATACCTAGGATAGGATAAAGTAATCCCTCTCACCCCCTTAAAAGATTTAGATGCACTACTGTTCCACTGGATGTCATAAGGTGAATGCACCAATTTGTAAGTCGCTCTGGATAAGAGCGTCTGCTAAATGACTTAAATGTAAATGAAAGGGCCTTGGTCAGGGAGGTGAACCGATGGTCACTGACAGAGCTCTAGAGTTTCCCTGTGAGATGGCAGAACCTTCCAGAAGGACAACCATCTCTGCATCACTCCACCAATCAGGCCTTTATGGTAGAGTGGCAAGATGGAAGTCACTCCTCAGTAAAAGGCACATGACAGCCGCTTGGAGTTTGCCAAAATTCACCTAAAGACTCTCAGACAGTGACAAACATGATTATCTGATCTGATGAAACCAAGATTGAACTCTTTGGCCTGAATGCCAAGCGTCACACTGGAGGAACCCTGGCACTTTCCCTACGGTGAAGGATGGTAGTGGCAGCATCAGGCTGTGGGGATGTTTTTCAGCGGCAGGGCCTGGGAGACTAGTCAGGATCAAGGGAAAGATGAAGAGAGGAAAGTACAGAGAGATCCTTGGTGACAACCTGCTCCAGAGCACTCAGGACCTCAGACTGGGGTGAAGGTTCACCTTCCAACAGGACAACAACCCCTAAGCACACAGCCAAGACAACACAGGAGTGGTTTTGGGACAAATCTCTGAATGTCCTTGAGGGGCCCAGCCAGAGCCTGGACTTGAACCCGATCTAATATCTCTGGAGATACCTGAAAATAGCTGTGCAGTGATGCTCGCCATCCAACCTGACAGAGCTTGAGATGATTTGCAGAGAAGAATGGGAGAAACTCCCCAAATACAGGTGTGCCAAGTTTGTAGTGCCTTACCCAAGAAGACTTGAGGCTGTAATCGCTGCCAAAGGTCCTTCAACAAAGTACTGAGTAAAGAGTCTGAATACTTGTAAATGTGATATTTCCTTTTTTTTTTTTTTGTAAACATTTCTAAAAACCTGTTTTTGCTTTGTCATTATGGGGTATTGTGTGTTGATCGATGGGGGATTTTTTAAAATATCCATTTTTGAATAAGGCTGTAACATAACAAAATGTGGAAAAAGTCAAGGGGTCTAAATACTTTCCGAATGCACTGCATGTTTGTAACTTCAGGAACTGGGTCGTAGTTGAAGGCTAATAGCCTGTTTTATGGTGTTACGTTTTGTAATGAAGATAAATGTTGAGGATCAGTTGCTTTACTGGGTAAAATGGTGCAGGTAAATGCATTGAGTTGGTTCATAAGAATGTTAGAATTCAAGTATAATGTCATAAAAATGTTGTAAGAAAAAAATGTATGTTCAATAGAGAACCAGCCACACCTTTGTATCACGTTCAGAGCTCCATTGTTGAATCAGTAGTAAAGTTTCTGATAAGTATTTTGGAGCATGGTACATGTTCTTTGTAAGTTTAACCTGTGTCATGTGTTCTCTGAACAGCCCCCATGGGAGCGATACCACTGAGTCAAGCCTGAACCAAGTGATCTGCAGTCTAAATGTTGTAAACCTTTTGTAAACAAAACCCAATGTGAGACCCTTTAAAACACTGTCATCAGAGCCTGCTTTCTTCCTCTCGTCTCTTCAGTCAAAGATCATAAAACCCTTATCTGTTCCTCAGCCCCTTTTGTCCAACGCTGACTGGCTGTGCACTGGTGATCAGGTGTTGTAAACACCCATCTCATTTTCCATAGCCCCAAAAGGAAATGCAAGCTGTCTGGGACTTGTGCAATGTGTGTATGATTATGATTGTATTTCCAGCAGTGGGGATATATGGGAATTGGACACGGGGGCACACAAGTCAGGACATATGGGCAGTAATGCAAGGCGAACGCTTTATGGGCTTTCAACCTGCAAACATTATAGCGATGTCGCTTTTGCTCTGAAAACAAATTGCATCGGAAATATATGGCCCGTAAAGTTTGCCAAACCTCAGTGCATGTGTGGCAAAGCATGAAAGTATGCCATTAAAAAAAGGTTCATGTCTGGTTGCCTGTGTCATATGTGGAACCGACTTCAAGAGAGGCAGAGCAACCAAGACATGTACAGTTGAAGTCGGGAGTTTACATACACTTAGGTTGGAGTGACTAAAACTAATTTTTCAACCACTCCACAACTTTCTTGTTACCAAACTATAGTTTTGGCAAGTCGGTTAGGACATCTACTTTGTGAATGACACAAGTCATTTTTCCAACAATTGTTTACAGACAGATTATTTCACTTATAATTCACTGTATCACAATTCCAGTGGGACAGAAGTTTACATACACTAAGTTGACTGTGCCTTTAAACAGCTTGGAAAATTCCAGAAAATGGGTTTATGGCTTTAGAAGCTTCTGATAGGCTAATTGACATCATTTTAGTCAATTAGAGGTGTACCTGTGGATGTATTTCAAGGCCTACCTTCAAACTCAGTGCCTCTTTGCTTGACATTATGGGAAAATCTAAATAAATCAGCCAAGATCTCAGAGAAAAAATTGTAGACCTCCACAAGTCTGGTTCATCCATGGGAGCAATATCCAAACGCCTAAAGATACCACGTTCATCTGTACAAACAATAGTACGCAAGTATAAACACCATGAGACCACACAGCCATCATACCGCTCAGGAAGGAGACACGTTCTGTCTCCTAGAGATGAACGTACTTTGGTGCGAAAAATGCAAATCAATCCCAGAACAACAGCAAAGGACCCTGTGAAGATACTGGAGAAAACAGGTACAAAAGTATCAATATCCACAGTCAAACGAGTCCTATATCGACATAACCTGAAAGGCCGCTCAGCAAGGAAGAAGCCACTATTCCAAAACTACCATAAAAAAGCCAGACTACGGTTTGAAACTGCACATGGGGACAAAGATCGTGCTTTTTGGAGAAATGTCCTCTGGTCTGATGAAACAAAAATAGAACTGTTTGGCCATAATGACCATCGTTATGTTTGGAGGAAAAAGGGGGATGCTTGCAAGCCGAAGAACACCATCGCAACCGTGAAGCACCGGGGTGGCAGCATCATGTTGTTGAGGTGCTTTGCTGCAGGAGGGACTTGTACACTTCACAAAATAGATGGCATAATGAGGATGGAAAATTATGTGGATATATTGAAGTAACATCTTAAGACATCAGTCAGGAAGTTAACGCTTGGTCGCAAATGGGTCTTCCAAATGGATATTAACCCCAAGCATACTTCCATAGTTGTGGTAAAATGGCTTAAGGACAACAAAGTCAAGGTATTGGAGTGGCCATGACCTCAATCTTATATAACATTTTTGGGCAGAACTGAAAAAGTGTGTGCGAGCAAGGAGGCCTACAAACCTGACTCAGTTACACCAGCTCTGTCAGGAGGAATGGGCCAAAATTCAACCAAATTATTGTGGAAGGCTACCCGAAACGCTTAACCCAAGTTAAACAATTTAAAGGCAATGCTACCAAATACAAATTGAGTGTATGTAAACTTCTGACCCACTGGGAATGTGATGAAATAAATAAAAGCTGAAATAAATACTCTACTCTACTATTATACGGCATTTCACATTCTTAAAATGAAGTGGTGATCGTAACTGACCTAAAACAGGGATTTTTTAAATGTCAGGAATTGTGAAAAACTGAGTTTTAATGAATTTGGCTAAGGTGTATGTAAACTTCCGACTTCAGCTGTATATCTAGATCTCATATTCTATACCTGGATACATTCGTAAAGTTGCAGGTTTCTCAGTCAGCAATTGGCGTTCTTTCTAAACAGTGATTTACCTCCCACAGTCCCAACATTATGGCAGACCGTTATCAGGTGACCGAGCATTACCAAATAGATTGATGGGGTGAAACTATCGCTTTTAGTTCCAGCCCTGTTGTTACCAGGTCAGAGTTGTTTCCAGATGTCATCCCCCTATGAGTTAGCGACCTCTTCCAAAGAGAAGGGATAACCTCAGTGCCTCTAGTTAGCCAGTGCCTACCCACCCCTCATCGACGACTACAGAGGTGGGTGGGCCACACAAATAATGCCCTTTAGCCCTCAGCTAAGGGAGGCGATGCGCATGGAATGTTGCAGGTGTTCACGTGATTGGCCAGTCCCAAGATGAAGCCAGCCATGATGAAGTGGTCTCTGTGAATAGGAGTTGGCAAAGCTAAGAAAATATGCAGCTTCAAAGCTACAAGTTGTTAATAAGACGCAAATTAAAGTGCTGTCAAATGTCTGTCGTTAATGGAGAGTTCCGAATGCCAGGTTTATCCTATAGATCTAATATTGTTTTAAAGTAACTTTTGAAACTAAATTAATTCGAGTGAATTAAAAGTTGAACTTCAAATACTTAAAGCTAACCTAATGTAGTAACCATTGGTAGCATTGGTTGGCTTTGCCTTAGGTACTAAGTAGCTATCTTTTCTTCCACTACACAAAGTGGCACTGGTAACAAATGCCTGCCCTGTGCAGTAAGGCAAGTATGGGGAAGCTACAATGTACATGGTTAAAAGTGTCATTCCACATTTGACCGGCTTGGATTTCCCTTCCTGCTATGATTACTGGAAAGATCACAGGATCCACTCTTCAGAGATTATTCACGGAATTATGAGAGGATTTTCTCTTCTGTAATGATTACCACTAGTACAATTACCACTTCAACATCCTTCTCCCAGACACTGTGGTAACGGTAGCAAGGAGCAAGCTAAAAACAGCCATCTTTTTACCCCTCTACATTCTGAATGGGAGGTAATCAATTGGTAGTCCAATTGAAATTCATTTGTCCTATAATCCCAGAGTGTTTGTGTCAAGTGTACAATTTGATCCAACTATGCAAACTAAATATGAAAATCCCCTGTGGTGTCCTTTATGACTTTAATTCAACTGTCCCTCAGCACCCTGTGGCCATTGTTGGATCTTGTCAGGACAGGCCAGGACATACTTGACATTGTTTTGCACCTTAACCTTCCTTTGTTGAGGTTCTTAAGGAAGTGACCTGGAACAATTGGCTTAAAATCAAGAAGACTTAACTTAGAAACTTTTGTAAGTGCTTTGTAAAAGCTCCGGAGGGAAAAGGTCTTAAGTCATTAATTCTGTCCTGTATCACCACTGATCCCTGTTTAAAAGATAAAACGGATGTTCCTTTGCTCTTTTCCATATACCATGTGGACGTTGTTGATCCTAATACTTTTTTTCTATATTGTGTATCACTTGGATTTAAAACCTCGATTTTCACTGTAATTCCGTTCCATAATAACCTGGTTACAGAGATTTACCGCCCAAAACCACTCCCTTTCCCCGGGATAAATAACTGCCAGAAACCAGTAAATTATGATATATTATTTCAATGAACAGCATGGCGTGAAATGGAACTGTTAAATGAAATGCCATGTGTAAATCTGTCTTCTCTATGGCCTCTGCATGATGAAGCAACGCTCAGGGTGGGGACAGACCATCTCATTTCACAATACATGTAGACCTATCATCTCATCTGTAACTTTTTTTTATTTTGACAGGTAACCCTACATTTCCTGCAGCATAGCCTATGCTTCAGTCATTTAATGACCGAATGTGCGTCTAATTTACCCATCTCCATCTGGCTTTCGGGGGGCACTTTGCTTTTTTAAATTGTAAAGATTTGTTTTATTGCTGCTGCAAAGAATTAGAACAGCCTATCACTCAAATATCATTGCTTTAAATCAGTGCACACGCGACCACATTCTCTCAGCTCTCTCTCTCTCTCTCTCTCTCTCTCTCTCTCTCCCAGTCTCTCTCTCACAGTCTCTCTCTCGCTCTCTCTCTCTCACAGTCTCGCTCTCTCTCTCTCTCTTTCTCTCTCTCTTTCTCTCTCTCTCTCTCTCTCTCTCTCTCTCTCCCTCTCTCTTGCAGTCTCTCTCTCACAGTCTCTCTCTCTCTCTCTCACAGTCTCTCTCTCTCACAGTCTCTCACAGTCTCTCTCTCTCTCTCTCTCTCTCTCTCTCTCTCTCTCTCTCTCTCTCTCTCTCTCACAGCCGCTCTCTCTCACAGTCTCTCTCTCACAGTCTCTCTCTCTCTCTCACAGTCTCTCTCTCACAGTCTCTCACAGTCTCTCTCTCTCTCTCTCTCTCTCTCTCTCTCTCTCTCTCTCTCTCTCTCTCTCTCTCTCTCTCTCTCTCTCTCTCACAGCCGCTCTCTCTCACAGTCTCTCTCTCTCACAGTCTCTCTCTCTCACAGTCTCTCTCTCTCTCTCCCTCTCTCTTGCAGTCTCTCTCTCACAGTCTCTCTCTCTCACAGTCTCTCTCTCTCACAGTCTCTCACAGTCTCTCTCTCTCTCCCTCTCTTGCAGTCTCTCTCTTACAGTCTCTCTCTCTCTCTCTCACAGTCTCTCTCTCTCACAGTCTCTCACAGTCTCTCTCTCTCTCTCTCTCTCTCTCTCTCGCTCTCTCTCTCTCTCTCTCACAGCCGCTCTCTCTCACAGTCTCTCTCTCTCTCACAGTCTCTCTCTCTCACAGTCTCTCACAGTCTCTCTCTCTCTCTCTCTCTCTCTCTCTCTCTCTCTCTCTCTCTCTCTCTCACAGCCGCTCTCTCTCGCAGTCTCTCTCCAACTCCCTCTCCAACTGCATCCAAAATAGATCATCCTAAATTGATATATATAGCCCTATACAATGCGTTCAGAAAGTATTCAGACCCCTTGACTTTTTCCACAATTTGTTACGTTACAGCCTCATTTTCACTCAATACCACACACAATACCCCATAATAACAAAGCAAAAACTTTCTTTTTTTTAAATAGTTGCACATTTATAAAAAACTAAAACTGAAATATCACGTTTACATAAGTATTCAGACCCTTTACTCAATACTTTGTTGAAGCACCTTTGGCAGTGATTACAGACTCAAGTCTTCTTGGGTATGACTCTACAAACTTGGCCCACCTGTATTTGGGGAATTTCTCCCATTCTTCTCTACAGATCCTCTCAAGCTCTGTCAGGTTGGATGGGGAGCGTCACTGCACAGCTATTTTCAGGTCTCTCCAGAGATTTTAGATCGGGTTCAAGTCCAGGCTCTGGCTGGGCCACTCAAGGCTGGCTGGGTCATTCAATGACATTCAGAGTCCTAAGGTGAACCTTAGCCCCAGTCTGAGGTCCTGAGTGCCATTCATCTTCCCCTCGATCCTGACTAATCTTCCTTGCCACTGAAAAACATCACCACAGCATGATGCTGCCACCACCATGCTTCACCGTAGGGATGGCGCCAGGTTTCCTCCAGGCGTGACTCTTGGCATTCAGGCCAGGGAATAATGTTTGCCATAGTCTGAGGGCTTTAGGTGAATTTTGGCAAACTCCAAGCGGGCTGTCATGTGCCTTTTACTGAGGAGTGGTTTCTGCCTGGCCACTCTACCATAAAGGCCTGATTGATTGAGTGCAGAAGAGATGGTTGATCTTCTGGAAGGTTCTCCCATCTCCACGGAGGAACTCTACAGCTCTGTCAGAGTGACCATGGGGTTCTTGGTCAACCCCCTGACCAAGGCCCTCCCCCGATTGCTCAGTTTGGCAGGGTGGCCAGCTCTAGGAAGAGTTTTGGTGGTTCCGAACTTATTCCATTTAAGAATGATGGAGGCCACTGTGTTCTTGGGGACCGTCAATGCGGCATTATTAGGTACCCTTCCCCAGATCTGTCCCTCGACACAATCCTGTCTCGAAGCTCTACGGACAATTCCTTTGACCTCATGGCTTGGTTTTTGCTCTGACATGCACTGTCAGCTGTGGCATATTATACAGACAGGTGTATGCCTTTCCAAATCATGTCCAATCAATTGAATTTACCACAGGTGGACTCCAATCAAGTTATCGAAACATCAAGGATGATCAATGGAAACAGGTTCATCAGTGGTAAGATGTTGGGACTGCTGTTGGGACTGCTTTATCTAGGCCATTTGTGACTGTTATAGTGGAATTAATGTATTATTTAGTGTTGTGTTGTGTAGTGGCTTTGCTGGCGTGAATCACACTTTTTTGGACAACGGCACAATCATTCGGGCTTTTTTGGGCTTGGGCTCATTAAATGTCAATATAGGGCACCTAAAATGATATTAACATATGGCGCATCAGGCTCAGGTAGCATCAGGTTTGAATTGTCATGTTGAACAAAGCTCTAATCAAATCCAGACCTTTATATGCTCTATAATGACACTTCCGGTTTTGGCGGGAAATACCATGTCACCCTGAAGAAAAGTGATTTATTCTCGGGATGGATTCCCGGGAAAATATTACACCCTACATCAGAGTTTATAAGAGTATCAAACACACTTAATGAATATAAAGACAAAACACTGCTCTCTACAAACGTTGAGCAGGGGGTGGGGGCAATAGGGAGGGGTCACACGGGTGTTGACTTTGCCATGCCAAGTATAGGTAAGCCTCTCCCTTTTAGGCATCAGTTCACAGTAGGCCCGGGGCTGGCCTAGGAAATGTGCCCGAAACATTTACGGTCACCAGTATTTAGGTCCAAACTGGACTCATATTCAATGTTCAGGTTTTCTAGGAAACCTACTTTATGGCTGATAAATACAACAATTTTACTAATAGCTATGTTGACAAACCCAACTAGCTAATCATTGAAATAATGTCCTCTTTGATTGTTTTTCTGAGATTAAATTACATAATCTTTCCTCTCAACTGACATAGTTACATAATGAGGAATGTTTTGAAAGAGACCATCAGTCATAATCAGGAAGAGGAAATTAATGTGTATCCTACTATATATTCCAAGTCAATCCTTGCTCTAAATTTTCCAGTTCAATTTGTAAAAGGAATAAAAGGATAAAGTCTTTGTGAACGGTCTTGTTGCTGTTTAAATAAATCAGAATTTACAAGCTTGACAAGGAGCTTGTGTTCTTCAACCTCCTGAAGAGGTTGGTTTTTCTTCATTCATTGGCATCTTTTAAATGTTCCCCAGTCTTGGTTGTGCTGTCCCCAACTTCACGACTGCCACCCACCATGGGATCTGTAGTCTGCTACTCTGATCTTCCTCCTCTAAAGCTCTCTCTTCTTCTCTTTTATTTGTAGTCGGCCCCGTAAACAAACCCCACAGCAAAAGAATGGGTCATATAAATGAACTAGTAGTCTTTTTATATCCGTTTACTGTTAGTGTTCGCAGGCCCTTTATGATTCCACTGGCTCCAGTGACGGCTGGAATACAGGGCAGGGGAGAACAGCCCGTCTCCTCCACAGCCATTTAACGTCTCATAACCTTGAAGCCTTTATTTTAACGGCCAGTAAATTGTGTCTGGGAGTAAACTCCTTTACGGAGCCCTCTCTGTAATGAGCCTCATTCAGACGACTTCAAATATTCAAGGGTGTTTGAGCACGTTTTTTGAAAACAGTTCTAACACACTTTTTGCACGTTCATTGACCAAAACCTTGTGTTAGGAATGGAGGTAGTTAGTGCCTAGGTGCAGGGGTAGACACTTCAAACAGACATTTGGGTCTGTCGGGAAAATGGTGTCAAATAGTACATGCATTATAGATCACAAACAGTGTGATAGAAAGTACTGACATCCCACGTGCTAAGCTGAGACCATATGATGTGGGGGAAAAGGTGCTACTTAAAAGGAAAGCAGTTATTTATCTGGGCTGATCATTAGCCCGGCTCATTCTCCCTGTGTTTCTTCCCCTTCAACTCCTCATCATCCCCTTGAACTGCCACATCAAAAGGTCTGTCTCATCCTCTTGCCCCCACCAGGCTGAGTGTGTGTCCCTCCCAGTGCCTTCATGTCAGCATGGCCACTTCTCATTCAACAGTGTCTCCTCTCCCCTGTCACGGCATAGTTAAACCTGGCTTATACGCCCTTTCTTTATCCCTCTGATGCCTTTAGCCCGTCAAAGCTGACCAGGGCAGGGCGGGGGGGGGGACCAGACGTGGGATCAGCCAGTTCAATTTCAGTTCAGGAAGTGTATCTCCAAGATGGCCCATTGGATTTAGGCCCCAAATGGCCCTTTTTGAATCTTGAATTGAAATTTCAGCTAATTCTCCTAAATTAACTTGGAAATGACTTCCGACTTAGTGTTGAACCCTGAATCACTCCGACTTTTCAGCGGAAGCTGGTGGGCAATTTAACAGGAATCCCTGAGTGCACTGTGCAAGCTGACTCACTCGGTTGCTCACGGCTACCTTAAACTGTACTAACATGCCTGTAATGTTTAACTAGCATGTGGCAATATCGCAGCAGAAAGGGAGAGATGGGGGAGTTGTTCATTAAAAGCTCCAAATTGATTATTTCCTTCCCAGTGTTTACTTGTCATACAGGCCTTTCGGGTTTACTTCCGAACCTGAGTTAACACAATGACCTTATCTCACATGGAAGCCGATTGTGCAACCATTGCCCTCAAGTTATCGCTGTACCATAGCCAAAGTTAATAGCGTTTCCGTTTTTTCCTGGAATCTGTGGCTGCTAGGCGTTTCTCAGATGTCGGTTTGCGAAATAAAATATTTATTCAATGGAGCACAGAATAGCCATAAGAAAACAATTAACTTTTGCAATGACTATGTTGCAAAATGAAACGTTTTATGAAATGACATTTGAAAGCATGTACTGCATGTTTATGAATGCTTTTAAGTTATTTGACTTCCTTCCATACCTGACATTATTATGAATATCCTACACAGAATTAGGATCTGTATATTGAATGTCTGAAAAACATGGTCTCACTCAAAATAATGGCCAAAAATGGTGGATTACAACTATAAAACTGTCACTGACTCGAAATACTAGTATACATGAATAAGGAAATCAGATGGACGTAAGAATGGAGAGAACCTTTGTATATTGCACCATACATTGTGGTGGATATCAAAGCAACCAGTTTTTCAGCCATGTTAAATCACAGATGGAACCCACCCACGAGCAGCAATTCCACTGTTGGTGTTCATTTGATTAATGTGTGTGTGTGTGTGTGTGTGCGTGTGTGTGTGTGCGTGTGCGTGTGCGTGTGTGTGTGTGTGTGTGTGTGTCAGTGTAATCCTTTTAGATGCCCATCTCAGGAGTTGTTCCCGGCAGACCCATAAGCATTGTGTGTCAACGTGCAAAAGCATTCATAGGTGGTGACATCATTCAGGTACATTATAGTGTTTCACCTTTGACAAAGGTTGATTTAATATCTGTCAACTTATGTTTCGGGGGAGATTTCATTTTTGGGGAGGAAATTCTACACTGCATGGCTAACAATGGATCACAGCTCAAATATTTTGGTATTCAAAGACGTAGTGAGCTTACGTGGGTTACTGAGGATCCATCTTCTCTTGGTTAAAGTTACTGTTTAGTGAGGTTAGGAGCCAGGTAGACCGTTATGTCTGATAGTATAAAACAGATTATAGCATGTACAGCACTAAATTACAGCATGTTTCTACTAATGCCAGTAATAGTAATATACTG
The DNA here is from genome assembly GCF_034236695.1 of Oncorhynchus nerka. Classification (NCBI taxonomy): domain Eukaryota; kingdom Metazoa; phylum Chordata; class Actinopteri; order Salmoniformes; family Salmonidae; genus Oncorhynchus; species Oncorhynchus nerka. The sequence continues at coordinate 59,028,632 of NC_088401.1, forward strand.
CGATACTACCATACCATGCGTAGTTATTCTTTCATATTGCTGAATGTTTTCCTCATTAAGTTTCAAGATTTATTAGTCATATGTACGGGTTACACATGGTACACACCGTCCAACTAAATGATTACTTGTAGGTTCCTTCTCGACAATGCAACAACAATAGGAAACCATAAAATATAAGAATACGAACATAAAGTAAATGGCTCAATAGAATAGAATAAACATGTTAGCATAATACAGGAAGGCACAATTTATAGTCCGATATTTACACGTTTTAATGTAGTAGTTCGTTAATGGGGTAATTGTAAGGTCAACATTACATGGTTTGATTTGTCATCATGAGTACACGTGTCTGTATTCAATTTGTCCATGGGATGAGACCAGTAACCACTTTAAAGTCTTTATATAAACTTTCAACACTTACTTCCCAAGGCTCCACTGAGTAACACTGGTGCCAAGCAATGCTGACTCAACTTCATTGGCCATGAATGCAGCTTGTAAGCGAGTGTGAGAACGAAGTCAGTGGTTTGCATGACTATATTCTCAACTCATGAGAAACCATGACTCCAAGCTACAGAAAAAGGAAAATGTGTAAGGTTATATTGCTCACACGGGAAGTACGATCATTTATTTGTCAGTCATTTAAACATCCAATGAACAAATTCTCTAGGGGATGACAATGGCTGTCGGTGTATGACTCACATTTTAATGCTGTTGTGACTAACAATCTGAAACTGAAATCGAAATGATTAGTAGCTGACAAGAACTTAAACCATTCACATTTGTCACATGTTGATCTAAAGTAAATTGTCAGCACTTCGCACATCTTGAGTGCAAATGCAAACCATGGGATAAATTGAATCCCCTACGAAGGTAGTAATAACTATCTCCTGTAACAGTGCTTCATGTGTCCATATGATGTAAAACCACAAGCTGCCATTAATGCCATTTCATGGCAGATACAAAGTCGGAGGACTTGAAAGAGTCTCATTATTCAATATTTACACACTGAGCTTTGTGGAGCACTCAACAGAAGCTTTTTATTTAAACTTGGAATGAATCAAAAAGGTTCCCTCCGTGCCTCTCATCTTGTGGGAACCAATGTAATAATTAATCTCTCGCCATCGGTTATCACTTTTGTACTGCAGGGAAGTTCTTTTGATCGGAGCTGAAAGGCCTTTGTCGACATTAACACATTTTCAGGCCTAGTCGTTGACTCTACTGTACTGCATCATAGACTGTTGTTTCACCACAATGTAACATATTCAGATAGGGCATTTTTGTTCACCCACATTGCTAAAGTGCCTTTAGCTTGGTTAGCTTCTTCGTCATAAAAGGTGTCTCTTCTAAACAGTCCAAGCCAGATAAAACATCTATTCACTTCCTTTAAGAAAGTCTCCAATACTGACTAGACCCATTAGGTGGTTTCCTGTCCATAAAACCTGTTTGCAGCCAACTCTCTAACAAACATTACAAATAATGAGTGCTCTCAAAGCTATAAATGCGCTCAAGATATTCCTTCATGCTGGGTGCACATCCTGTGAAAAAGTGTATGTCTGGGCCTAAATTTTCATTAGCACAATAGTTTCTGGCAGCACAGCACCCATATAATAACACGGAAAAGGGCGACGTTAAACTGTCAGACGGGCTGAAATAGATGGGCCGGGCCGAGGGGGCTCAAAAACTGGCTAAATCAATTTGAGCGAGGCTGGAACAGCGAGACGCCACAGGAGTCCGGACTGCAGTGGCTGGGGGGAGTGTTTGCTTCGGTTTCCTCTGCTGCAGTACTGGGGTTATAGGGGTCCGGAGAGCTGACCCCTGGATCCTCTTCTGGCTCCAGTGGGGCTCTGTGGCTTGGTTAATGGCCACTGAACTGGAGGTGTCCAATGATATCCTGGACTGATAAGGGGAACACTGGGAGGGGGGGTCATAACTAACAGCCTCCTCAGGCACTCCAAGCAGCCAATTAAGCACGTCTTAAAAACTGGGAGAGGTGGCAACTGGTCTGGCTGCTCAGGTTGTGGGACAGAGTGTGACAGTGGTGTTCAGGGGGAATATGGACACTCAAAGCTGCTACTTATCTATGGTTGGTAGTAGTATAATACAGAGTTTAACGATTGCTAGGGTAATATAAGTTTAGTGTTTAGTGGTGTAGGGAAGGGAAAAGGGAAAGGGGATACCTAATCAGTTGCACAACTGAATGCATTCAACTGAAACGTGTCTTTCACATTTAACCCAACCCCTCTGAATCAGTAGTAGTAGTTCTGCTGGTGTTTAGAACTGTCTGGAGAGTGTATCATTTATTTACTAGTAAGTAGATGCCTTCTTTGTGTCAAGGCCTATATGCCTATAAACATGGGTGTCTATCCACAAGCTCGTTCTGGTGGGATAAAGTGGATCTCTAGGCATCATAGTCGTATGTACGGGATACACATTGTTTACAGCAGGGATCCTCAACTGGCGGCCCGCAAGCCCGAATTTGGTCCATGTTTTTTTTTATTTGGCCCCACAAGTTTCCTGAGAAAAGGAAATAGTGATGCTAAAATAATGATTTCCTAGTTTTCTTTTCTTTGTCTTTTGTCTAGCAATGAAAATAAAATAACAGCTCAGTGATTTAAAAAAATTGAAATCTGTTCCCAATGATTCCCACGCATAAGAGAGATGTGATCGTATACAAATGTAAGCAAGGTTTTAAATGATTATGTTTGAGTCAAATGTTTTATCTGTTTGACCTTATTGCGGTCAATTTGCAGTCCACAAATTAGTTGTAATTATGTTCCAGCCTGACAACCATTCGCTCAATAAATAAATAAAAAATATCTGCCTGCGGCTGAATCTGGTTGATGATCGCTGGTATGCACCGTCTAACGAAATGCTTACTTGTCTGGAGGGGGAAAAGGGGTATGGTCATTGTTGTATTGACTAATCAATTTGTTTATCTCTGTGGTTTCCTTGTTAGCAGAGCCAAGACATCACCAGTGAAGCACACCCCAAACAATCCACCACTGTCCCAACCTCCCCCTTGCTGAGATGGTTTGTTCCCAGTCGCACAGAAGGAACAGAGGGAAGAACAAAGGGGGGACAAGGAAGAGGGGGGCTTTTTCTCAGAAGGGGCATTTTTCTCAGACTAGAACACGAGCTTATCTCAGCGAGTTCTCCATTTTTTTTTTACTTGATGGCCGCTGATAAGTTGATCAAAGAGAGGAACCCCTGGAGGGGCTTAGGCCACAGCAGCATGGCCAGAGAATTGCTTCCTGGTGATTTGTAAGCAGGAAGAGACTTTTGACATGAAAGATAGCTTAAACAGCAGCATAGCCACAATAAACCAGCTGTAAAATGCTTCTTGCTGCAGTTGTATTGATTCAGGGTCCCTTCAAAACTATTTTTCTCTCCATTAGTACGGGTGTCAGACATTTCCCACTGTGGCATTTATACAGTCACACTGCACAAAAGGTTATATTAGTATTAGGTGGGGACATGGGGCATGACGTTGCTTTGTACTGGGAATTGTGAAATCAGACAACTTCCATTACTTTCACTAAAGTAATATTTAAGTCTGGTCATGTTCTTGCCTCAGATATAATATTTTTCCCATGAATGAATTTGGTTGAAAATGTGAATTTAATGGATGTACAAGCCAGTTAAAAGGTCATTATGGATTCAATGTAATACCATTATGCAATGTTCAAATAAAAATATGTCATTGAATTTATGTGATGGCAGGAAATAATGCTAAACTCATGATCATATACCACTTATAGGTCCTACAAGCTACGGGCCCCAAAACATCTAACGGCGAACAATCCCAACCAATATTTATGTTTTATTGTCACACACCAAATAGGTGCAGTGAAATGTGCTCTTTTACAGGGTCAGCCATAGTAGAACGGCGCCTCTGGAGCAAATTAGGGTTAAGTGCCTTGATCAAGGGCACGTCGACAGATTTTCACCTTGTCGGCTTGGGTATTCATACCGGTGACCTTTCAGTTACTGGCCCAACGCCCTAACCTCCATGGTGGCGGGCTTTTACACAATAGCACATTACATACAGAGGCAATCAAGAGCCAGTCAAATATTGACTGAAGTAAAAACTGGTTTAAAATCTCCAACTTGACAGTAAAAAATACAGTATCAACATTTTAGTAACAAGTTCCGTTTTCCTGTCTTTTTGGATTGTATTTATTACAGATATAATTTCTGTGTGCATAGTAACCCCCTTTAAGATACCATAGACGGAGAGTAAATAGTACAGCACTTTGTTGGAAATTCATCACCTTTAGCACCCTATTTTTAAGTATAGCTGGTTAGTTTCATCCCCAGCTTGTGACGCACGTGGCATGTTAGTGTATTATGTGACAGAGATTTAGGTGGAGATTTAGGTTGATGTCTGAGCCACTGACCATCTTCAAAAGCACTGTCAGGAAAAAGCACCCAGATCAACTTATTCACAAAGGAATGTGGCTGTTACCCATCACAGCTGGAATGAGGGGTCACATATCAGGGGAATGGTAAATATTTAACATTGAATTTCCTCGCTGTCAGGTAGACCGGTCACGGAGTGCAGCTAGGTGTTGCTTCATATAGAGAGAGAAACAGCCAGGCAGACATTGAGATGGGTGTTGACTCACTGGGGAGAAGGGATATAAATTGGAGTGAGCTTCTTAAAATATTTATGAAAAGCCCTCCTCCCTGGCTGGTCTACGGGCGACACTGTCAAGGTTGTTGGTATGTTAAATAAGCAAGGTGTTCACTGCTGTGTACACAACATTGCCAATATACTAACTAAAACTAGCCATAGCTTTCATCCACTGGTATTTTCCAGTTGAAATGGTTCAAAGTAGGATCTTCCGTTAACAGGTTGTGATGCATGATTCAGAAAACACCTGATATAACCCTAACACACTAGGCTACACTATTAGCCTAATACAGCTATTGGTAAAGAAGAAACTTAGACGATATATGATTAGAATTCCTCATCAAAACGAATCAAAAGTCGAACAACTAAATCACCACTAATGCAACATATCTTTGGAATGAAAACTCTGCAGCTTGGCACCCAATGCTTACATATCCACTTCAAGCATATTATCTGGCGGTGTCTGGCTTTATGAAGAGACTATTGTGCTCTAACCTAGTTTCCAAACAGATGAATCATCGTCTGTTATGGCTAGATCTGGAGTGTACACAGCTCTGGGAGACGGTCAAATGACAGACTTGTCCATTGCCTTGTTTAGACAAAAGGAAAACTAAGAACCAAGCCCAGAGGCTTCAAGAGAAGTACTGGAACCTGACAAGGTGTTATAGTCATTTGGCATGGCTTCTTTTAATATCAGGTGTTGTGATGGTTGAGGACATTAATGTCAATGAGTTTGTTGCTAACAATATTCGTTCTAGTATAGCTGGTCTTAATATTGACCACTCATTAACCAATAGCAAACCTAATTCTGCCACAAAAACCTATTTGAGGCAGAATTATATATAAACTACCATTCAAACGTTTTGGGTCACTTAGAAATGTCCTTGTTTTTGAAAGAAAAGCACATTTCTTGTCCATTAAAATAACGTCAACAGTGAAGAGGCGGCTCCGGGATACTGGCCTTCTAGGCAGAGTTCCTCTGTCCAGTGTCTGTGTTCTTTTGCCCATCTTAATCTTTTCTTTTTATTGGCCAGTCTGTGATGTCGACACTGATCAATTTGATGTCATTTTAATGCCCAAAAAATTTGCTTTTCGTTCAAAAACAAGGACATTTCTATGTGACCCCAAACCTTTGAATGGTAGTGTATACAGTTGAAGTCAGAAGTTTACATACACTTAGGTTGGAGTCATTTAAAATTCGTTTTTCAACCACTCCACACATTTCTTGTTAACAAACTATAGTTTTGTCAAGTCGGTTAGGACTTCTACTTTGCGCATGACACAAGTAATTTTTCCAACAATTGTTTACAGACAGATCATTTCACTTAGAATTCACTGTATCACAATTCCAGTGGGTCAGAAGTTTACATACATTAAGTTGACTGTGCCTTCAAACAGCTTAGAAAATTCCAGAAAATGATGTCATGGCTTTAGAAGCTTTTGGTAGGCTAATTGAAATAATTTAAGGAAATTGGAGGTGTACCTGTGGATGTATTTCAAGGCCTACCTTCAAACTCAGGGCCTCTTTGCTTGACATTATGGGAAAATCAACAGAAATCAGCCAAGACCTCAGAAAAAAAATGTAGACCTCCACAAGTCTGGTTCATCCTTTGGAGCAATTTCCAAACGCCTGAAGGTACCACGTTCATCTATACAAACAATAGTACTCAAGTATAAACAGCATGGGACCACGCAGCCGTCATACCGCTCAGACCGCCTCCTAGAGATTAACGTACTTTGGTGCGAAAAGTGCAAATCAATCCCAGAACAACAGCAAAGGACCTTGTGAAGATGCTGGTGGAAACAGGTACAACATATCTATATCCACAGTTAAACAAGTCCTATATCGACATAACCTGAAAGGCCGCTCGGGAAGGAAGAAGCCACTGCTCCAAAACCGCCATAAAAAAGCTAGACTACTGTTTGACACTGCACATGGGGTCAAAGATCATACTTTTTGGAGAAATGTTCTCTGGTCTGATGAAACAAAAATAGAACTGTTTGGCCATAATGACCATCGTTATGTTTGAAGGGGGAGGCTTGCAAGCCGAAGAACACCATCCCAACCGTGATGTACGAGGATGGCAGCATCATGTTGTGGAGGTGCTTTGCTGCAGGGGAGACTGGTGCACTTCACAAAATAGATGGCATCATGACGATGGAAAATTATGTGAATATATTGAAGCAACATCTCAAGACATCAGTCAGAAAGTTAACGCTTGGTTGCAAATGGGTCTTCCAAACAGACAGTGACCCCAAGCATACTTCCAAAGTTGTGGCAAAATGGCTTAAGGACAACAAAGTCAAGGTATTGGAGTGGCCATCACAAAGCCCTGAACTCATCCTATAGAATATGTGTGGGCATAACTGAAAAAGTGTGTGCGAGCAAGGAGAATTACAAACCTGACTCAGTTACACCAGCTCTGTCAGGAGGAATGGGCCAAAATTCACCCAACTTATTGTGGTAAACTTGTGGAAGGCTACCCGAAACGTTTGACCCAAGTTAAACAATTTAAAGGCAATGCTACCAAATACTAATTGAGTGTGTGTAAACTTCTGACCCACTGGGAATGTGATGAAATAAATAAAAGCTGAAATAAATCATTCTCTCTACAATTATTCAGACATTTCACATTTTTAAAATGAAGTGGTGATCCTAACTGACCTAAGACAGGGAATTTTTACTAGGATTAAATGTCAGGAATTGTGAAAAACTGAGTTGAAATGTATTTGGCTAAGGTGTATGTAAACCTCCAACTTCAACTATATATATAACATAATTATATAATGCTTGTGTTACTGTCAAGTCGCCAAGATTATTCTTTGTCCGCACTTACATAATGTTGAGTAGTTTTCTTAAGAACATTTTGTATTAGTGCTTGAATATTCCATTCCGAAATGATAGTGTTACACACGGTCTGCCATCTACCCGGTACAGTTGGAACTGGGATTCATCTGTGAAGAGCACACTACTCCAACGTGCCAGTGGCCATCGAAGGTGAGCATTTGCCCACTGAATTCGGTTACGATGGCGAAATGCAGTCAGGTCAAGACCCTGATGAGGACGACGAGCACACAGATGAGCTTCCCTGAGACAGTATTCTAACAGGTTGTGCAAAGCCACAGTTTCATCAGCTGTCCGGGTGTCTGGTCTCCGACGATCCCACAGGAAGCCGGATGTGGAGGTCCTGGGCTGGCGTACTTACATGTTGTTTACGGTTGTGAGACCAGTTGGACGTACTGCCAAATTCTCTAAAATGACGTTGGAGGCGGCTTATGGTCGAGAAATTAAGATTCAATTCTCTGGCAATTGCACAGGTGAACATTCCTGCAGTCAGCATGCCAATTGCACGCTCCTTCAAAACGTCACATTTTAGAGTGGCCTTTTATTGCCCCCAGTACTAAGGTGCACCTGTGTAATGATAATGCTGTTTAATCCGTTTTTTGATATACCACACCTGTCAGATGGATGGATTATCTTGGCAAAGGATTTGTGCACAACATTTTAGAGAAATAATATTTTCCGGGATTATTTCAGCTCATGAAACATGGAAACATGGAACCAACACTTTACATGTTGCATTTATGTTTTCATTCAGTATAAATGAAAATGTATTACAGTCTTTAACAGGACAGGAAATTAAACAGTCATGTCAGGGGGAGGATATAATGCATGTGTCTCCCAGAGCTTTCTTATTATGGTGCTGGGTTGACTCACTGAGTGACGCAGGAACTAGCATAGTTCCCCGCTTCCTGGAAGTCAGGTCAGGGAATAGCCTGAAATGACTAAGAAGGCCATCATCATCAGGTCAGGGGGTAGCCTGAAATGACTAAGGCAATCATCGTGGTGCCCTAGTCATGGAAACACTGAATACACAGACGTATCATCGACACTGAAGTCTGCGACGCTTGCCAAACGTGAGACATCTGGACTTTATTTTCAAATCAATCTTTTTTTTAAATTGTGGTCAATTATTTTGGTGCTGGATGTGCAAGGCTGAACCTTTCTATAAATGTGAATTCCCTATGTGTCAAACTGCTTTGCTTTATCTTTGCCAGGTCGCAATTGTAAATGAGAACTTGTTCTCAACTTGCCTACCTAGTTAAATAAAGGTGAAATAAAAATAAATCAAATATATTAATATAAGAATCCATATTTTATAAAATGTGTAAGAAAGTGTAATACCACTGCTAAAAATGGTGGCAGGTGTTTTGAAACACCAATGTTTCAACATTTTATATCATGGGACAGTAAAGGAAGAAAACTAAGGAAAATATTGTTCTGATATAAATGTTTGATAACGTGTTCTTAAATAAAAGTACCTGTTTAAAACCGCTAAAAAGAGGTGAGATCAGCTGGGACCATTCTAGCCAATGAGAGGGCAGATACACTTGTGAACAGCAGACATTTCTAAATTGTTTTTCTCAAAGTTGCCCAAGTGCCACGTGCATCAACTTATAAATCAGTAAACGTTTGAAAGAGCCTAAACATGGCATAACTTCTATTCGATCAAATGAGCCTCACGTAATTCAACAACATTCATAAAACCTACTTACAAAAACGGGCTTATCTCACGTGGACAGATTTTGGGCGGAGTAAATCCTCTTTTCGCCTCTTCTACTCTGATGCCTCACTTGAGTAACATTTTACAACTCTCCATAGTCTGAACAAGAGATGCTACAAACAGGCTAATATCCCAAATTAGTACTTTTATAACACAGTTTGACATCTTGCATATGCATAATATTCATCTGATTAATTAAATAATACTATTTCCCATTACAGAAAGCTCAAAGCAATCCTAAGAAAAAGTACACAGCTTATTCCTTGGCAAACATTGTAAGATTCTGTGTTTCATATCATTAGATATACACCATTTAATTAGATGCAACCCAGAAGGGGGAGCATTGCGTCATAAATATATTTGAGTCTTAACTTTTCAAGCACACTCTTAAATTTAACTGATGCCACTAAGGACCTAAAGCCCGTAAAACTGTGGTGAACTGGAGTTTCTCTCAAACACATGTGCAATCGCACATTTTATGCATCCTGTTTATGTGGCCATTGTTACTCTGGGATTGGCTGGGAAGCATCGGCATACTACGACAACAGCTGAGAATGGCACTGACCAGACATGTCGTTTCTATGACAAATACCCATAGAGCAACAGTAACATGTGTCTTCTGTCCCAGCGAGTCCCCCATACAAAGCTGTACAGTGTTAATGAATAGCACAAGCACACTTTGGGCTCTAGGGTTTTGCTGGAACACTGGGGAAAAAACAGATCCGGGTGACCTTTGGAGGCCATCTGAGATAATAAATCCATGACCCCGAGTTCCGGAGTGCTTTGGGCAAGGTCTGGGTAGCAAATTTCCCACTTCCACAATATCAAATGTTAACGGTAATTCCTTTTAGCCATTGTGTAATGGCGAAGGAATGTATTTTAGAGCCCCATCTAGTTCCCGTGGAATCTGTTGAAAATGTGTGACAGCTGGCAGGCTCTATCCTGTGAATAAATACGATTTGGACGAGGTTCAGACTTCAGAGTCGGGGAGGGATGAGTGTGTTATGGTGAGGCTCCTAACCCTCTCTATACCTCGCTACCACTCAATCTCTCCGTCGCTCTCTCTCTCAGTTTCCCCCCCATGTCTCTCTCCCTCCCAGTCCCTCCCTTTCATCTCTCCTCCCACGTGTCTCTCTCCCCTCGTGTTGCACTCTCTCCCCCCACTCTCCCTCTCCTTCCCCCCGTGTCTCTCTCTCTCTTCCCAACCGGTCTCTCTCTCCCGTCCCCCCGTGTCTCTCTCTCTCTTCCCCTGTGTCTCTCTCTCTTCCTCTCATCTCTCTCTCCTCCCCCGTCTCTCTCTCTTCCTCCCGCCTCCCGTTCCTCCCACCTGGTCTCTCTCTCTCTTCCCCTGTGTGTCTCTCTCTCTCTTTATCTTCCCCTGTGTGTCTCTCTCTCTATCTCTTCCCCCCGTGTTCCTCTCTCTTTCTTCCCCTGTCTCTCTCTCTTCCTCCCGTCTCTCTCTTCACCCTGTCTCTCTCTCTTCCTCCCGTGTCTCTCCCTCTCTCTTCCCACCCGGTCTCTCTCTCTTTCCCCCGTGTTCCTCTCTCTCTCTTCCCCCTGTCTCTCTCTCTTCCTCCCGTCTCTCTCTTCACCCTGTCTCTCTCTCTTCCCCTGTGTCTCTCTCCCTCTCTCTACCCCCTGTCTCCCTCTCTCTCTCTTCCCATCCGATCTCTCTCTCTTCCCCCTGTGTTCCTCTCTCTCTCTTCCCCCTGTCTCTCTCTCTTCCTCCAGTCTATATCTCCTCCCCCCGTCTCTCTCTCTTCCCCCTGTCCCTCTCTCTCTCCCCCGTCTCTCTCTCCCCTGTGTCTCTTCCCCGTGTGTCTCGCTCTCTCTCTTCCCCCGTGTCTCTCTCTCATCCCCCTGTCTCTCTCTTCCCCCATGTCTCTCTCTCTCTCTTCCCCCGTGTCTCTCTCTCTCTTCCCCCGTGTCTCTCTCTCTCTTCCCCTGTGTCTCCATCTCTCTCTTCCCCCATGTCTCTCTTTCTCTTCCCCCGTGTCTCCCTCTCTCTCTTCCCCCTGTCTCTCTCTTTTCCCCTGTGTCTGTCTCTCTCTCTTCCCCCTGTCCCTCTCTCTCTTCCCCGTCTCTCTCTCCCCTGTGTCTCTTCCCCGTGTGTCTCGCACTCTCTCTTCCCCCATGTCTCTCTACCTCTCTGTCCCCTGTCTCTCTGTCCCCTGGTGTCTCTTCACCCCTGTGTGTCTCTCTCTCTCTCTTCCCCCTGTCTCTCTCTCTTCCCCATGTCTCTCTCTCTTCCCCATGTCTCTCTCTCTTCCCCTGTGTCTCTCTCTCTTCCCCCGTGTCTCTCTCTCTTCCCCTGTCTCTCTCTCTCTTTCCCCGTGTCTCTCTCTCTCTCTTCCCCCGTGTCTCTACCTTCTCTCTCCCCTGTGTCTCTTCCCCCGTGTGTCTCGTCTCTCTCTTCCCCCATGTATCTCTACCTCTCTGTCCCCTGTCTATCTCTCCCCCTGGTGTCTCTTCACCACCGTGTGTCTCTCTCTCTTCCCCCTGTTTCTCTCTCTCTCTTCCCCCGTCTTTCTCTCTCTTCCACCCCATGTCTCTCTCTTTTCCCCATGTCTCTCTCTTCCCCGTGTCTCTCTCTCTCTCTATCCCTCCATGTCTCTCTCCCTCTCTCTCTGTATCTCATCCCCGGTGTGTCTCTCTCTCTCTCTTCCCCCATGTCTCTCTCTCTTCCCCCATGTCTCTCTCTCTTCTTCCCCCGTGTCTCTCTCTCTTCCCCCGTGTCTCTCTCTCTTCCCCCAGGTCTCTCTCTCTCTTCCCCCATGTCTCTCTCTCTCTTTCCCCGTGTCTCTCTCTCTCTCTTCCCCCGTGTCTCTCTCTCATCCCCCGTGTCTCTACCTCTCTCTCTCCCCCCATGTCTCTCTCTCACCCTGTGTCTCTTCCCCCATGTGTTTCGCTCTCCCTCTCTTCCCCAAGTCTCTCTCTCTTCCCCGTGTCTCTCTCTCATCCCTGTGTCTCTACCTCTCTCTCTCCCCGTCTCTCTCTCAACCCTGTGTCTCTTCCCCCGTGTGTCTCGCTCTCTCTCTTCCCCCATGTCTCTCTACCTCTCTCTCCCCTGTCTCTCTCTCCCCTGGTGTCTCTTCACCCCTGTGTGTCTCTCTCTCTCTCCCCCTGTGTCCCTCTCTCTCTCTTCCCCCATGTCTCTCTCCCTCTCTCTCCCCTGTCTCTCTCTCCCCCTGGTGTCTCTTCACCCCTGTGAGTCTCTCTCTTCCCCACGTGTCCCTCTCCCTCTCTTCCGCCCCTGTGTCCCTCTCTCTCTCACTTCCCCGTGTCCTCTCTCTTCCCCCTGTGTCTCTCTTCCCCCTGTGTATCTCTCTTCCCCCATGTCCCTCTCCCTCTCTCTCTTCCCCCGTGTCCCTCTCCCTCTCCCCCGTGTCCCTATCCCGCTCCCCCTGTCTCTCTCTCCCGGTGTCCATTTCTCTTCCCCCATCTCTCTTTCTATCTCCCCCGTCTCTCTCTCTCCCTCTTCCCCCAGTGTCTCTCTCCTTCTTCCCCACCGTGACCCTTTCCCTCTCTTCCCCCACTTGTCTCTCTCCTTCTCTTCCCACCCATCTCTCCCTGTCTCTCTCCCCTTCTCTCTCTTCCCCTGTGTCCCTCCCCTGTCCCTCTCCCCCTCTCTCTTCCCCCCGTGTTCCTCTCTCTCTCTCCCTCTTACCCCAATTTGGTAAAGTGGAGCGTCGGGCCAGTAACCAAAAGGTTGCTAGATCAAATCCTCTGAGCTGACAAGCTATAATAAATATGTCGTTCTGCCCCTGAACTAGGCAGTTAACCCACTGTTCCTAGGCTGTCATTGTAAATAAGAATTTGTTCTTAACTGACTTGCCTAGTTAAACAAAGTTTAAATAATGCATGTTATGTGAGGTGCTATACAAATTCAACAGTCACAAGATAGGGAACTGTAGGCTACTGTTCAGATGGGTTAACTGAAAACTTGTTTTCATAGCCTTAATTAAAATGTATTTGGGCTAGGGGGCAGTATTTTGATGTTTGGATGACAAATGTGTCTAAAGTAAACTGCCTGTTACTCAGGCCCAGAAACTAGGATATGCATGTAATTGGTCGATTTGGATAGAGAACACTCTGAAGTTTCTAAAACTGTTAAAATAATGTCTGTGAGTATAACAGAACTGATATGACAGGCAAACACCCGAGGAAAATCCATCCAGGAAGTGGTATTTTTTTTTGTATGTGAGTGGTTTTCCATTGAAAGCCTCTTGACTATGCAAGGGTTAGCACCCAGATTGCAGTTTCTATGGCTTCCACAAGATATCAACAGTCTTTAGACATGGTTTCAGGCTTGTTCTCTGAAAAATGACAAAGAATAAGACCTTTTGGTAAGTGGTCTATGGAATCATGCAGTACTAGTTTGCACTCTCTTTGGTTTTTTTCCCTTTCTGTTGAATACGCTATTGTCCGGTTGAAATATTAGCGATTATTTAGATAATTGACAACCTGATGATTAATTATAAACACCGTTTGACATGTTTTGATGAACTTTACCGGTACTATTAGGATGTATTCGTCTGCATGTTTTGACCGCCTTTGAGCAGGTGGATTACTGAACAAACTGCGCCAACAAAACAGTTTTTGGGATATCAAGAGGAGCTTTATCAAACAAAACAACCATTTATTGTGTAGCTGGGACCCTTTGGATTGCCAACAGAGGAAGATCTTCAAAGGTAAGTGATTTATCGCTATTTCTGACTTTCGTGACTCCTCTGCTTGGTTGGAAAATGTTTGTATGCTTTTGTAAGCGGGGCGCTGTCCTCAGATAATCGCATGGTATGCTTTCGCCGTAAAGCCTTTTTGAAATCTGACAAAGCAGCTGGATTAACAAGAAGTAAACATTTTAACCGATGTATAACACTTGTATTTTCATGAATGTTTATTATTACTATTTGTGTAATATGAATTTGGCCCTCTGCAATTTCACCGGATGTTGTCGAGGTGGGTCCTTGCCTAGAGGTTTTAATATTAATATTTTATTGCAGTATTAATCATTACTTGCAGTAAAATTATACATCAAATGTCGGCCCTTCCCCCCCAGTGTCCCTCTTTCTTTTAGCATGTTGAGAGAATGTGAATGCGCAGTTAGATACCATCTGTAGAGGTGCTATCTTTATCAGCATCATAAAAGCTGATCGTATTTCAGCTACATAAAATATGCATCCAGGCCGAACTGAAATATTATCAGAAACATGTTGGATCGTTTTCACAGCTTTCTATTTCCTTACAACCTGTTGAACTGATTTTATTTGGAAATGTTGCACGGAAAATCTTTCCCGTGTTTTTTTGTTTTTCTGTTATTGCATTTTCTTCCCGGTCCCTAAACGTCTTTGCAAAGATGACCAAGAGAACTTTACCGATGTCAACTATAATCAAAGCATTCATTTTTATCGATTTTTGACATTATGCTGGTGAGTAAGGTTTTACTTAGTCTTCGAGGGCAACATATGACAGAAGAGAAGCTGCATGCAATTATAGATTATAAAAATGATAAACAAACATCTAACATCAGACAAAAAACAATCCTGCACCCCCTGTAAAATAAATTGTTCTGACGTCTCTGACTGTCTCTCTAGTCACCCCCAAAACCAATTCTTTCTTTGGCCGCCTCTCCTTCCAGTTCTCTGCTGCCAATGACTGGAACGAACTACAAAAATCTCTGAAACTGGAAACACTTATCTCCCTCACTAGCTTTAAGCACCAACTGTCAGAGCAGCTTACAGATTACTGCACCTGTACATAGCCCACCTATAATTTAGCCCAAACAACTACCTCTTTCCCAACTGTATATAATTTATTTATTTATTTTGCTCCATTGCGCCCCATTATTTTTATTTCTACTTTGCACATTCTTCCATTGCAAAACTACCATTCCAGTGTTTTACTTGCTATATTGTATTTACTTTGCCACCATGGCCTTTTTTGCCTTTACCTCCCTTCTCACCTCATTTGCTCACATTGTATATAGACTTGTTTATACTGTATTATTGACTGTATGTATGTTTTACTCCATGTGTAACTCTGTGTCGTTGTATCTGTCGAACTGCTTTGCTTTATCTTGGCCAGGTCGCAATTGTAAATGAGAACTTGTTCTCAACTTGCCTACCTACAGCGCATTTTCATATATTCGGGCTGCGGATGGGTTATTAGCAATTGTGGGCAAAAAGCTGACCCATGCACCACTATCCAATACTGTATGAAGGGGGAGCAATCCTCTGATTATAATGAGGTTGGCAACATGCAATCCAGCTAGACAATGTTGAAGGGCATGTGCCATATTTTACAATGGCTGCTTTTCCTGTTCCGTTGGTGTCTGTTTTGGGTTGTTTACATTGAAGGATTTGTTACCTAAGCATGCTTTTTGATGTTGAGCAGATGGGTTGCAATGATCGGTTTCTGTTTCTGGTAATCACTCAAAACCATGAATAAAGGTGAATTATGTAACATTTTAATGTGCAAATAGGGAGGGAACATGATTACAATGAATACAAATTAGTTGTTCATTTTGAAATCAAATAAAAGTTTGTTTCAATCATTGAAATGTCTGTCACAACTGATAGCATCCTTCTCCCACTTTGGGAATCCCAGGTCCTAGCACCCCAGACAGAATTTTAAGAATCAGAGGGCCGTTAATTGGAAATGCCGAGCCAAAATAATTAGTGTACCAACTCCGACAGCATCCAGATATATATTTTTTTTATGCTTCCAGTTTGGCACTGATCTGCCAGTCTTGGGTGGTGGTTGTAATGGTAAACCACAACATTGCATCATCTGTCGGATTTAAATCAATCTGTACGGATTTGTGCTGACAAATCGTCAGTATCACCACAATAGCTTAATGCCAGCCAAAAAAGAGAGCCCAAAGGTATTCGTTAAAGGCCAGTTAGATTGTGAATGATGAAAAAGAAACATAAATATCTGGATATAGTCTAAATTAAGGGCATGAATGAATAGAGGGAAATACTGTACAGGCATAGTGACATAGTGGAAAGATAGACACTGGTACAAGACCTAATCTGTGACCAACAAATACCGCTCCTGTATCAAATACATTAAATTCATGAATTATAAGATACTATACTTGTGTCCATTACTAGCAAAGCATTGGTATGATCAAGAATCCTGCCAAGCATGACAATTTGGGGTTGTGATGATATTGTAACGTGAATGTTACCCATATACTTCCTGACACCATTTTTTGGATCAAATAGCTCCCTAAGCGCAGTCTTTGACCCTGGACGGCTTTATAATTGTATGTTTATCGATTAAATAGCATTGTAATGACTTCAGTAAGTCTTTCAGGGTTATTGTGACCTCCTTAACATCAAAGCCATTACACTTCACCGTACATGGTGGAAAGAAATGCCTCTCCAGTTGCTGTGACTTCTCAAGCCCCTCTAGGACAGCTGTAGCTCTCTGAACGTTATGGGGAGGGGAAGGAGGGATACGTTTTGTTGTCTCTTCACGGATTCCTCTGAGATTAGGAGCACGCTCTCTCACATTATGGCTTTGAAAATTAGGTTGGGGATTACTAATTGGATTAAAAGGGTCTGGTGACATAATATAAATTGAGATTTTACTGTTTTAGACTGAGCACGCCCTGTTTTGAGAGTATGTATTTCGTTCTTGTATTCCAAAAAACGAAATGGTAAACAAAAAAGTTGGAGCATTTTTTCTTAGACAAAGTACAATGATGTTTTCAAAAATATACATTTTGCCATGTTAAATGGGGTGGATCCGAAATTCCAGAATGCCACCCTCTCGATCTGGGCCCAGTTTGAAAAAAAAAGTAAGTCTATCTGGACCTCGCCTATCGGATAAGATGAAATGAATAGAAGTAGAATGAATAAAACAGACAAATCGTTGACTTGAATGGCGACCCCCATTCTATTCATTCTATTTCTATGCATTTAATCCTATCCGATAGTCAAAATCCGGATAGATAACTTTTGAAAAACTGGGCCCTGGTGACTGTCAACGAATGTAAGAGGACACCCTGGAACAAATGTCAATGGTGCTGTGGGATGTGGTACTGTGGGTTATTCTTTGCCCACCCCACCCCATTGGCGTAATCAGCCCACTGAGAAAAAAAAGTTGTTTTGGGCAGTGGCAGGAGATTGTATTTCTCCAGGCCTAAACAGAGGCATCTTTGTTGCCCCTAAGAATGGCTTTCACGTTGCAATTGTGGAGGTAATTCCAGAGCAGTGCCCCATGGGTTTTCCTCCGAATCGTGACCTGCAATCAGAAAAACCTCTCGGCCACACTTCCCTGAAGCATCAGTCTGTGAGAAAACACTGCAATAATGGGTTTACATTACTCAAGAGGATCGTTTTTTATTTTAAAGCAGGAAGCAAAGGGAATTAAGATTGTTGCAAACCTGAAAATGATTTTTCATTATGATTAGTCAATATTGTAAAAGCTGATTTTTTCTGAAATGGATTAACAAGTGGTCACAGCAACAGTAACAATGTTGCAGCACTATCAAAACACCATGTTGATTTCCCATCATAATCTTTGATTTGGTTACTTGAAATTGAGTCAACATCTAGTTGATTATGATTCAAACATACACAAATTCTAACACTGTTGACTCCTGACCAACAGATGTAAGTAATCAAAACCTAATATTTTAAATGCAACCTTTTATTAGCTGGGCAAGTCAGTTAAGAACATTATCTTATTTACAATGACACCCTACCCCAGCAATTGTGCATCACCCTATGGGTTCCAAAACATGGCTGGATTTGAACCAGGGACTGCAGTGCTGCCTCTTGCACTGAGATGCAGTGCCTTAGACCACTGCACCACTCAGGAGACAGAGTCCCAGTGTATTCAAAAACGTGACATTTTCTGTGTTTTACGTGTATATAATTTCCACACTGTGAGATTTGAATAATACTGTGAAAATAATAATGCCCTATTAGTGTAAAGCATGAAACACCGAGAATCTCACTGCCCGATAGACATCCGACCCGGTATCGACAAACCTACAGTTTCGCAATTCTCGTCAGTGGCCAACAACTTGACTTTGAACCAATCAGAGAGCCCGAACCCCCCATGGGGGAGCCAACAGGAGTGACGACAAAACTTTATTTTTTAAATGAGGCATTTTCTCCATACAGTACCTCCACTGATGAGCCAGTCGTACTTCACATGCAATGTAGGCTATGGGATGGATGGTAGCTAGCTAAGTGCACAGATGCAATGCACACAACACTAAATACTTCCTTCAAGCTAGCCAACCACTGTAGCTAGTGTTGACATTATAATTAAATCACAATGGATTAGCTAGTTTCTGTGAAACATCTGCTTGTGTTAGCTGCCGAGTTAGTGCAGTGTCCTTAGCTAGCTATGTCGTGCTAGCTAGTGAATATGCTAACTTTAGCTAGATATTTAAACATTTGGCTATGGCTGGTGTAACAGTATAACTTCAGTCCCTCTCCTCACCCCTACCTGGGCTCGAACCAGGGACTCTCTGCACACATCAACAACTGACACCCACGAAGCATTGTTACCCTTCCCTCCACAAAAGAGACACAGCCCTTGCACAGCAAGGGGAGCAACTACTTCAAGGTCTCAGAGCGAGTGACGTCACCGATTGAAACGCTATTAGCGCGCACCCCGCTAACTAGCTAGCCATTTCACATCGGTTACACTGGCACTATGGGATTATGGATAGTGTATTAAATTATTTCTTCATCATCTTGCTAGGTAGTTATCTGGGCCATCTGGGTAGTATCAACAAAATAGCAACATTAGCACAACTAGCTAGCCAACATTAGAATCAAGACCATAAGCAACACACACGGATATGCATTGCCAAACAACGCTACTGTCACCTTCTGATTTGGAATATTTTAACAAGGCTGAGTGGCTGACGACTTCAAGGTCTTTGCTGTGAGAACATAATTGAGATTGACTGCCGACACTGTTCACAGGTGCTAAGTACTGTCGGCAAGCAAACGTTTGAGAATCCTACCAGTGTGTCTGAGCTTTAAGATTTTGAAATTTCAGCCTGTTTGAAGTTAGTTAATAGAGCAATGAGAAAGAGAGTTCCAAAACTCTCTGCCAATAACAGCTCGGTTTCCCCTCTCCACTCAGACCATTCCCAGAAAGTCCTAGAAAAATGATTGATTGAGAAATTGCTCTTTGCTAAGAAGCTTTTTATTTCTTTTTTTTTATAAAAAAAAGGTACTTACTTGTTACCCAGAAAGGATTTGATCTTGAGATAAAAACAGCTTTTAATAGGCTGATGGGTTATGCATTTGGACCACTGGGTAATCTTGAGTGGTAGTACATGGATGACTTTTGACAGTACCTTGGATGAACTGTGCACTGTGCACTGCAGGATAGAATAGTGCAAGGGAGGAGGTGTTTTGGGGGGAACATGTCTGAGCGTGACTGTGTAAGAGGGGAGAGAAGTAGATGGGGAAGGAGGGGGAGGTACAGTGCTGAAACTCCCACCCTTGCTTCGGTGTGCTCCCCTCCATTCAGGATACATTCCTGGAGCACCACACCCTAGATCATTGTAATGAAAATTCCTGTCCCCATGCCTAAGGGATCCAGTTGCTGCTGATCCTTTTGCAGAGCATCACCCGATCCCAGGGGCCTGCCGAGGTTATGACTGTGGTCCTGCCAATGATTGGAGCTGGGGGGTAGGGTGGGGAGGGAAGAGACCTGGGTTCATGTCAGACTCTTAACTTCTTCCTCCTTCTCTCCTTCTCTGGCCCCTTGCTCAGACTTGCATTGATTGAGTGCTTTTTCTTTGAGGCATTTCCTTTCTCCCCTGATAGGCTAATGATTTAATGGCCAACACAAAACACAGAAGTGTAAACACGTCATTAGGTTTACTTATAGCCTGTATACACTATGCATTTCTTATGTCGAAGTATGCATTGGAGAGTTTTTTAAATATGAAGCTATGAGTGGTCATTTTTTTTACGTACTCTTGATGTTATAAGGTACAAGCTTTTAACCATATCTACAACACTATGCAGCTCCAGTTACAAACCCCTTTTTTTGGGTGGGAACCTTCAGAGAGGGAATTTGATCTGCCATTGCAGCCCAAACACTGGAGAGCTTCTAATGATTCGGTCTGAGTGGGAACCTAGCATCTTCTATGACCTCTGAATGACCTCCGAGGCAATATGTGATTCGCCAAAGCCACCCCAGGTCTCCTGTCACATGAGAAGAGGTTGTTTGCCAATTGGTCCAAAGCTTTGGGCGGCAAAGATGTGGCGTGAGAACTGACAGGTGAGGGGGACAAGAGACATGGATCTGCATCCACCATTACAACCTCCACCACTAGCAACTGCAACTGTTTATCTTTCCATATCCCAAATGCCCGGTTGCCATTGGTTGTGTCCCAGCCCCTTTGGCACACACTCTTATCTCAGTTTAAATATCCTGTTACTTCCCCTCTCACTGAGGCACAGAGATATGTCATTAACAGCCGTATACTATCTCCCCTCCTGGCTTCCTTCCTGTGTGCGTGGTGATGGATTGATTTTCTCTGACTAGGCCGTTTCATCTCCATGCTGGCCTTTGGTGCCCAGGGTCAAATCGCTCCCATACCTCAGTACAACAGACCATTGCCAAAAGTCAGTTATGGCAAGTGTCAGAACCAATCAATTCAAACACTTCCTTTTTGTTGCCCTCTAGACCGGCTAAAGGGGTTTTGTTGGATAAGGTGTATTTCTGAAATAGTCATACATGTCTCTGTCAACAACGCTTCTAGGATGAGCGTAGTGAAACTAGTCTAGAGAACTATTAACTAGCGAACCTTGTCAAAAGTGCACTGAAACAGATCATTATTGAACCATCATTATCCACGCGTTATCCAAATCACAAATGGTACTGATGGCAGTAGCCAGATTCTGATTATATTCATCATACAGGGGTCATAGTCCTGCAATACAGATGTGGGGAATGGAGCAGTCTAATATTGCACATTTATCTTGAAGTATGACGTTCTCTCAACACCCTACTCTTCCTCAGCTTTGCGTTATGATTGTATTACATATCCGACCCCATAGGAGTTTTGCTGCAGGTCTCTATCGGAGACACTTCTCCATTCTACAGATGCCCTGGAGTTGAACTCTGGGAGAAAGTCAACAGTAGAGAATGGGCTATGCAGGCCTTTCCTCCTCTTTCAGCTGCCCTAATGATGTTGTGCTGTCCACAGCTGTGTCACAGTGACAGGTGTGCAAGTGGGAGCAGACTGCAGTCCGTTCAGACAAGAGGAATGCCAAAAACAAGACTGAAAGAGAGGAGACGGGTGCACAGCGAGGGGAGAAATGTATATCTGCACGAGATATGCCTGCCCTGTAGCTATGGCATTGCAGGATATTCCATTGAAAGTATCAAGCCACCTGGCCATCAGGGTAAATATGATATTGACGTGGGTCCCAGCCAGCCCCTAGGCTCAAGTCATTTGGTATCCTTTGACAATTTCATGCAGTATTATAGTCAAGATGCTTGGACAAAAACTGGTCTGGATTGTGTTCTGAGACAGCGACATAGCCAGCATGTCTTAGATACACATGACAGGTCAGACTCCAACTGATGGAAATGCCATAGCAGGATCATTTCCTGTTGGGTCTTTACAACGAGAGAAAAATCTCCTGAAAGCTCCAGTGGAAGGTTTTCATAAATTATTTGTAACTTTAAAAAGCTTGTTGGTTCCAAAACATATTTGGATCACTTTGTGACCAACATTAAAATGTGGGACAGCAGCTACCCTGGTAGTTATCCATTTATGAAACATGATTCAATCTGCAAGAGCTGTGGTGTTTTAAAATTACAGGCATGTTTCTTAGCTGCTCTGCCTGGCCTGGCTTGGTTTATAGAAAAGACCATGAAACACAAAATGGCACATCTTTAATTCAGAAAATGATTAAAAGACGGGGGAGAGATGGTAGAAGCTGTAGCCCCAAAGCGAGGCCTCTGTTCTCCTGCACCCGGCACCCCTGGCTAATATTAAAGCCGGTCGTATGTGGTAAATATTAGCTTTCCTCTCTGATGTTGACAGTGTGTGATTTTCCACACACACAGAACAAAGGTCTGTGATATCACAAGCTCGCCTTTCCTCTCAGACTGAATGGAAGCAGATCATTCTGC
Organism: Oncorhynchus nerka; assembly: GCF_034236695.1. Lineage (NCBI taxonomy): Eukaryota > Metazoa > Chordata > Actinopteri > Salmoniformes > Salmonidae > Oncorhynchus > Oncorhynchus nerka. The sequence goes on from NC_088401.1 coordinate 59,050,967, forward strand.
TCTGGGGGAAATTATAGGCCTGCTAAATACCCTACAAGAGAACTCGGTAGCGGTTTACTTGAAGCCAACAGGTATAATACATTATAATGCATATAAGGCTTTTCACAAGCACATATGATCATATGGTGCAACAGGAGGATCTGCAATCCACAATTACTATTTGTTTATTTTGGAAGGCTTAACTGTTATTTATCATAACATCCTTCTCATCCCTTATGGAGCTAAAGCTCTGGCTCCATATGTTGCCTACTCCTGATTCCTTTCAAGATTCAATACCTCAGATAAACATGGAAACATACGTGAAAAATTAATCACTCAGGTGTAAACGTATGACACCCTCTGTTGGCGTTGGTTTATGGCAGGAGAAGGGGGAACGGTCAGCTCCTTAAAAAGATACGTAACATACTTTAGAAGGGACTAACAATAATGGCCACTGTATCTTTAAAAGCAAACCAGCAGCCGTATAAATAATAAGAGCTCTCTGGCTTCTCCAATTGTCCGAGTGGCAGTCGCCCCCCCCCTTCTCTCTTGGCCTGCCAGTGTGGTTTCCCTTGGCTGACTGATAATAACAGACACAAGAATCCTCTTATCCCTTTCTCTCTCCAATGAAATGAGTAATTTCTTTGCCAGGCCCGGTAGCTGGAATGTGGCCAAGAGATACCCTGCTATTTATTGCCCGTTTCCACCCAGAGGGAGCTTGGGAAGTATTTTAAAGGAGCCCAACACTTCCTGCTTGACTTAGCATCCCACAGGACACAGCAATGTTTGGATTAGACGATTAATGTTTGCATTCCCCTCGCTGCCTAGATCTATTTTTTCCATCGATCCCACAAGGGGCCTGACGAGCTTTATGTCCATCTCCAGGGGTTCATATGTACAGCGTTTATGGCCACATGTACATTCACGCACACAAACACCGTCTTGTGAAACACAAACACGCTCGTGTGGTAAAAACAGATATGCATAAATGAACTCATGAAGTCACACAGCCGTGCGATGGTGTAGACTTATATACTTTAATGCTGAATGGGTCATTTGTATAATAATCCCACTCACTAAGTCAAGTTTCACTAACCCAAGGTAAGGGGAAGTTGCAGTCAACTGTTCCCATTCTTTCAATTGACAAGAGTTAGTCAATCTTATGGTGTATCCTCATTAATCAAGATGTAAATGTTGCATACATTTTATTGAGCCTTTTTCCCATAATCTTGACCTGGGGTCACTGTTATCTAGCCTATTCAGTAGTCACATCAGAGTACACACACAGACACACACACACACACACACACACACACACACACACACACACACACACACACACACACACACACACACACACACACACACACACACACACACACACACACTCTTTTGAATCCAAAACATTCCTTCAGCTCAAGTTCAGACACATCCCTCTAATAGAGTGTTTTGTACATTTATTCATGGATCTGCTTTGGAATATGGCTGCTTTATCATTCTAGGGAGCTGGGTACTTGTTAGTGTTTTTGCTGCTGTGCATGTGCATTGTCCTTCCAGCGTCTGCTTGGAACTGCAAAATTGTAATTTAAATGGCTTTTGACAACTTCTAATCCTCCGGAGGCACATAAGTCATACAAAAGGAGCTCCAAAAGTATGCAGCAACTCCACAGAGCAAAGAGGAAGTTTTAAATCCCAGGCTGCCCCTGAATACCGCTGAGGTGACTTATTAATGGAGAGCCCTTGATCCACTGTGATGGACTCAGGTGGTTGGAAGCAGCAATTATGCAGAACGACAAAGGGCTAAGCTTATTCTAGTAGCCATTCTATAGGGCTTTCTTATTGTTGCAGAGGTAATACAACGGCAGGAGTATTTCCAAGAAGCCAGCTGGTAAAGGCTGTTGTATGGCAGACTTTTCTATGACGGTATCCATGTTAGGACATCATCTAACATGGTAAAGTCAGATTTGGAATGATTTCACATCCCTCTGCCATCAACGCAACATGAGCAACCATGAAGACGGGGATAAAAACATTGCCTCTGTTTTAAGACCTAATGTGGTTGGTTCCTTCACCTGTGGACATGGACTTCTCTCCGCTTGTATCTGCCAGGATAACAATATGATAGAGCACATTACTTGCCAAGCAAATTAATTACCATAAAACGTATGTTTGAAGGCATATCCATCCCCAGTGGCTGTGCAATGAATTGCGTAAACAGTCGTCTCAAACAAAAGCACATACACGAAAACAAACTTTGCTCCATGTGAGGCAATCAGTGCACAGTGCACTCAAACAGATCCCTCCCCCTTACTGCTGCCAGCTCAATGACTAGTACCAGAAATGAAACCACAGACTGCATCTTTAAAACAAACAAATCATACAAGTTTATCCACAAAAATATTGTGGAAACTTTGCTCAACCATGCTGCCACACAGTAATCAGTTACACTAACCCATTCTCACTCTCCTCGTTAAAGAGTGACATTTTGACCGGCGCAGGGCCTTCGTTATACATTTGGGTTATTGTGCGTTTCATGTGCTGAGACAGGCCTTCCTAAGAGCCTGTGAGGACGTCTGAGTCATGGAGAACTCCAAAGCCCTGTCCTGCACGCCAGGCTCATTAGGCCGTCATCGCACGTCTATTTGCCCTGCCACATATCATACCTGCTGCTGGCTTCCCCACCAAAAGAACTGCGGAGGCGGAGGGAGAAAGAATATCACATTTATCTGACATCCTCTTCCAGTTTTGGAAGTCATCAAGGCCAATTACCTCTTGGGATAGATAACATCGGCCCAATGAAAGCTTTCACGGATTGTATTATGTCAGATTGAATGAGAGTAACTCCAGAAGGAAGTAACAGCGAGTCTAACTTCGTGAGGCCCAGTGTTCAGGGTGGATGGATACACACTGGGCAGCCATGGGTGGGGGGGGGGGGGGGGGGGATTGTTGTATTTGTGCATACATAGTAGCCAATTGCATTCAATTGGCTACTGTGGCAGTCACCCCCCTAAAAAAAAGAAACATACCCCAGAGCAACAAAATGAGGGCAATTCCACGATAACGGAATTATGCTTTGACTCATATTTGTCACTTTAAAATTAAAATGTATGCCAAACAAAATCCGTTGATTTCAAAGTTTAACAAACCAACTCTATGCACAAATTCAAAAGATGTCTGCAGAAGATTCAAAAGATTCAAAAGATGTCTGCAGAAAGAATGGGGTGTCAACTATGACATGGCACCTTGAGTCGGATAAAAAATATATTTTGGGTTATTGAACTAAAGTAGGTGAAGTGGATTATATCATGGGCCCCTGATCTGTACTGTACAGAAATGCATAATTATGGATATGAATGTCATTCTCTTCATGGTGATGTATCCTGAAATAGGTACACAAACATAGTAATATGGAATGTCCTTATTTTGCATATGTGGGTATTATTCTACACACTGGGCTCCGCCCCCAAACAAGACCACATTTGGTTGGTCCGGACCAGATATGAAACAATCATAGATGTCTATGTTTAGCAAGTTTGGACGTCACAGCACGATACAGTAGAGTATAATGCAGTACAGTACAATACAGTACTCTTCTCTAGTGTGCTCTACTGTACTCTACTTTTCTGTACTATCTTAACGTGTGAAACAGACGTCACTGATTGGTTCAGATTTGGTCCAGCCAGAGCGGACTAACCAAATTTCAAGGTCCATGGACGTCCGGTGCTCAGTGGGTACGGCTGCTGGTTACAGTAAATGGAAAGAGGGTAGGTGGTAGGTGTCAGGAAGAGCAGGGAGAGGTGGTATTAACTGGAGACAGAGAGAGAGAAGAAAAGTGAGAGGGAGAAGTTGTCCAGACTGTTTCACCATTTTTGCTTTGACCTCCAGATGACAGAAAGAGAAAAAAAAATGATAGTTATCAGCTGAACATAACAGTAGCAGGTGACCCAACTGTGGTTTGTAACTACTATGCTTTCCCATTGTATCCAATTCACTAACATAATGAGTTTGAATCATTTAATAAACAAACTTGATAATAGTAAAAACACTAACTTCTGTGACCTTTCATTGTCCTCTCTCCTTATGATGGAGAGAAATGAGAAAATACCTTAAAGATATTTGGGTTTTTGGTAATAGAATTACAAGAAACAAGGCTATGTTTCTTAAAATTACAGAAGTCAAATCATTTCTTTAAAACTAAATTTAAGTGTTGATAATAGTTGGCAGAGGTCTTTACTTCCACATGGTGTTTTGAAAAATACTTTTTCTGGAAGATGTCAAAAAAAACGTTTCCGTCTGTTTGCCCAGAAATGAAAAGCCTTTGCTTATTTCAAATTTTTAGGATGGAAAATGGTTGAAAAGTGTATATATCCCTTCATTTCTAAAAACTATAGACTCTTGGCTTTCATTTGACACCCAATTTGACATCCTATGAACATCACATTGGTGCTCATGGGTACTTTTTACATGGAATTTCCCATGGGGAATTTGACATCTACAAACACAACAAAAAGTGAATGTTCTGGTCGAGTGTGCCCTATACAGCCAGAGAGACAGGAAGGGAACATAAACATTCATTAGTCCTCTGTGATGTTTACGAGAGCTTAACCGCTCAATCTCTCAAAATAATTACACCTGAAAGGCAGAGATCCATCATGGCTGCCTGGGCTGAAAATTGCCCTCAGATGGGCTCATGGAGAGAGACACATTTGCTAACTATTACCACTAGATGGTTTTCTCTGTTCTCTGCTCTCCTGATGGTAATGAAGGACATGGTGACACCAAATGTCCCATGAATCTGTGCCGTTAAACCTCTAAAAGCACCTCAGGGAAGAATGGGAAGGTACAAAAATAGTTTGTTGGTGTGTGTGTGTGTGTGTGTGTGTGTGTGTGTGTGTGTGTGTGTGTGTGTGTGTGTGTGTGTGTGTGTGTGTGTGTGTGTGTGTGTGTGTGTGTGTGTGTGTGTGTGTGTGTGTGTGTGTGTGTGGTCTAATGGTATGTTCAGCCAGATGACATATCATAAACAAAGGGTCACTTCCTGTTTACAGAGGTCAACATAAACAGAATTCAAATCTCGCATCATTACTGGCTCTTCCCAATTCCCTCCCTCCAGGCAAGCCATTCCATCTCAGATCTGTTGCAGTGTACTAGTTCAGTTTTTTCATTCAGGGCATGTTTTATTCTCGTTTATAGTCCTAGGCCTTTTCAATTCAGAAAGAGGATGCATGTTTACAAATTTACATTTACATTTAAGTCATTTAGCAGACGCTCTTATCCAGAGCGACTTACAAATTGGTGCATTCACCTTATGACCTCCAGTGGAACAGTAGTGCATCTAAATCTTTTCAGGGGGAGGGGGGGTGAGAGGGATTGCTTTATCCTATCCTAGGTATTCCTTAAAGAGGTGGGGTTTCAGGTGTCTCCGGAAGGTGGTGATTGACTCCGCTGTCCTGGCGTCGTGAGGGAGTTTGTTCCACCATTGGGGGGCCAGAGCAGCGAACAGTTTTGACAAATGAGTTTTGACAAATGATAGAAAACTGATGATGTACCATTTTGTCATTCATTGGTGTCCTGGACCTAGTTCTCAATGGAAGGCAATAACCTCTATTTTCAAGGTCCACACGATACAGTGGTAGTTCATGTTAACCCAGAAATATGTAATTGCGGACTTCCCCCTAATAAACTGTTTCAGAACGCAGGCAGCCCTGGTCTCCCACATTGTTATCATCCAAGAGCATGTGGGACTGTTGCTGGAGTCTCCTCTCCCACACATGCTGTTCACCCTAGACCTGGAGCATACAAAGTCACTCTCTGGAAATGGAACACTTGACCTCATGCTTATCGAATACAGTGCAGAGAGAATATGTATGAAGGACAATGTAAACAAGAACAGTACAATTATGTCACACAAGCAACTAACAGTGTATGGAGGGGTATGCTCAATGCAAAATGATAACCAAACTCATTGCAGCTCTGCCACAGAATTGTTTAAGACACAAATACATTAAGAATAAATAACCAAATGTGAGTCTAAATGGTTGGTATAAATAAAAAAGTATCAGTTGCACTTCAAGTCAAAAGGTTTGATAGCAAAACATTATATAAAATTCAAGTCAGTTGAATGATGTCCCAATACCTTGGCATCGAGTCTATGAACTCTTATGTAAAACAATTGACACATCCATCTGTTCATTTAAATTTAAGCTATTATATAATCTACTCACTACAAAAAGAATGCTCAATATATGGAGCATGGAACAGTCAGACTTTTGCCATGAGAAATCAGAATCAATAGAACAACTCTTCTGGTACTGTTCATCGGTGTATCACTTTTGGAGTCAAGTCCAAGAAGTTGTCATAATATCAGGGTTCTGATGGACCTGCAAACGGTATTGTTAGGGAATCTGAAAAACCCCGATTTGCCAATGGGAAATATCATTAACCTCTTGGATAAAGTATTCATTTTTAGGGCAATATCAGTAGAAATGTTACAAGTAGGGAGGTTCAGGACCCTTGCAGGACATCATAGTAAAATGGAGGGATGTATGGTAAAATGAAATAGCAAAATGGCATTATACTGGGAAAGATGGGTTAATCTGTGGACGGAGGGTTGGAGTTAAAATCAGAATGAATGGTGGGTTGGCTGCTGTGAGTGAAAATCCAGCTCTTGAAGAAAGAGGAAATTAGGAATATATGTATGGTTATTTATTTAACTACAGGTACCGTAGATGTGAGCAAAATACTGTAGCTGTAAGTAGAAGTAGAAGTAGGCCTATTGTTGTCTGTTAGTTTACTCCAATTTGGGTAGGGTAAGTTAGTGGGAAAGTATAGAATATTTAAAAAATAAAATAATAATAATAATAATAATGAGGGGAATTTGAAGTAATGCAAACAATTAAATTGATAGAACCTACAATTTATCAGCAATATTAAAACTTATCTATCCTCCCCCCCCAAAAAGAAAAAAAGTGTAGAGATGAAATCAAATCAAATCAAATATTTACATTTAAGTCATTTAGCAGACGCTCTTATCCAGAGCGACTTACAAATTGGTGCGTTCACCTTAAGACATCCAGTGGAACAGCCACTTTACAATAGTGCATCTAAATCTTTTAAGGGGGTGAGAAGGATTACTTTATCCTATCCTAGGTATTCCTGAAAGAGGTGGGGTTTCAGGTGTCTCCGGAAGGTGGTGATTGACTCCGCTGTCCTGGCGTCGTGAGGGAGTTTGTTCCACCATTGGGGGGCCAGAGCAGCGAACAGTTTTGACTGGGCTGCGCGGGAACTGTACTTCCTCAGTGGTAGGGAGGCGAGCAGGCCAGAGTGGATGAACGCAGTGCCCTTGTTTGGGTGTAGGGCCTGATCAGAGCCTGGAGGTACTGAGGTGCCGTTCCCCTCACAGCTCCGTAGGCAAGCACCATGGTCTTGTAGCGGATGCAAGCTTCAACTGGAAGCCAGTGGAGAGAGCGGAGGAGCGGGGTGATGTGAGAGAACTTGGGAAGGTTGAACACCAGACGGGCTGCGGCGTTCTGGATGAGTTGTAGGGGTTTAATGGCACAGGCAGGGAGCCCAGCCAACAGCGAGTTGCAGTAATCCAGACGGGAGATGACAAGTGCCTGGATTAGGACCTGCGCTGCTTCCTGTGTGAGGCAGGGTCGTACTCTGCGGATGTTGTAGAGCATGAACCTACAAGAACGGGCCACCGCCTTGATGTTAGTTGAGAATGACAGGGTGTTGTCCAGGATCACGCCAAGGTTCTTAGCGCTCTGAGAGGAGGACACAATGGAGTTGTCAACCGTGATGGCGAGATCATGGAACGGGCAGTCCTTCCCCGGGAGGAAGAGCAGCTCCGTCTTGCCGAGGTTCAGCTTGAGGTGGTGATCCGTCATCCACACTGATATGTCTGCCAGACATGCAGAGATGCGATTCGCCACCTGGTCATCAGAAGGGGGAAAGGAGAAGATTAATTGTGTGTCGTCTGCATAGCAATGATAGGAGAGACCATGTGAGGTTATGACAGAGCCAAGTGACTTGGTGTATAGCGAGAATAGGAGAGGGCCTAGAACAGAGCCCTGGGGGACGCCAGTGGTGAGAGCGCGTGGTGAGGAGACAGATTCTCGCCACGCCACCTGGTAGGAGCGACCTGTCAGGTAGGACGCAATCCAAGCGTGGGCCGCGCCGGAGATGCCCAACTCGGAGAGGGTGGAGAGGAGGATCTGATGGTTCACAGTATCGAAGGCAGCCGATAGGTCTAGAAGGATGAGAGCAGAGGAGAGAGAGTTAGCTTTAGCAGTGCGGAGGGCCTCCGTGATACAGAGAAGAGCAGTCTCAGTTGAATGACTAGTCTTGAAACCTGACTGATTTGGATCAAGAAGGTCATTCTGAGAGAGATAGCGGGAGAGCTGGCCAAGGACGGCACGTTCAAGAGTTTTGGAGAGAAAAGAAAGAAGGGATACTGGTCTGTAGTTGTTGACATCGGAGGGATCGAGTGTAGGTTTTTTCAGAAGGGGTGCAACTCTCGCTCTCTTGAAGACAGAAGGGACGTAGCCAGCAGTCAGGGATGAGTTGATGAGCGAGGTGAGGTAAGGGAGAAGGTCTCCGGAAATGGTCTGGAGAAGAGAGGAGGGAATAGGGTCAAGCGGGCAGGTTGTTAGTTCATAGTTTATTTGTCACGTGCGTCGAATACAACAGGTGTAGACTGTACAGTGAAATGCTCACTTACAGGCTCTAACCAATTGTGCAAAAAAGGTATTAGGTGAACAATAGGTAAGTAAATAAATACAACAACAGTAAAAAGACAGGCTATATACAGTAGCGAGGTTACATACAGATACCGTTTAGTCAGGCTGATTGAGGTACTATGTACATGTAGATATGGTTAAAGTGACTATGCATATATGACGAACAGAGAGTAGCAGTAGCGTAAAAGAGGGGTTGGCAGGTGATGGGACACAATGCAGATAGCCCGGTTAGCCAATGTGCGAGAGCACATTATGTGCGGGAGCACATAAGCACTGAAGCTACTTTAGATGTATGCTAGTGAATCAAAAAAATATTTACTATGTTTTTGTCAATTTATAGACGGGTGAAATATAACCTCAAAAAGTCCTTTTGGAAAGTATTCAGACCCCTTTACTTTTTCCACATTTTGTTACATTACAGCGTTATTCAAAAATATTTGTTCCTCAACAATCTACACACAATACCCCTTAATGACAAAGAAAACACTTTTTTTTTGCTAATTTATAAAAATAGAAAAAACTGAAATATCACATTTACATAAGTATTCAGACCCCTTTACTCAGTACTTTGTTGAATCCCATTCGGCAGCGAATACAGCACCGGTTCTTCTTGGGTATGACGCTACAAACTTGGCACACCTGTATTTGGTGAGTTTCTCACATTCTTCTCTGCAGATCCTCTCAAGCTCTGTCAGGTTGGATGGGAAGCGTTTCTGCACAGCTATTTTCAGGTCTCTCCAGAGAGATCGAGTTCAAGTCCAGGCTCTGGCTGGGCCACTCAAGGACATTCAAAGACTTGGCCTGAAGCCACTCCTGCGTTGTCTTGGCTGAGTGCTTAAGGTTGTTGTCCTGTTGTAAGGTGAACATTTGCCCCATTTTAAGGTCCTGTGCTCTCTGGAGCAGGCTTTCATCAATAATCTCTCTGTACTTTCCTCCGTTCAAATTTGCCTTGATCCTGACTAGTCTACCAGTCCCTGCTGGTGAGAAACATTCCCACAGCCTGATGCAGACACCACCATGCTTAACCGTAGGGAAGGTTTCCTCCAGACGTGATACTTGGCATTCAGGCCAAAGAGTTTAATCTTGGTTTCAATCTTGGTTCCGAGTCTTTAGCTGCCCTTTGGTAAACTCCAAGCTGGCTGTCATGTGCCTTTTACTGAGGAGTGGCTTCCATCTGGCCACTACCATAAAGACCTGATTGGTGGAGTGTTGCAGAGATGGTTGTCCTGCTGGAAGGTTCTCCCATCTCCACAGAGGAACTCTAGAGTTCTGTCAGAGAGACCATCAATTTCTTGGTCACCTCTGTGACCAACGCCCTTCTCCCCCGATTGCTCAGTTTGGCCAAGCGTCCTGCTCTAGGAAGAGTCTTGGTGGTTCCAAACATAATCAATTTATAAATGATAGAGGCCACTGTGTTCTTGTGTACCTTCAATGCTGCAGAAATCTTTTGGTACCCTTCCCCAGACCTGTGCCTTGACACGATCCTGGACAATTCCTTCGACCTCATGGCTTGGTTTTTGCTCTGACGTGCACTGTCAACTGTAGGACCTTATATAGACAGGTGGTGGAAAAAGTACTCAAATACTATACTGTAGTAAAAGTAAAGACCTTAATAGAAAATGACTAAAGTAAAAGTGAAAGTCACCCAGTAAAATACTACTTATACGTCTAAAAGTATTTGGTTTTAAATGTACTCAAGTATGAAAAGTAGATGTAATTGCTAAAATATACAAAAGTATCATAAGTAAAAGTATAAATAATTTCAAATTTCTTATATTAAGCAAACAGCACATTTTTTTTGTATTTTAAATGTACAAATAGCCAGGGTGTCACGTTCTGACCTTAGTTCTGTTATTATATCTTTGTTTTAGTATGGTCAGAGCGTGAGTTGGGCTGGTTGTCTATGTTCGTTTTTCTATATTTTGAGATTTCTGTGTTCGGCCTAGTATGGTTCTCAATCAGAGGCAGCTGTCAATCGTTGTCCCTGGTTGAGAATCATACTTAGGTAGCCTGGGTTTCACTTTTGAGTTGTGGGTGTTTATTTTCCGTTTCAGTGTTTATGCCACACGGCACTGTTTCGTTTGTGTCGTTGATTCACGTTTATTGTTTTGTATTTCAGTGTTCATTTTGTTCATTAAACATTATAGACACTTACCACGCTGCGCATTGGTCCTCCGATCCTTCTCGCTACTCCTCCTCAGAAGAAGAGGACGAGAACCCTTACACAGGGGTACTCTCCAACACTCAGACATAACTTAAAAAGCAAGCACCCCATAAATAAACATACACTACCAGTCAAAAGTTTTGGAACACCTACTCATTCAAGGGTTTTTCTTTATTTTTACTATTTTCTACATTGTAGAATAATAGTGAAGACATCAAAACTATGAAATAACACATTTGGAATCATGTAGTAACCAAAAAAAGTGTTTAACAAATCTAAATATATATCTTTGTACACTCTTGGCATTCTCTCAACCAGCTCTCAACCAGCTCTCAACCAGCTTCATGAGGTAGTCACCTGGAATGCATTTCAAGTAACAGATGTGCCTTGTTAAAAGTTAATTTGTGGAATTTCTTTCCTTCTTAATGCGTTTGAGCCTATCAGTTGTGTTGTGACAGGGTAGGGGCTGTATACAGAAGAAAGCCCTATTTGGTAAATGCCAAGTCCATATTTTGGTAAGAACAGCTCAAATAAGCAAAGAGAAACGACAGTCCATCATTACTTTAAGACATGAAGGTCAGTCAATACAAAACATTTCAATAACTTTGAACGTTTCTTCCGGTGCAGTCGCAAAAACCATGAAGCGGCATGATATGAAACTGGCTCTCATGAGAACCGCCACAGAAATGGAAGACCCAGAGTTACCTCTGCTGCAGAGGATACGTTCATTAGAGTTATCAGCCTCAGAAATTGCAGCCCAAATAAATGTTTCACAGAGTTCAAGTAACAGACACATCAACATCAACTGTTCAGAGGAGACTGTGAATCAGGCTTCATCATCGAATTGCTGCAAAGAAACCACTACTAAAAGACACCAACAAGAAGAAGAGAATTGCTTGGACCAAGAAACATGAGCAATGGACAATAGACCGGTGGAAACTTGTCCTTTGGTCTGGAGTCTTTGTGAGACATGCTGTGGGTGAACGGATGATCCTCGCATATGTATTTCCCACCGTAAAGCATGGAGGTAGAGGTGTTATGGTGAAGGCACACTTAACCAGCAAGGTTACCACAGCATTCTGCAGCGATACGCCATCCCATCTGGTTTGGGCTTAGTTTGTCAACCGGACAGTGACCCAACACACTTCCAGACTTTGTAAGGGCTATTCGACCAAGAAGGAGAGTGATGGAGTGCTGCATCAGATGACCAGGCCTCCACAATCGCCCGACCTCAACCAAATTGAGATGATTTGGGATGAGTCAGACCGCAGAGTGACGTAAAAGCAGCCAACAAGTGGGAACTCCTTCAAGACAGTTGGGAAAGCATTCCAGGAGAAGCTGGTTACGAGAATGCCAAGATTTTGCAAATCTGACATCATTGAAAAGGGTGGCTTTTTGAAGAATCTCAAATATAAAACATATTTTGGTTGGTTAACACTTCTTACCTTACTACATGATTCCATATGTGTTATTTCATAGTTTTGATGTCTTCACTATTATTCTAGAGAATAGTAAAAAAAAAAAAAAAAAAAATCCCTTAAGAGTAGGTGTTCTAAAACTTGACTGGTACTGTATATAATTGTTTTAGAGGGAATTTAAGAGAATAATTACAAAATTTAAAAAAAAATAAAAATAAACATTTGTGAGTCCGCCAGATCAGAGGCAGTAGGGATGACCAGGGATTTTCTCTTGATAAGTGTGTGACTTGGGCAATTTTTCTGTCCTACTAAGCATCCAAAATGTACTTTTGGGTGTTAGGGAAAATATATGGAGTAAAAAGTATATTATTTTCTTTAGGAATGTAGTGAAGTAAAAGTTGTCAAAAATATAAATACTAAAGCCAAGTACAGATACCTAAAAAACAACTTAAGTAGTACTTTAAAGTATTTTTACTTAAGTACTCTAAACCACTGTATATAGACAGGTGTGTGCCTTTCCAAATCATGTCCAATCAATTGAATTTACCACAACAACACCTCAAGGATGATCGATGGAGGGCTTCCAGAGTGGCACAGCGTTCTAAGGCACTACATCAAAGTGCTTGAGGCGTCACAACAGATCTGGGTTCGATCCCGGGCTGTTAGGGTTAAGCGAGCAGTTTGTCAAGAAGCAGTGCGGCTTGGCAGGGTTGTGTTTCGGAGGACGCATGGCTCTTGACCTTCACCTCTCCATACAGGAGTTGCAGCGATGGTAGAACACTGTAACTGCCAATTGGAGAGAAAAAGGTGTAAATACTACAAAAAAATACAAATATATATGTTTATTTACAAATAAATAAATAAAAAGGATGATCAATGGAAACAGGATGCACCTGTTCCAAGTCTCATAGCAAAGGGGCTGAATACGTATGTAAATATCTGTTTTATCGTGAAAAAGTCAAGGTGTCTGAATACTTTCCGAAGGCACTGTAAATTAGGTTGGTTTTACTATTTGAAGTTAATGAATATGAATCTAGGATAGCATAAGCACCTATATCATATTATAATCTGTAATTAAGTATTTGCTGGATTTGTTTTGACCTACATGTGATTCCTTAAACCAAGCCTTCAAAAGGCTTCCACAGCCATTTTAACCATGCCACAAAAGGCTTCCACAGCCATTTTAACCATGCCACAAAAGGCTTCCACAGCCATTTTAACCATGCCACAAAAGGCTTCCACAGCCATTTTAACCATGCCACAAAAGGCTTCCACAGCCATTTTAACCATGCCACAAAAGGTTTCCACAGCCATTTTAACCATGCCACAAAAGGCTTCCACAGTCATTTTAACCATGCCACAAAAGGCTTCCACAGTCATTTTAACCATGCCACAAAAGGTAGAGTAGTGGCCGAACGGTTGCCAAGGTCAACAAGAGCCCAACCAAACACAGCACAGTAGGAAGATAGAAATCCAATAGAAATCCCCGATCACACTTGTAGGCAATGTCATGGTAAGGGTCGTCTCGCGCCGAACTGCATGTGCAGGCCATCAAAACAAAGGCACTTCTTCGATATAAAGTACTTTTGAAAATGAAAACGTGCCAGTTTGTCACTTTCACAAGGTTGGAGCAATAACATTTTTAACTAATCAAATCTAGGTTGTGCCTTTAAATTTTAAGAAAATTAACTGCTAAGGAATCATTTTTCACTTCTCTCAATGACCTCTCAAACCCCAAACCCCGGCCTGGTCTGTTTGGTTTGTTTCTCAAGCGTTCCCGGAAGTCTTACGATGTTGCACCTCTGGGTTTAGAAACTATGTGGCCACACTCATGTGAAGGGGTATAAACCACAAGACTAAACTTTACCCTGGGTCATTTGTGAGATCCCTGCCTCTCTGTAGCCTTGGAATATGCGTGTTAAACACAGGCTTAACGTTTATGCCAAAATCCCCAGAGAACTGTTGATATTTACGTCCGATTAATTTTGCACCACAGCTGGGGGAAGCAGCTAAGGATATCCCCGTAGAAGTAAAGCTCAACATACCACTAGTGTTCATGATCACTGCTTTCACAATGTCTTTAAAAATTACATTTACAGGAGATTATTTCATGTTTGACTATGTTTATAATCCAGTTGAGGATCTAGTAATTTTGGACTGCCAACATAGTATTAAGACCTGCTCATTTGGTTCATACGCTCTAAACCACACTTGGACACTACTGACAAGTAAATTACTACTCAAAGGACAGTGGAGAGTTTTACCCCTATTGCTATTAATGATGGCAAAGTCAATCTCAGTCAATGAAGGAAGGGAAAGGAGGAGGTTTAAGGGAAGGGGTGGTGGTGGGTTGGGGTCGAGGGTAGGGACTATTTTTCTTCCTGTGAGAAAAAGGCTTGGGACACTTTGGCATCCCACGGAAGAGAAGAGGGGGAATTTTCTTTCTTAGTCCTCTCACTTCACAGCGCCTCACTGCTGGCTGGCCGGCCCTCTGACTCGGCTCCGCCCCTTCCGTGCGGGCAAGGCAGTCAGAGGGGGGGCGAGTGCTTATTGAAAGTGAACGGAGTGGAACCTCTCGTATTGTCTCCCCCCCCCCTCTTTCTCCAGGACAAAGAATGTCCTGAATGCCTGGCGTCTCCTGCAGTGTCAAATGACTGAAGGATAGGTGGAGCGCTGCCTGCGCCCCCCCAAAAAACTGAACACACCGGATGTTGATGTTAAACTGATGGTCGCTATTAAATTTAGAGGTTGAAATTATTATTATGATGGAATTTTAAGATTGAGGTTTAAAAGATGATTATGTGGATTCAATGAATTAATGTCTATTCAAGTACTTTAGTTGATTCTATGTCACGTGGCACAAACACTGAGAAATGTTTACTATTTTAAAAACTAGCCTTGCTAAACTGGCTGAGTGTGGTCATAGAAAAAAACATTTCCTGAGGTTCACCACACACACACACACACACACACACACACGCATGCGCACGCACGCACGCACACACACACACACACAAGGTGCATGTAATCAGTGATTGTGATAATTAGTGTGAAGCTATGGTCTCATGACCGCATGAAATCCTCCTGTTCCACAAGCTGACTTTACACAACAAGCAATCCATCATACTGTCAGGATAACCTCAGGCCATCTCCAAGTTGCGAGTAGACACTGTAGATATACTATGGCTGGAATACTGGTCTGAGAGCCATGGAAGTCAAACTGTTGCATCGATGATGTACAGTTTGTGCTACACACCAATATCAAGTCATGATTTGGCCTATGAGAGTTGTGAATCAACTGCATGAGTATGCAGACCACTGACAAACTCACCAATAGATGGCCATGGATGGTACTATTTACACTGCAAACCTTATTGAAACATTTCAATCCAGACGGGCCGAGTTGTGCAGCAGTTTAATTACTGCACCAAACCCAAAAGGTTTACATTGATTTCCTCTTTAGCCTTATAACAAATCAATATGTCCTTTCCTTAACAAGATGTGCTTTATAAAACAAGAATTGTGAACTTTGAAAGTTTTAATTAGCAATGAAATGACAGCAAGAGAGATCTATCTCAAGGCCATCAGACTGTTAAACAGCCATCACTAACGTAGAGTGGCTGCTGCCAACGTACAGACTCAAATCTCTGGCCACTCTGATGAATGTCATAAATTGATTTAATAAAGGTATCACTAGTCACTTTAAAAGCACCACTTCAATAATGTCTACATACCCTACATTACTCATCTCATATGTACAGTATATACTGTACTCTATGCCATCTACTGCATCTTGCCTATGCTGTTCTGTACCATCACTCATCCATATATTTATATGTATATATTCTCATTAATTACATTTACATTTACATTTAAGTCATTTAGCAGACGCTCTTATCCAGAGCGACTTACAAATTGGATCCCTTTACGTTTGTGTGTATAAGGTAGTCGTTGTGAATTTGTTAGATTACTTGTTAGATATTATTGCACTGTTAACATCAGCTAACCATGTGTATGTGACCAATACAATGTGATTTGATTTGATTTTGAACAGAGCCAGAATCAATATTTGTTTAATAAGGCTTTCGGGTTGTAGCCAGCAATCAAAGCCACTCCATAGTCAATTCAATCAGTTCATCAATAGTCCATAGTTCAAAGGTGACAAAAGATAAATGAAATTCAGTCCAACCAAAAAGTATAAAAAATCTAATCAAATGTTATTAGTCACATGTCCCGAATACAACCTTAAATGCTTACTTACGAACCCCTAACCAACAATGCAGTTTACATTTTTTTAAATAAGACTAACAAAAAAAACGTAACAAGTAATTAAAGAGCAGCAGTAAAATAACAATAGCGAGACTATATACAGTGGGGCACCGGTACAGAGTCAATGTGCAGGGACACCGGTTATTTGAGGTAGTATGTACATGTAGGTAGAGTTATCAAAGTCACTATGCATACATGACAACAACAGAGAGTAGGTGCAGTGTAAAAGGGGAGGGGGGGCAATGCAAATAGTCTGGGTGGTCATTTGATTAGATGTTCAGGAGTTTTACTGCTTGAGGGTAGAAACGGTTTAGAAGCCTCTTGGACCTAGACTTGGTGCTCCGGTACCGCTTGCCGTGCGGTAGCAGAGAGAACAGTCTATGACTAGGGTGGCTGGTGTCTTTGACCATTTTTAGGGCCTTCCTCTGTCATCGCCTGGTATAGAGGTCCTGGATGGCAGGAAGCATGGCCCCAGTGACATACTGGGCCGTTCGCACTACCCTCTGTCGTGCCTTGCGGTTGGAGGCCGAGCAGTTGCCATACCAGTGATGCTCTCGATGGTGCAGCTGTAGAAACTTTTGAGGATCTGAGGACCCATGCCAATCTTTTCAGTCTCCTGAGGAGGAATAGGTTTTACCGTGCCCTCTTCACGACTGTCTTGGTGTGCTTGGACCATGTTAGTTTGTTGGTGATTATGGACACCAAGGAACTTGAAGCTCTCAACCTGCTCCACTACAGCCCCGTCGATGAGAATGGGGGCGTGCTCGGTCCTCTTTTTCCTGTAGTCCACAATCATCTCCTTTGTCTTGATCACAATGAGGGAGAGGTTGTTGTCCTGGCACCACACGGCCAGGTCTCCTTCTCCCTATAGGCTGTCTCATCGTTGTTGGTGATCAGGCCTACCACCGTTGTGTCATCGGAAAACTTAATGATGGTGTTGGAGTTGTGCCTAGCCGTGCAGTCATGAGTGAACAGGCAGTGCAGGATGGGACTGAGCACGCACCCCTGAGGGGCCCCTGTGTTGAGGATCAGTGTGGCGGATGTTTTGTTGCCTACCCTTACCACCTGGGAGCGGCCCGACAGGAAGTCCAGGATCCAGTTGCAGAGGGAGGTGTTTAGTCCCAGGGTCCTTAGTTTATTGATGAGCTTTGAGGGCACTATGGTGTTGAACGCTGAGCTGTAGTCAATGAATAGCATTCTCACATAGGTGTTCCTTTTGTCCAGGTGGGAAAAGGAAGTATGGAGTGCAATAGCGATTGCATCATCTGTGTATCTGTTAGGGTGTTATGCAAATTGGATTGGGTCTTGGGTTTCTGGGATAATGGTGTTAATGTGAGCCATGACCAGTCTTCCAATGCACTTCATGGCTACAGACGTAAGTGCTACAGGTCGGCAGTCATTTAGGCAGGTTACCTTAGTGTTCTTAGGCACAGGGATTAGGGTTGTCTGCTTAAAACATGTTGGTATTACAGACTCGGACAGGGAGAGGTTGAAAATGTCAGTTCCAGTTGGTCAGCCCATGCTCGCAGTACATGTCCTGGTAATTCGTCTGGACCTGCGGCCTTGTGAAAAGTCTTACTCACATCGGCTTCGGAGAGCGTGCTCACACAGTCGTCTGGAACAGCTGGTGATTCATGTTTCAGTGTTATTTGCCTTGAAGTGGGCATTGTAGTAGTTTAGGTAGGCTCGTGTCACTGTTTTGAATGTCACATTGGTAGTTTAATCCTCCACGTAGGTCATCGATTTGATTTTCCAAAGATTGCATGTTTGCTAGCAGAATGGAAGGAAGTGGGGGTTTATTCAATCGCCTATGAATTCTCAGAAGGCAGTCCGCCCTCCGGCCCCTTTTTCTCCACCTTCTCTTCACATAAATTATGGGGATCTGGGCCTGCTCCTGGGAAAGCAGTATATCATTCACGTCGGGCTCGTCGGACTCGTTAAAGGAAAAAAAGGATTCTGCCAGTCCGTGGTGAGTAATCGCAGTCCTGATGTCATGGGTTTTTTTGGTCATAAGAGACGGTAGCAGCAACATTATGAACAAAATAAGTTAAAAATAAGTTACAAAGAAACTAACAAAAAACACAATCGGGTAGGAATACGTAAAACGTCTGCCTTGTTCTCCGGCGCCATTAAATGTCCTTAAATCCAAGATCCCCAAAACAATTCAGTTCTTTCTAAAATAGGTAATGCTACAAAGGAAAAATCTCAGACACACTCACCAATCTTGGTGATGATAGGAAGTGTCTATTTGAGACAAGTCCAGTAATGACCTTTTTCCAAGCAAATTATCCTAAGGAGCAGGTTTCTTGCATTACAATTACTGAACTATTAACTTTCAAAGTTTTAAAACAAACACGACATGAATTGTTTATCACACCATAGCGGCTATTTTGATCAACCCTTTCCTAATCACATGACCCCATACTTAAAGTGATATGTTTAATTTTGACCAATCAACAGTATTTCAACCTGGTGGCATATGAATAATGTAATGGTACCGTATACATTCCAATCGTTTTTACAGAGGAATACATACATTATATTTCTTTCAGTTTCATCTAATTACACATTTCATGTGGAAATCACACTATGCCTCACATCTACAGGTATATTGAAATCCACAGGTGTTTTTCAGGTCCCCAACCTGCAACAAACCAGACTGGAACCAGCAGGTGGTGCCCAACAGGTTTAATCACTAGTGTGGGGTCATTTGACCAACTAACATCTACAGTGGCTCACCAAAGAGGCAAAAGGGAAGAGCGAGACAACAGGGTGAGATAGAGAGAGAGGCGGGTGACAGAGAGAGGAGGGCGAGAGAGAGGATTGTGAGAGAGAGACAGAGGAAGAAGAGAGAAAGGAGGGTGAGGGAGAGTAGGGCGAGAGAGAGCGAAGGAGTGTGAGAGGGAGAGAGGAGGGCGAGTGAGACAGGAGGGCGAGAGAAAGAGAGGAGAGTGAAAGAGAGAGAGAGAGGGAAGGGGGAGAGAGTGAAGGAAAAAAGAGAGAGGAGGGAGAGAGAGAGAGGAGGGCGAGAGAAATAGGAGGGCAATAGAGAGAGAGAGAAGTGGGTGGAGGAGTGAGATGAGGGTGAGGTGGCTGAAAGAGAGAGAAAAGTGAGAGAGAGAAAGAACAGAAACAGAGCAATACTCAATCATGAGGCATCAAAGCCAAAGGAACTGAGTAACATTAAGAAATGCTATAGATGGAAGGAATGCAGTTTGGAAACCTACCAAAAAACAATTAGGCAACAACAAATTCAATCCCTTTTAGACAATTTCCTGGGTAAAACATTCCACTGTAATAGTGAAGGTGTAAACCTGGCAGTAGAAAATCTTAACAGTATATTTGACCTCTCAGCTTCCCTATCAAATCTAAAAATCTCAAATAGAAAACCGAAGAAAATTAACAATAATGACAAATGGTTTGATGAAGAATGCAAAAATCTAAGAAAGAAATTGAGAAACCTGTCCAACCAAAAACATAGAGACCCGGAAAACCTGAGTCTACGCCTTCACTATGGTGAATCACTAAAACAATACAGAAATACACTACGGAAAAAGAAGGAACAGCATGTCAGAAATCAGCTCAATGCAATTGAAGAATCCATAGACTCTAACCACTTCTGGGAAAATTGGAAAACACTAAACAAACAACAACACGAAGAATTATCTATCCAAAATGGAGATGTATGGTAAACCACTTCTCCAATCTTTTTGGTTCTATAACAAAGAACAAAGAGCAAAAACATATACATGATCAAATACAGATCTTAGAATCAACTATTAAAGACGACCAGAACCCACTGGATTCTCCAATTAGATTGAATGAGTTACAGGACAAAATAAAAACCCTTCCACCCAAAAAGGCCTGTGGTGTCGATGGTATCCTCAATGAAATGATCAAATATACAGACAACAAATTCCAATTGGCTATACTAAAACTCTTTAACATCATACTTAGCTCTGGCATCTTCCCCAATATTTGGAACCAAGGACTGATCACCCCAATCCACAAAAGTGGAGACAAATTTGACCCCAATAACTACCGTGGAATATGTGTCAACAGTAACCTTGGGAAAATCCTCTGCATTATTATTAACAGCAGACTCGTACATTTCCTCAATGAAAACAATGTACTGAGCAAATGTCAAATTGGCTTTTTACCAAATTACCGTACAACAGACCATGTATTCACCCTGCACACCCTAATTGACAACCAAACAAACCAAAACAAAGGCAAAGTCTTCTCATGCTTTGTTGATTTCAAAAAAGCCTTCGACTCAATCTGGCATGAGGGTCTGCTATACAAACTGATGGAAAGTGGTGTTGGGGGTAAAACATACGACATTATAAAATCCATGTACACAAACAACAAGTGTGCGGTTAAAATTGGCAAAAAACACACACATTTCTTCACACAGGGTCGTGGGGTTAGACAGGGATGCAGCTTAAACCCCACCCTCTTCAACATATATATCAACGAATTGGCACGGGCACTAGAAAAGTCTGTAGCACCCGGCCTCCCCCTGCTAGAATCCGAAGTCAAATGTCTGCTGTTTGCTGATGATCTGGTGCTTCTGTCACCGGCCTCTTATGCACAGATTCTGTCAGACCTGGGCCCTGACAGTAAATCTCAGTAAGACCAAAATAATGGTGTTCCAAAAAAGGTCCAGTCACCAGGACCACAAATACAAATTCCATCTAGACACTGTTGCCCTAGAGCACACAAAAAACTATACATACCTTGGCCTCCTCTCTGCACAGACCATACAAACGCTCCACACCGCGTGGCCGCGGCCACCCTAATCTGGTGGTCCCAGCGCGCACGACCCACGTGGAGTTCCAGGTCTCCGGTAGCCTCTGGAACTGCCGATCTGCGGCCAACAAGGCAGAGTTCATCTCAGCCTATGCCTCTCTCCAGTCCCTCGACTTCTTGGCACTGACGGAAACATGGATCACCACAGATAACACTGCTACTCCTACTGCTCTCTCTTCGTTCGCCCACGTGTTCTCGCACACCCCGAGAGCTTCTGGTCAGCGGGGTGGTGGCACCGGGATCCTCATCTCTCCCAAGTGGTCATTCTCTCTTTCTCCCCTTACCCATCTGTCTATCGCCTCCTTTGAATTCCATGCTGTCACAGTTACCAGCCCTTTCAAGCTTAACATCCTTATCATTTATCGCCCTCCAGGTTCCTCGGAGAGTTCATCAATGAGCTTGATGCCTTGATAAGCTCCTTTCCTGAGGACGGCTCACCTCTCACAGTTCTGGGCGACTTTAACCTCCCCACGTCTACCTTTGACTCATTCCTCTCTGCCTCCTTCTTTCCACTCCTCTCCTTTTGACCTCTCCCTCTCACCTTCCCCCTACTCACAAGGCAGGCAATACGCCGACCTCATCTTTACTAGATGCTGTTCTTCCACTAACCTCATTGCAACTCCTCCAAGTCTCCGACCACTACCTTGTATCCTTTTCCCTCTCGCTCTCATCCAACACTTCCCACACTGCCCCTACTCGGATGGTATCGCGCCGTCCCAACCTTCGCTCTCTCTCCCCCGCTCTCTCCTCTTCCATCCTATCATCTCTTCCCTCTGCTCAAACCTTCTCCAACCTATCTCCTGATTCTGCCTCCTCAACCCTCCTCTCCTCCCTTTCTGCATCCTTTGACTCTCTATGTCCCCTATCCTCCAGGCCGGCTCGGTCCTCCCCTCCCGCTCCGTGGCTCGACGACTCATTGCGAGCTCACAGAACAGGGCTCCGGGCAGCCGAGCGGAAATGGAGGAAAACTCGCCTCCCTGCGGACCTGGCATCCTTTCACTCCCTCCTCTCTACATTTTCCTCTTCTGTCGCTGCTGCTAAAGCCACTTTCTACCACTCTAAATTCCAAGCATCTGCCTCTAACCCTAGGAAGTTCTTTGCCACCTTCTCCTCCCTCCTGAATCCTCCTCCCCCCCCCTCCTCCCTCTCTGCAGATGACTTCGTCAACCATTTTGAAAAGAAGGTCGACGACATCCGATCCTCGTTTGCTAAGTCAAACGACACCGCTGGTTCTGCTCACACTGCCCTACCCTGTGCTCTGACCTCTTTCTCCCCTCTCTCTCCAGATGAAATCTCGCGTCTTGTGACGGCCGGCCGCCCAACAACCTGCCCGCTTGACCCTATCCCCTCCTCTCTTCTCCAGACCATTTCCGGAGACCTTCTCCCTTACCTCACCTCGCTCATCAACTCATCCCTGACCGCTGGCTACGTCCCTTCCGCCTTCAAGAGAGCGAGAGTTGCACCCCTTCTGAAAAACCTACACTCGATCCCTCCGATGTCAACAACTACAGACCAGTATCCCTTCTTTCTTTTCTCTCCAAAACCCTTGAACGTGCCGTCCTTGGCCAGCTCTCCCGCTATCTCTCTCAGAATGACCTTCTTGATCCAAATCAGTCAGGTTTCAAGACTAGTCATTCAACTGAGACTGCTCTTCTCTGTATCACGGAGGCGCTCCTCACTGCTAAAGCTAACTCTCTCTCCTCTGCTCTCATCCTTCTAGACCTATCGGCTGCCTTCGATACTGTGAACCATCAGATCCTCCCTCTCCACCCTCTCCGAGTTGGGCATCTCCCGGCGCGGACCACGCTTGGATTGCGTCCTACCTGACAGGTCGCTCCTACCAGGTGACGTGGCGAGAATCCGTCTCCTCACCACGTGCTCTCACCACTGGTGTCCCCAGGGCTCTGTTCTAGGCCCTCTCCTATTCTCGCTATACACCAAGTCACTTGGCTCTGTCATAACCTCACATGGTCTCTCCTATCATTGCTATGCAGACGACACACAATTAATCTTCTCCTTTCCCCCTTCTGATGACCAGGTGGCGAATCGCATCTCTGCATGTCTGGCAGACATATCAGTGTGGATGACGGATCACCACCTCAAGCTGAACCTCGGCAAGACGGAGCTGCTCTTCCTCCCGGGAAGGACTGCCCGTTCCATGATCTCGCCATCACGGTTGACAACTCCACTGTGTCCTCCTCCCAGAGCGCTAAGAACCTTGGCGTGATCCTGGACAACACCCTGTCGTTCTCAACTAACATCAAGGCGGTGGCCCGTTCCTGTAGGTTCATGCTCTACAACATCCGCAGAGTACGACCCTGCCTCACACAGGAAGCGGCGCAGGTCCTAATCCAGGCACTTGTCATCTCCCGTCTGGATTACTGCAACTCGCTGTTGGCTGGGCTCCCTGCCTGTGCCATTAAACCCCTACAGCTCATCCAGAACGCCGCAGCCCGTCTGGTGTTCAACCTTCCCAAGTTCTCTCACGTCACCCCGCTCCTCCGCTCTCTCCACTGGCTTCCAGTTGAAGCTCGCATCCGCTACAAGACCATGGTGCTTGCCTATGGAGCTGTGAGGGGAACGGCACCTCAGTACCTCCAGGCTCTGATCAGGCCCTACACCCAAACAAGGGCACTGCGTTCATCCACCTCTGGCCTGCTCGCCTCCCTACCACTGAGGAAGTACAGTTCCGCTCAGCCTAGTCAAAACTGTTCGCTGCTCTGGCCCCCCAATGGTGGAACAAACTCCCTCACGACGCCAGGACAGCGGAGTCAATCACCACCTTCCGGAGACACCTGAAACCCCACCTCTTTAAGGAATACCTAGGATAGGATAAAGTAATCCTTCTCACCCCCCCCCTTAAAAGATTTAGATGCACTATTGTAAAGTGGCTGCTCCACTGGATGTCATAAGGTGAATGCACCAATTTGTAAGTCGCTCTGGATAAGAGCGTCTGCTAAATGACTTAAATGTAATGTAAATGTAAATGCCTAAACATCAGCGCCACAGGTAACTTCCACAAAGCTGTGAACGATCTGAGAGACAAGGCAAGAAGGGCATTCTATGCCATCAAAAGAAACATAAATGTCAACATACCAATTAGGATTTGGCTAAAAATACTTGAATCAGTCATAGAGCCCATTGCCCTTTATGGTTGTGAGGTCTGGGGTCCGCTCACCAACCAAGACTTCACAAAATGGGACAAACACCAAATTGAGACTCTGCACGCAGAATTCTGCAAAAATATCCTCTGTGTACAACGTAAAACACCAAATAATGCATGCAGAGCAGAATTAGGCCGATACCCACTAATTATCAAAATCCAGAAAAGAGCCGTTAAATTCTACAACCACCTAAAAGGAAGCGATTCACAAACCTTCCATAACAAAGCCATCACCTACAGAGAGATGAACCTGGAGAAGAGTCCCCTAAGCAAGCTGGTCCTGGGGCTCTGTTCACAAACACAAACACACCCTACAGAGGACAACAGCACAATTAGACCCAACCAAATCATGAGAAAACAAAAAGATAATTACTTAACACATTGGAAAGAATTAACAAAAAAACAGAGCAAACTAGAATGCTATTTGGCCCTACACAGAGAGTACACAGCGGCAGAATACCTGACCACTGTGACTGACCCAAAATTAAGGAAAGCTTTGACTATGTACAGACTCAGTGAGCATAACCTTGCTATTGAGAAAGGCCGCCGTAGGCAGACATGGCTCTCAAGAGAAGACAGGCTATGTGCTCACTGCCCACAAAATGAGGTGGAAACTGAGCTGCACTTCCTAACCTCCTGCCCAATGTATGACCATATTAGAGAGACATATTTCCCCCAGATTACACAGATCCACAAAGAATTCGAAAACAAATCCAATTTTGAAAAACTCCCATATCTTTTGGGTGAAATTCCACAGTGTGCCATCACAGCAGCAATATTTGTGACCTGTTGCCACGAGAAAAGGGCAACCAGTGAAGAACAAACACCATTGTAAATACAACCCATATTTATGCTTATTCATTTTATCTTGTGTCCTTTAACTATTTGTACATTGTATATATATATATATATATAATATGACATTTGTAATGTCTTTACTGTTTTGAAACTTCTGTATGTGTAATGTTTACTGTTAATTTTGGTTGTTTTTCACTTTATATATTCACTTTGTATGTTGTCTACCTCACTTGCTTTGGCAATGTTAACACATGTTTCCCATGCCAATAAAGCCCTTGAATTGAATTGAATTGAAAGAGGGAGGTGAGAGATAGAGAGGAGGGTGAGAGCGAGAGAAAGAGAGAGAGGAGGGCGAGAGAGAAAAGAGGGTGAGAGAGATGGGGGCGGGAGAAAGTAGGGCCAGAGAGAGAGTAGGGCAAAAGAGAGACAGTTGAGAGAGTTAGGAGGTTGAGAGAGAGATAGAGAGAGGAGGGCCAGAGAGAGAGGGGGGAAATGGAGGGTGAGAGAAAGAGGAGGGTGGAGAGAGAGAGGAGGGTGAGAGAGAGGATGAAGCGATAGAGTAGGGTGAGAGATAGATAGAGGATGAAAAGAAAGAGAGAGAGGAGGGCGGGAGAGAGAAAGGTGAGAGAGAGGGAGAGAGAGAGAGAGTGAGAGAGAGAGAGAGAGAGAGAGAGAGAGTAGGG